>NW_022145612.1:3628687-4228687 GCF_000002235.5 Strongylocentrotus purpuratus
ACCATTTTAGCAATTTTTCTTGTAAAGGTAAAATTTTGTTCAGAAATTTTAAGATTAAATTGCTAATTCTGTCATAATTAACTGTACACATTTTGGACTTAAAAAGCATTTTCCAAATAAAAATGTCTTGTAATGACAAAACATTAGACCAAAATAATATACTAGTAGTTGACGGGTCTTGAGAAACCCATACACTCAATGTTTCTTTTTTTGTAGTTATAGAACCAAGAGTTATAATTATGATCTCCTGTTTTAAGTGTAATTAAATCATCTTCCTTTCCTTTGCAATCAATAGTATTTTTGTCTAAATCTCATCTTATTCAAAAAGTAAACAGAAAATCTTTTTTCTTCTTGAATTTTGTATATTTTACATAAAAATAATAATAACTGAGAGGGAAATATCGAGTTGTTTAGTATTTAAATGTAGGTCAGGATAAACAATAAATATGTTATGCTTTGTCCATCCTTTTTATAAAACGTATAAATCGTTATTTAAATGTCCTCACTGATTATTTTTAGACAAAAATTGAAATACAGTTGATATGAAATGTGATGTCACAGGCATATATCACTACTCTACATAACAAGACCAGAAAACTAAACAGTGTCTACAGATCGGGGCAAAGCCATACAGGTATCCATACATAATTCACATTACAATATCTTGTTCCAAATCAAACATAAAAGTGCTTTATCATAAGCTATCTCTATTTTTCGTTCACGCAGAAATCGCAAAAGAACATGCACTTGAGCCATTATTTCCACGACTAGATGTAAAGGTAATTAGAATGTGCACACTGTGAAAAGGTTGGGCAATATTCATTTTTCCAACACTTTGCCCAACGTTGTGTCAATAGTCAACCCAACCATCTATTGGACAATATTTTGCCCAGTGGTATTGGTCAACGCAAGAAGTCTTGGTCAACGCAAGGAGTTACGTACCCTGCTTCACACGTGCATAACTGTTTCGTATTTTGTCCAAAATGTGGGCAAAGATATGACCCTTCAGCTGCTCGACTACGGTAGCCCACTTGTTGGAAAAATCTTGACCAGCTGTTGTGCAAAATACGAAACAACTATGCACGTACTTACGTTTATCAATACCACTGGGCAAAACATTGCCCAATATGATGGTTGGGTTGACTAATGTATTGGCACAACGTTGGGCAAAGTGTTGGAAAATGTTGCCCAACCCTTTTCACAGTGCATCAATATCACACACATCAGTAAAATAATCAAATAACTGATGACAAGGCAAACAAGGGGAGCATGTACGGTAAATTCGGCAGGAATTCACATGGCGAAGATACCCAGCCTTCCTTCCATGTACCATGTCTTGTCAAACAGGCGAAGATGGTAAATTGGTAATGCTCCTTTTTTTTGGGGGGGGGGGCGGGGGGGGCGCAACTTGGCTACTTTGGAGTTATATCCATACAATTTTTACCAGCAAATAATGTTATTGAAGAAAATGCAATTTGACACCAAATTGCATCCCAATAAAATACTGGATTTAATGTATCATTTTGGGTTAAGACAGTTGGGAGATACAAATTAATGTATTCTTCTTTTTAATAAGGTGACATCCAAATTTTCAGAAGATTTGGTTATAGAGCACTTTGGTCTTTTTATCGGGGACTAATACCCATTTCTCTATGAAAAATGTTTTGTTAATATGTTTGTGATGTACATACTCCTTCCTTCATGCAAATTTGGTCCCGATAGTTGCCGTTAGTACTAAGTTCGACGACCGTTTGTCACTGAATAACTTTATAAAAGTGTCTAACATGTTGATGGTGTGACTATTCGGGACAGAAGCTTGGCCGGGGCGCTTGACATGACTGTGAGCACTTAAAAAAAAAGGGATTTTAAGTAACCTGAACCATGCTTTGCTTTTCTTCTTTTTTCTGAACGGGACGATCCAAGATTACGTTGTTATAATCTGTACAGTTGCATCTCGATTACCAACTGATTATTCCCTATAATAAAGCAAGCTCATCTTATACTCCAATTGCAGTTTTCACAACTCGAGATGAATGTTTGGTTGGAGAATAGGGATGCAATGATGTTTGTCAATATGAATATTTACATTGTTCTAAAGATAACTGCAACAGAACTATGTCATAAAAATGCAGGTGCCTGAGGGTCGTTTTTACATCCCCCCTGTTAATTATAAATTTAAAAAAATGAATGTGGCAGTTGGTGTTTATAATAACCGAAATGTTGCCAACACAACCCAATTGCCCAGAATAAGAGAAGAAAACTGCCTCCCCAACAGGAATCGAACCTCGTTTCCTTTCTCATGAGGACACCCACACAATTATTATGCTCGTAGTTAATGACATAATAATGGGCTAGTGAGTTTAACTGAAAGATCACGGCCCTGTTTCATAAAACTTGTTATCAGTATCAAGTTGCAAAAGCTGTTATAAGCTACTTAAATCATGGCATCTGATTGGCCGACAGCTATTATAATTTAGAATTTTAGCGTGTTTTTTTGTTGTTGAATATATTGATAACAATTTTTATGAAACAGAGCCCAGGAAAAAAACTTGTAGTATACATCCAGTGTTTTCATTATTTTGTAGGCCACTCGTCAACCCTATACCAGCATTTGACTTTAATGATAATTGTCGGATTGTTATTAAATTGTTCTCACCAGGGAGATGTATATAACTACTAATTTGCACGACAGCATGTCTGCCTGAATCGTCGATATGCCAATAAATAAATGAACACATTAGTGATATGACTGATGTACTTGATTTGAAGGGTGAAGTAAAAGATTAAAGATCCGTTGTCCCTGGCCAGGAGAATACGAGTGATTTGATCATTAGGAATTTGATCAATCACTATGTTCGGCAGCCAGAGAAGATAGAATATGACGGTGATAATGATGACTACCTGAGTGGTCTTATGGTCGGACTGCTGGTTCTGAGGCTTCTTTGATGGTGGTTTTGTCTTATTATTGGTTAGTAGTTGGTTGATCGCTTTTTTCGTTTTACCTGACTCAATGTCTGCCAAAGATTTGCAGGTTCCAACAGGTTCTGCTACAACTGAGATGGTAACCTCTGATGTTGATATGTCGGCACTTACTGAAGGGACAGACCCAGCTTTGGAATCCATTTTTACAGCTTGTGCTTGATTATGAAAGGCAGATCCGTTGGTCATTTTTTGACGAATGATCTGGTGAGCGCGAATAAACTTGTAAATACGAAGATATAAAGCTGTTATAATCAAGGCAGAAATGCAGAATATAATGGCTTGGAACTTGGCGTATACGTCACGTCCCCAAGAAACGTTACCATAGACATTGCAACCATACTGCCCTCGACGTTTCTGAGATTTTGTGATGAAAAAGAACGGGACATGGATACCGAAGGCGATGATGGCGCAACCAATGGAGACCAAGATGGCAGCTCGTCGTCCGATTCGTCTATCAAATGGCTTACACACCGCTTGGTAGCGATAAAACGCAATCCAGATCGTCAGAAACAGTCCAGCGTAGAGAGGTGACCTCGCTCCAATCACTTCAATATAACACGCCCAAGGATCCTCATCGTGAAAAAATGCAATAGGGATCTTCGTGCCGTTGATGATACAGGCAATGAGATCGACAACGGCAAGGGCGATGAAAGTGACGTCCGTAGCATTCTTAATACCTTGCCTTGTGAAGACGGCGATGATTGTTATGTTGCCAGGAATACCGACGGCAGCAGCTAAACACCCGACGATCAAACGGATTATAAACAAAGTAGTAAACATCGTGTGCTAATATTTTCACTTTCAAATAGAGCAAGAATCAAATAAAACCTTAATCAGTTCTTGAAATAACTTTTTAATCGCTTGTGCCTTTTTCTAAAAAGCGAAGTGCAAGGTAATGTCCCCTCGGCAAAGGCTCTGACAGAAGACGTTATCAAACGAATTATCAGCCAGATACTTCGTTACTAAAGTCACTTTGTTAAATAATATATATTCATGGGTAAGGTATATATATATATAGTTTTAAAAAAATGAATTTTATTAAATGAATGACTCCTTGAAGAACTTTCATAGATCTGACTGGATGCAAGATCAAATAGTGTCAATGGTCAATCGCGCAAATCCTGCCACTTATAGTAGCCAGGGTAGTGATTGTTTGGTTTCTGGTAATTAAAAAAAAAAAAATACTTGAGGGAAAAAAAACACACACGAGGCTCCTTCCGACTGACACTCTTTTATATTTATGACTTTCAAGCTTTCTTTTAAGCTAAAGAGAATTTGGCTCAATGCTCCAAGCATTTGAAAAATATTTTTCTCTAATATTTTTGAACAAATAATTCGCATTGCCTTGGAATTGATTTAGGTCTTTGATAAAAATTGATGCGTGTAATTACCAATTCGGATTGAAGATGCAAGCACAAATTCGTCCAAAAACATGTAATGTTTGCCATCGATTTGTATATTTTTGTAAAACCGCTATCTCCGTATTGTTGGAACTTTGGAGAATAATATCAAAGGATAATAATAAGAGGCCTGCGACCTACTTAGATTGGGTTTTTGTCATTCTGTATTCTGTCATTCAAGCCTTTATAGGAACGTTTTCATTCATTAATGCTAGCAAAGGGATAGAATGATGCATCATCGCTTTAAATCGATTTCATGGTCATCTTGGGTGCACAAAAGCGAGGGATATCAATACAAAATTCTATATATGACATAACGATCCCTTAACCATTTTGTTGTATACCATAGCCTATATCTTCATAGTTCATAAAAACCCTTCTGAAAATAAAATCAGCCCATGAACCTTTTATGGAGCATTCAATATTTCTCTCCATTGACATTTGTTAAGTATATTTTTAAAAGTCTTTTTTTCTTTCTTTTTTAAACATCACATTGACGAAAAACAGAACCTCGCTATACTACAACAGCTTTTCATCTGATGTACCATAACAATTCTTACAGTAACTTTTTTTATCCCATATATTTATATGTGAACTGGGAGACATATAACCAAAAGTTATGTTTATGCTAATCTTGTTAGCTATGCTTTATTTCTAAGTAAATCATATCATAATATCTTCTTCAAGTCTTCTCAGGTTTTTTTATCTAACAATTTAGCCTTTGAACAAATGTTTCGAAAAATCTTATGAACGATTAGACTGAAAAAAATCATTCAATATCATTCAAGTTCGTATACCATCGTTTATAATTTCTTTTGTGTGCTGTGTATTTTTTGTTTTTAATATTTTTCTATTTGTTTTGGATTTTGGGGATTTTACTAATAGGGCTTTCACTCGAAACCATCATACAAAATACATGACAAACTTCGTTGTTCTCGAGAAAATGTCCTTACTAGATAAAGATTTCAGAAAAATCATCATTAGGTACTATGTCCCATTTGCAGGCCAAAAAAATGAAAAGGTTAAATTCCACCGGCATTTGAAAGATAATACTAATTTAGAAACGAAAAGGCTTGAAAATGTCTTTTTGTGGGAAAATAACAACCGTTAGTTGCCGAATCGACTTTAGTGATTGCAACCCATTTAGAAAAAAGTCTATTTTTAGAACCCTCGCAGAGATTAAAAAAGTTTAATTTTGGCCATTACAAGAAGTGGGTTATTGATGTAGACACATGCTCATGTACCCTTTACAGCTCATTTTATGTATGCTATTACCAAAGAAGAAAAAAGTCAGTCAGTCACTCAATAGTGTCTGACAGTAAAGTCTAGAAAGTAAACGGGTTTCCTTGCATAATTTGAATACTAGGAGACTACTAACGTTTAAATTTCACAGATAGGAATTCCTGCAAAGTTTTGCAGAACTTGATGTTGGCTGCAAATGGGACACATTACCTTTAAAGTGAACTGGTAACATTGTTGAAAGATGATGAAAAAACTGCGTAATTTTTGAATGAAATGTTTCTTATTATATTCCTTTTACTGTACTAACCCTCTAACATGCAAACAGATCTCAAACCACAAAGATATGTATGGTTTTCTTTGAAGGCGTCACTGTGCGACACCCTCTAATAGTATAAGTTCTCCCAACCGTTTTTGAAATTTTTTCAACCGATTTTCAATGAAAATAAGACATAAAACAGGCTTTTAAAAATCTTTCAACACTCAAATGTCTGGAACGGTATAAAGAGCCAATTCATTGCTTTGTGACGATTCAAGTTCACCTAAAATGTAGTTACATTATAATAATATAGTTGGGAGGATTAGGAAATCAATCAGATCAGTTTTTCCCAATTTTTATCATTAATAATGGTCTGCTTTCACTCAAACTTTCAGATTATCTTTAATTGTACATCTAGCATTGAAGTTACTGCCTTAGCACCATTTTCTCTTCATATCATTGAGACAGGCAACATGTTTTACATTAACAGTGTATATGTTTTTCGTTCAAATGCCAATTCTGCAGCATCACACCCTAAAGGAAGTATCCTTTAAATCCCTCATCTCTTCTTCTGTTACAGCCCAAAGTGCAGCCATGGCTGTTTTGGATTGTGTACCGACATGTTTTCTGGTCATTATTGAAAACAAAGCTATGTAAATCTAGAAAAATGAGCATGGAAAATGTACAACAATTAAAATGATACTTGTTTGAAAACATGGTGACAATTTTTGAAACAGTTTTCCCTGTATAAGCATTCCTAGTTTACAAAATAAAGGCCAAGTTTACATGATTTTTACTATGAAAAAAACAACACTTTAAATTTGAATAAGTTATAGTTTCCAATAGAGTTTTAATGACAATCACAAACATGTATAACATGTTATAAAGTTTCTTTTACATAATAATATAGTCTCTGCAACTTTTAGTACTATACAATAATGCACACCTACTGTTTTAATAAAGGTAATTAAATGATGAGAGAGAGATTTAAACATACCGGTACCCATATTAAGCCAAAAAGACATGCAAAATGTCCAACATGTCTATTATTCTGTTAACTCCTTATATGCCACACAAATGATACCCCTGTGCCACACTGTATTTATCATGGGATAGATATACCAAAGGCTTCAAGATTATTCTTTTTAAAAGGCTGTCATGGAGCTAATCACAACAGTAACATGGGTAATTTTGGTAAGCCATTGTGTTGCTCAAAGATATCATGCAAAATTGCAACTGTGGCAAACGGGTGACCATGCAAAGAAAGCAACCAGTGTTAATATTTGATTATCACAGAGGTTGTACATGTATTTCAATCAGATAACAAATACCCAGTCCTCATTTATCAGGGATGAGACAATAAAATCATTGAAAAGTAGAAGAAAACTATAACATAAAATGCTCGTCTGCTCAGCAAGAAAAATTAAAGCAGGAAAACAGTCTATGATTCAGTCAGAAAACACAAGAGAAATGTTTAGAGAGAGAGCGTATTTCCACGCACCAATGTTAATGAAACTGAGGCAGATAAATGATGTACCTGATAACCATATCTGTGTTGACAATGTCTTGCAATCATGGTTATGCATGTTGTGAAATAGATATTGATGTTAACAAGTGTTATAACATCAGAACATGATCACATTTCAAAATCATCTGCAATACAGGTAATTCAAATGAACACGATGAGCCATTTGTTTTTTTCAAATAACATAGCTGTAACACATAGAAGTACCTTATCATCCTAAGTCATATTATTGCACATAATGTACATTTGTTCTACATTGGAAAGGACAGTATTTTCATTAAGCACCGATGGGGGCAGAACATGATTGTGGTTAAGCTCCAAGGGATAAAAAGGAGAGGGGTGATCACTGACACCCCTGCCTGCCCTCCTACACTGTATATCACCCATTTTACATGGTACTTAGCATGACAACAAAAATATTCTGAACTAAATTCAATGTCATTCAAGTTTCCCCAAAATACAAGTGTTTCTAATCTAAGGATTAACTAACATTTAACAAACCAAGTACATACCGGTATATGGAATATACAAAATTTGAGATAAATTTTTGTCTGGTTGCTTATTGCTTTAGATTTTCAAATCTATATATAGATGATCACAATCTATTATTACAAGAACAATTTGTGGTTGCATATCAAATAACATTGCATCTAGGGCTGAATATAATCTTAATTATAGAGGGTCAATCTACTTTAAAATGTGTAATACAGGCTACTGACCATACACTAAGTGTAACACAATCATTTGTTTTAAAAGGGTTGGTATGTATTACCAAGTAGCATGCCATTCCATGTACACCAAGTATACAGATTTGTGTTCCATTACAAGTATATTGTAGTTGTCCTTCCTATTCACACATATCACAACACACACCTTTACCACTAAAAAAAACAAGTACCGGTACTGTAAGGTTATTTAACATGTTTGATACATTTCTGAAGATGTCACTAGATTACTTTAGATATTATGCAACTAATGTTCCTTTTATAGAAAATAATATATGGACCCAAATATTAAAATTCTTTGTGAGGTTTTCTTCATGTACATTTTATCTAAATATTCTAAGTTATAAAGTTAAACAAATGATTCTTTTCATCCATGACTGCCTAATAATAACAATAATACCATATCCATGTAACATATAAACATCAACATATAAAGGTAAATGTATAGTGCATTACACTGGATCACATTTCTGGGTTATTCAGTGCAATGTGGTCTGTGCGACATATATCTTTCCTTTCTACATATTTTCATCAAAATATGAATCATCCCTTGAGATGACCATTGAATTTGCATCTCTATCATTAGTCATGGTCACACCAAGAGTTTGTTTAATTCATGGATGGAATAGATGGATCATAAATGTCACATGTTGAGCAGAACACATTGCATGGGATCCCCCTTCCTCACTTTAAGTTTAACCTTTCCTCTTTTAACCTATAAGATAACTTGATTATATATATATATATGGAATGAGATGGTAAGATATGTATATCTTCAAGGACATCAGCGGAAATCCTCAGCACTGAACATTCCCTGCAAATCAAACAGAGAAAAAGCAATCAGAATTTTTATATCAGAATAATAGATTACAAAATATACAACCTGCTCATTGTGCAATTGATGAATAATTCAAGACAAAAGACTTCATAAGTAATTGGAATTGAAATGAAATTACATGTATATCAAAGCAAACTACGTAAAAATCCTTAGAATTAGCAGTGGCAAAGTATCAATCAAATACAGGTACAAATATTTTTAGCAGCAATGAAGGATATGCCTTACAGCTATTATAAGGAATGTACCAATAATCTATGAAATTTCTATTTATATGTTTTATTTCAAACAGCTTATATATATATGACCCGTCAATAAAATAAACAATTATTAAAAAACAAGCATGGCAAGACCACAGCAACAAAATTGAAACTAAGGGATATAAAAGAGAAAAAAGGTAAAGGAAGAGAGAAGGAGAGAGAGAGAGGTGGGTAACAACAGAGCAATTAAAGCTACTATAGGACAAACCTTAGCTCTTCTGAGGATTGAATCTTTGCTAGGATCATAAGGACTATCTTTGGATGGGATCTCAAGAACAGATGGAACTGGATCAGTGTGACTATCTAAGAGATGACGTATATGCTCAGCTATGTTCTGGTTGATGAGGATGATTGCAATATCGGTGCGTGCAATAAAGTTCTTGAAGCATTCTTCAATCTCATGAACTGCAGTCTCTGAATAGATTTAAAAAAACAAAAAACATTGAGTTTTTGGTTATCCTAAGATATCAATTCTTCAACCTACAAGACAGTTTTGTCTTCTATACTGATAAATATATATTTTTTTTAACATACAGTTTACTAGTTTTACAAGGTATGTGTACCTTGAAGTTAACTAACTGTATGTTCATAGTAATGTGTGATTTCTAATTGATTACACATTTGTAAATTTGACACACCTGTTTGAATTCTTTAATCCATAATTGTATAACACTATAACCTTAATATTAAATAAATGAAATAAATTGTGAAATCTGCACAATCAGGGAAAAAATTAATATTTATTTTTCGGGGGCTACTTTTCAAGCTTGCCCGCATGAATATAACATTCTTAAACTTGTTTTGCATTGAACTCTATGCAAATTTATGGGGGCTCTTTTCTGATTTTCAGGGGCTCTTTTGGGCATTTCGGGGGCTAATTCGCCCTGAGCCCCAATACATGTTTTCTAAACTGTAAAATGTAGAGCAATACAGGTACAATCTTTTGGTCTTACTTTGTATCAATGGCAGCTTTATAAGACATCATCACATCGACAAACCAAATGGAAAAAACATAATGTATAAAGTCTGTTCATTTTGTCATATGATAGCAATTTGACATACCTTTCTCAACTACCATGAAGTTTGTTTGTCTCTTGTTATTGATTTCCCCGATACCCCCAAGCAGGAATCCTGTGCAAGTATCCTGTAAGAGATAAACAGAATAAATAACATTAAAAATAATATTTAAAAAATAATATATATACATATCTAGATTAAATTGTTACGCCATTCAGTTTCATAAATATTAGGCTTTGTGAAATTTCACTTAGCCCACTTCCTATCTGATGCGCGAAGCCATTTTTATGTCTCATCAATGTATTTCTCTTTAATGTAAAACAAAATAAAATAATCTTGACATTTAAAAAGGAGGGAAGAATATGAAATTACAAGGCTTTACACTTTATCAGTCACATTGGAGAAGGAATAGAAGGCTATAATAATAATAATAAAAACATTATTTATAAAGCGCTTACCACCGAAGTCTCTAAGGGCTATAACACACAACATAGACTGATAAACAACAATTACATATTAAACAAAACTAAAAAAAAGTGCAAATAAACCTACAAATTACAATACATAATGGAATACACATCAAAGTGAACATAGTTAATTAATCATCGAACGCAATTTCTATGAGGGAATTCAAGGCACTTTCAGTGTACATGTAGGTGTGAGAAACAGGGATTCTGGGCAGAGTCAAATTTACCCCTGTTGTGATTGGGAATACATGGTAAAAAAAACAAGCAAAAAAAAAACTTTTAATTCTGGCAACGTTGCATCACAAATTTATTTCATTTTGCTTAAAGGCCCACTGCACTACTTGTAGCTACTTGCGCCCTCTATATAACAAACCATGCCTAATCGGTGACCATTGGTCCCCCATGATCCTCTTTTTCTTATGTTAACTGAGAGCTGAGTTGATGAGATAACCACCTGTCCAGTGACCTTGCAGGGCAGTCTAATCCCTCCTGTAAACTATGGCAGATACGCTTTAAAGTGACTCGGTATTATTGTAGAAGGTTGATGAAAAAATTGTGTCATTTTTGTATGAAAAGTTACTTATTACTTTCCTTCTATTGTACTATCTCTAACATGTAAAAAATCCTGAAAAAATTCTTACACGTATTATTACAACACCCTTTAACAGTAAATTCTCCCAACCATTTTTGAATTTTCCCAGCCGTTTTTCTATGAATATAAGACATAAGACATGCTTTTTAAAATCTTTCAACACTTAAATGTCTGTAGTGATATATAGAGCCAATTCATTGCTTTATGACGATTTACATTCACCTAAAATTAAATTGCAATATTATAGTTGGGATTTGGGAGAATTAAGGAATCGATCAGATCAGTTTCCCCCCATTTTTTATCGTTAATAATGGTCTGTTTTCACTCAAACTTTCAGATTATCTTTAATTTTACATTTAGCATTGAAGTCACTACCTTTGCACCATTTTCTGAATTAGGAATTTTAAGCACGGTATGCCTTCGCACACATAGCTGCATAACTATCCTGTGTATTAAAAGCTGTGCTATTGATTCTCTCCATTTCAAACACCACTGTACAAAACTCAACTCAAAATCGGTACTTTAGTACCGATTGGTGACACCTAAATAGCAGTAAAATACAATTGTTTTAACTTTCCGATGTTAGAAAGAATAATTTTAAAAATCGACACGAAACAGGTAACAAACATAGACCTAGACTCTATCAACTTTTAAATCATGACCTTTATTTGGACATTTGATGAATATTTTCTTCATTTTGGGTATGTTTTAGACTTTTAGTACTTAGTAGGGTATCTCCACACTGGAGCTACGGGTCAAAGTCTAGATATACTTCTGAACTAGCGCCAACTCGGCATCTTTGGTCATATGAATTCAATCGATTGCGAGCTTTTATTATTTTAACACTACACAATTACCAATGTGTGGGACGAGGATCTGTCGCTATCGCCCAGTTCAAGCATCAACAATCCTATAAAATATGATAAAATATTATACTTACTTCATCACCGATTACAGCTACCAGTTTCCCTTTAGATAAATGTGCCATTTCTGCTCTCCTTTTGTAAAGATACGATGTAAATTATTGGCAGGATATGAGTAAATTCTGTAGGCCTAGATGAACTCGTCTTGTGACACTACCAGCAGTTTATTCCACTTCAGCTTGCCGTATAGTAGGCAAAGCTCAGGAGGGAATCATTTATTGGTGATCCAAAATTAAAGAAGTAAATGCTTGATCTTACCTTTAAAATGTTCCAATACTATTATTTAAAAATTAATTCATGATACTTTTTTAATTTTCATTCAATAAATCTAAAAACTAGGTGTTTTAAATTCCATATCTATACTCTAAAAATAAATTTCAGGGTCTTACCCCTGCAATGTAATGGGAATTTCCTATCTTTGACTGAGCCAAATAAATTGCTAGACAACTCGACCTCATGATAATCATTTCAATAATTTTCAAACTCGATATCAGATCAGATCTGATGTGTGTTCGCGACATTTTTTTTTTTTTTTTTGTGGAGTCCCAAAAAAATCGCAACGACTCAACCAGCTGAGGGGGGGGGGGGGGGGGGGGGGGGAGGAGTAAGAGGACACTTTTTTTTTTTTGGAGTCCCAAAAAAATCGCAACGACTCAGCCAGCTGAAAAGTCGCATAGTTGGGGGGGGGGGGGGGGGGGGGGGTAAGAGGACACTCTTTTTTTTTTGTGTTGGTCTCGAAATTTGGAAATTTGACATTTTTTCGTTGGGGGGGGGGGGGGGTAAGGTCACCTTTTTTAGGTCAGACATGGGCATAATTTTTTTAATTTTTAAAATTATTTTTAATTACAAAAAAAAAAAAAAAATGGGGGGGGGGGTTTAGGGGGATTTAAGGGGGGCTTACACACATTAAAAAACAAAAGGGGGGGTTCAACCCCAACCCCCCCCCCACCCCACCCCTGCGTACGAGCCTGGTTGTAGGGGATAGCAGCTGGGATTTCAGCACCCCCAATCAAAGGGGGAACAATTCTTGACTATTGGGACAGCATGCCACGTACATACTGTTTGTTCCTTATTTTTATGACATTTTATTTTATTACAAATCATGACAAATTTTCATTTTGAATGTAACAAGATGTTAAAATATTAATTCGTGATGAGATTTGGCATGCATGCCTATACAGGACCTTCACCTTCTGATGAAGAAATAAAATCTTCTGGTTGCCCATGCCTTGAGCCATAATGCATGGTCGTATAGAGGATTTTTATATGTTGGGTACCGGGGTAAAATGCAATGAATTATTGATAATTTATTGCATTTTGGTTTTGTTGTTGTGGGAACTGCTCCCCTACCCTAGCCCCCGCTGCGTACAGTCATGGTTCAGTTGTAAAGCAATGGCCTGTGAGGCCCCAGGATCAACCGTGTCGACTCGGATGTGCTATATTAGTGCCCTTTTGTGGGGCATTAATCCTCATTACTGTCATTTATGACTTAAGGACGTAGGTCCCCTAGTTGATAAGCATAGTAGCGTACACATGCTCTGGCAATCACGCAAAATAAAAACACTGGCAAATTATTATTAAACAAAATCTGAGAATGTATACTATTATCTAGATCTATTAGGAATAAATCATTGTCAAAATAATTCCATAAATGGGGTAAAAAAAAATATTCCAACTTTATGAGCAACAGTGTAATATCATAATTCCGTTGCTATTACAATTGATTAAATCATTATAAACATCTATTTTACAATCCAATCCAATCCAAAAGATATTTGATATAGCGCCTTTTCCTTGCAGTTACAAAGCGCTGCACACATGCTCGACAATGTTTGGGCCACTTAAAAAAACAAAAGTTAGACACTTCTCAGAGATCAGCAAAGTATATGTAGGCACTATATACAAGTTATCTGATCAACGTTATTCAAAAGCATTTCCCAAATGTTTCTTGTCATTGTTATGCTGACGACAAACAGTTACTAGTAGGCCCCAGTGGCGGATCCAGGGGGGGGGGGGGCCGGGGGGGGGGGGGCCGGGCGCCCCCCCCCTTGAGAAAAAAATCATGTAAAATCACGTGATTTTTACCTTTTTTTGGGGTTGGGCCCCCCCCCCCCTGGCGCTCAAGGGGGGGGGGGGTGCAAATTGAAATTATTTTGAGGATCAAAAAAAAAAATGTGCTCACTACCCCCCCCCCCCCCCCCCCCCCCCCCCCTTCACACGATCTCCGTCACATTAAAAAATACTTAGAATGGACTGAGTAAGCACAGAAAGCCATGTCCATGCATGCATTTCAATTAGCATAGGCTTCATTATTGGTATGGATTAATGTTTGGCTTGCCAGATTCACAATCAAGTTGCACCATGTTGAGAATGCATGTGCAAGACTTGTGTCCAATGCCTCAACATTTTCCCACATACTACACCTGTTTTTATTTAAGTTGATTGATTGATTTTATTCGCCAAACCTCCAATAAACAATATGAAAGAATAAAACAGATCAAAATTACAAGCTAGAAAGCTTATTTCCAGTGGGGCCCCGACATACATGTACAACATTAATGAATTAAAATCGTATTATTTACAGACAGATAAGGAAAAAACTGATTAAAGAGATGGTAATGATAATAACAGCATTAAACTAATAATGATAGAAAAAGGAGAAGAAGAAGAAGAAGAAAAGGAAGAAAAATAAGAAGGAGAAGAAGAAGAATTAGGAGAAGAGGAAATAATGATGAATATGTTTGACTTTCTAAAACGTACAAAATCATAAGTATTCTGTGTATTTCAATCATATAACATGATAAAGAAGAAAAAGAAGAAGAAGAAGAATAAAAGAAGAAGAAGAAGAAGAAGAGGAGGAGAGGAGAAGAAGAAGAAAAGAGGAGGAGGGGGAGGAAGAAGAGGAAAATAGTGATGAATATGTTGACTTTCTAAAACATACAGGCCTATATTATGTACAAAATTAAAAAGTATGAACCGGGCAGAGAAAAGAAAAGGGTTCTCTGTATTTCAATCATATTATAACATGTCATTCGCTTCTCTCCTCTTAAAATGAGCAAATTTTAGGAAGGGAATTCCAATGTTTTTGCAATGTAGCAAAACGAATTTCTAATACTACCTACTCTTTCGGGTAAGTTAAATTATCATAATCATGTAAGTCAGTGACAAGATCGAAGTTGAATCGATTATAATGATTCGACCATATTATGCACGTGAACGGTTGTTGATATTTGGTTTACTTCAAGAAAACCAGCTTTAGTGAGTTCGCTGTAGCCAACATGAATTCTTGGACCAGAACAGTTGATGAATCTCGATCACCCTTGTTCTCTTTTTCTTTTGATCTGACTTGTTTATGTTACTATATATAACATGCAGGCATATAAATAAACATTGAATAAGAGCAAAACAGAGTAGGCCAATGTCGTCTAACGGTCTTGCTTTTACTTTCAGATCCAAACGACTTAGCTTTCAGTTGCGCCGCTCCAAAGCTTTGGAATAACTCAGTACCGTACCTCCACTAGACAAAAAGAAAACCTCATCTAGCTGTTGCTGTCTTCAAAGTTTTTGTTGAAGACGCACTTGTTTTCAGGAGCTTTTGAATAGTTAAGAAAATTATATAGTGTGTATGTAAAGTAACACTTGTACTGTTAGTGTTAGGAGGTTTGTTTTCATGACCTGATGACAGCGTAGTCGTATAGCATGTATATTTACATCTTGGGATTTACATAGGAGCATGCGCTATACAAATTGATCTGATTATTATTTTTATTATTATTATTATCATAATAAAGAATGAATAGCCAAATTGATAGATAAGCCTGAGTAAATAAACAAACAAATATATGAATATACAAAATAACTATACAGATAATAGATAATCTTACGTACAACTAAAGGAGCATATGATAGTATGGACCGAGTACCAATTATGATCATGACGGAGTTTAATTATGGGCGAGTCATATTTTGCATGGATCTCCAGAATAACACAATCCCTGATTGCACCACACATTGGTGCATTACTATCCTGGCTGTGTATTAAAAGTTGTGCTATTGATTCTCAACATTTCAAACACCACTGTACAAAATTCAACTAATTTCATTCAAAATCAGTACTTTAGTGACGACTAATGACATCTAAATAGTAGTAAAATATATTTTTTTTAAAACTTTTTGATGTTAAAAAGAATAATTTTAAAATTCAAATTGTGAGTCCACTGTCAAACTTGCCGATCAGTTGCATCGGCATAATTGTGTGCATCTCTGTGTTATGCGTGTATTGACTATTCAGGTATTCAAATGCTGCCTATTAACACTAGGCAGTGCTAAAGGTCAATACGCATTAGCATTGACCCTCTATGCTTTGCTGGAGTAGATTGCACTGTACTTCTCAGAATTTCGCAGATAATTCTTCCTTTTGCACAAGATTGCGACTCTAGATTGTACCGAAAATTACAAGCTTACGACGCTGAATGGAGGTACCTATTGCTTGTGTATTTGTTTACTGTAATTTAGCAGATGTTTATTAAGAATAAATCATTCTTTATATGCGTTATGGTTATTCCAAACATATTTTTACATGAATGGGACTGGTTGGAAACAATGTCACTGAAGATGTTCCCAGAACTTCCCAGATTGACAAAACTAACAGGTTGTTTAAACGGACATTTGATTTAAAACGGTAGTTTGTAGAATTTTAGGAACAACTTGAGGATACCCCACCAGGGCCACCACTAAAAATTAAAATTGACCAAACCTTTGTGGTACCAATTACAATCTAGATCTAGATCTAGATTCTAGTAGTAGTCTAGATCTATGAAGCTAAATAAATCCTGAGACTTGTCTTGAGAGTCTAACTCTAAGCTTTTAAGCTAGTAGTAGGGACTAAAGTACTAAACCTAATCCTAACCCTAACCCTAGGTCTTTGATGTTTATGTACATTAACCCTATTAGTATTGGTGTGGTATTCTAAAGTTAAGCCAAATTTTACATGGGTTATTTTGCAATTAAAGATAAAGACCAGTTATGGTCATGTGATTGCAGAGACACCAAGTTCAAAGATCAGCAATGCGTGACTTTTGCATGAAGGTGAGGGTATAGCACACGTATAAGGTATAGGTCTAGATCTAGGTTTTTTCAAAATCTAGCGCGCGCGTTGTGCGTGGGAGCATTTCCAGACCTTCAAAATGCGTGATGTCAAGCCTAATGCGTGACACTTGGTAGCTCTGTGATTGCTAATTGTGAAAGAAACGTTGTGGAATCGATCAGAAAAGGTTGATCATCTAGCATATAGTCTAAGTATTGGTGTGTACTGCAAAGTTCTGGAATCATCAAAATGATATGAAATTTGGCCTAGATCTAGTCATGGTAAAGTTACAAGCACTGAACACAGCTCAGAAAGATGTATATGGGACTACGCACACGTGCGCGACACACACGTTATATCTATCAGGTCCAAATAGATATAAGAATTTACCAAATATATCAACTAGTAGGCGGTTTCTTTGCAAAATTTGTATGATCATGTATAGTCAAAACATATTCTTTCACATGATTGGTAATAAGAGCTTCCATTTCATTTTTTGAGAGTGGGGCGTTTACTTTCCAAAACTTTTAAGCCCATAAGGAAATCTTTTAGTTTTATGACTGTCTTGTCGTTGGTTCGTCATGTTGAGAGGTGTAGAGTCACTACTTTTACAAATTTCTTTTTTCTAAAAACTGGATTAAGATTGGAGAGGTATTTGTATAAGAACTGATGCATGCTTTTTGTTTTGTTTAATAATTTGTGTTTAGTCTTCAAGAATTTCCTTGCAATTTAATTTTTTAGCTTACCTACTTCTTTAATTAATCCTGTCGTGTCTTGAAGACCTGCACAGCAGATGAAAATGCAGATATATAAATTTTCCCCTTGCTACAACTATTTCTTTTCTCTCTACAGATGTGAATCAACCATTGACATGATCGTTTCACCATGTCTCTGATTGAGGGAATAGGAGATGAGGTAACCATCTTGGTGACCGTCATTGTTGCTGTGAGTACTGTAGTGGCTGCCTGGTTCTCAACATCTGTAACAGAACAGCAGCCTTACTGGCAAGATGAGCCTGCAGGCCCTGGATCTTCAGTGGACCCTGAGCCACCGTCTCAGCAGTCAGCAACAAACTCAGAGGATGGCTTAGTAGGAGAGGTGATAGCAGAAGCTTTTGAAAGACTCGATTCAGGAAGCTTCAGTGAGGGACTACCAGGTTCTTCTGAAACAGTCAATAGTACCATTCCATCATCAGAGACTGATTTAGGTTCTGAAGACCAAGCTGCAATCGTTGAAGAAAGAGTGATTGCAAGTTCTAGTGATAGTACAGAAAGTGTTTTTAAAAATGAGGCTTGTGGGTATGAGGAAGGACCAAAGCAGAATACTGCAAGTCAGAATTCAAGTTTTGAATGTATTGATGCAACAAACAATGTAAGTGGAAGCAGTACTTTAAAGACCAGTGCAGACTGTCCTTGTTTGGATACTACAGATGGAGTAAGTATTTACGAGAAACCTCCATCAGACATTGTGGAGGAGAGAGTGGAAGATGTACAAATTCATTCGGAAGAGCAGAGTGTCAGAAGAAGACCCATCCCAAGTACTGCATCTGATAAATCAGATTCCCAAACAGCTCATGACCAAACGGACCAATCACAGTCTCCCTCCCAAACAGAGACAGACAGAGACAACCAATCAGAGAAAATTTCTCATGATAATGTCAGAAGAGAAAATCAGCCGCAGTTGACGAGAGATCAGGCAGCAAGTGGTGTGATAACCATTAGATTACGGTTTCTGGATGAAACGGAAAGGGTCGTCTCAACAAACAAGGCAGATACTCTTGGAAATTTTAGAAGGTAAACAAAGTATACGTAGATGTATAATTAAAAAAATTAAATTAAAATGAATTTCACTTACCTAATGAAATGAAATGAATACTGGTATCCTCTAGTCTAATGAATAGTGCACTTTCCTTATTGCAGATATAACCTTCAATGTGAAAATGGTAACTGCAACCAAGCTTTCATGTACATCTGTAGTATTGCTTTATAAAATCTAATGGTATCATTAATGATGAACCTTAATCAATAATCAACCCATTATTCAATAGTATTATTAATATATTATTCATTCTGGTTCAATAACTTTGACAACATTGTGAAACTCATGTTTCTGTTTAGTGTTTATGAATATTCTTCTATCAGATTTATTTGAATCATCAATACAACTTGTTAACTTCTAAATTACCAATTTTTTTGTTCTCTGTTTTCTTTTTGTGATTCTTCTCTTCTACGACAGAGATATGTTTTCATCTGAGATGCAGTCAGGCCAGATAGTGCGTCTCATTGCCAACGGTCAACTCCTATCAGAAGAAAGCCGAACATTATCTTCATATGGTATCAACAACCAGCAGGTTATCCACTGCCAGATATCCCAGGCTTCTGCTCATACTCAACAAGGGCACCAGACTGTAGACACGGGAGATGGTGAATTTGATCTGGGGCGATACATGGTCCCTCTCTTTGCCTGCATTCTTGCCTTTATGTGGTACCTTAGGTTTCAGTATAGATACATGTTTAATGCAACCTCTACTCTCTCCCTTACAGCTGTAACAGCCGTTTTCTTCTTGGCTTTAATGGCTGTCTGGCGGACTTAGGATTTCCTTTCCTCCTTTTTGTTCTGCTTTCATTTTTTTTCATTTTTATTTGTATGTCTGCTTTCTTAATTTTCTTTCCTTCTTTTTTGTTGTTATAGTATATACTCTTGTATATCAGAGTGTTTGTGGTATGTAGGCTAGAATACACCTGAAAGTGAAACGGACATAAACATGATAAAATCCATTGTACCAAGGAAACTTATAACCATATTCATTGGACAAAACTGGTGGAGAACATTTGCAAATGAAATTAGTGCCTATACAGTTAACTTTAGAGTTATTATCTGTATCCTTGTATTCAGGCCCATATTTCAAAAATTAGAAAAGATGGGGATATTGATATATGCTCTTACTGTGATGATACATCATGTATTTGTTATCCCCTAGATAGCTGTGACAAGTATGTACAAGTGGTATAGCATTGGTGATACAATGTAAAGTCTGGTCATGCTTGATATCTTTTGCACCTACCGTAGCTCATAAAGTCCTCTGTTAGAGTGTAGAATGTTTGTTTGTATAGAGCTATCCAGTGTGAAGTAAACCTGGCATTTGAAAGCAAGTCATGTCCTTCCATCTAAATATGGATAGCTTGTTAGAGGGTACCAAATAATCACTAACATATTTTGTTTTATGCCTAAGGGATTCCATGTTGATTTACTTTGTGTATACTTCAGAATATGATATTAAAATAGTATTTCTTCAAAGATATATTGAAAGTTTAAATACACACATAAGTATAAATCTTGCACAGAACCCACATCCCCCTTGGGTTCCATGTGCATGTTTATATCCTTTATTTTCTTAATCCATGGAATACTAGGTACATTTTTGTAGATTGTTGAATATGTATAAACTAGTTATTTATACAAATTTTAAGGTAATAAGTAGAGTTTTAACCTTAGATGGGTTGGGGGAATTGTTGGAAATTATTTAGAATGGTACATTTATTCCATGAGAACAGTGTAGTGCCCTAAAAGAGAGACTTGGAATAGGTTAACACTTTTCTAGTGTTTATATCATGATTACATCACATGAGGATCTGTTCCTTTTAGAAAAAATTAAATTTTCTTTTCTAAATCAGTTAGAATTTAGATGTACATACGGTACAGAAGTATGAGTCATCTTTTGGATGTTTAGTTTAGTTATTTTAAACCCAATTAATATTCATGTATTATTATTAGTTGTCTTATACTACCCAGACGCATATGCATGTATGATTTATTGATTTTTGAGATGCAGATATTGTTGGTGAATTTGTGTTAGGATTTCGGTCATTCTTTATCTACCACCTATATTTATTGATGTGTGAAAAGGTATACCTAACAGTTTAAGACAAATGAAATTCAGACCATGTGAAGTTTGTGTAGGAGGAGATTCAATCCATATTGTGCTTTCTTGGTGCAATTTCTCAATTGATTATAAAAGGTATGGATGAATTTATCAGATTGTGTGTAATATGTCAGCAAAATAACAATGAAACAAACATACATAATTTTACTTTCATTGATGGGGTAGCTTTTCAGCATCAGATCTACTTCTGTATATTACTATACCAACATGAAATACTACCTTCTTTCTCAGTTTTTCAAACATTATTTATGCTTCTGTGTGTATTTCTTCTATTCAGTATTACCATGGAGTTACTAGCCATAGTATCCAAAAGTTTAGTAGTAATCATTTTAATTCATGTCATCAAAGTTATTACTATTTAGAAACAATATGTCATGACTTTGGCAGAGCACTTTCTAAGTTGCTTTGCAAAAGGTAGTCCTACAACTTTTGTTCATAATAACAGATTGTTTCCTGCATTTTCTTTTTGCATGCATATGTAGTATGTACTAAGTACATAATTTGTTGTTGTTGTTGGGGGGAGGGGGGTGAAATTTATATATATATATTTTTTTTTTTTTTATATTATTATTTTTTTTTCCTTCAAATTGTTATGCAGGTACCTATGTGATATAAAAATAGATATGTTAAATATCCTAAATGATAACTTGTATTGTAAAATGAATGACATAAATTTTATTCCCATGTTGAAAGTCAACTTACAGAGGTTGCTCATGTATGGTGCCATTTGAAAATATACCAGATCTCCAATGAAAAAAAAAATAGAAATTTGACATAATGATGTGTTTGAGGAATATAATCTTTGTAATTGGACAGAACTTGTTTCACTATTGTGCTTACTGCTTAAGTTAAACAGTTGGATGGTCCATGATATCAGTGCAATATTGTTTCATTTATCAAATTCTTGTACCATGTCACATGTACATGTATGCCCCCTTAGATCATGTATAACTCTTTGTTTGCTTGTGGTTTCTGCTTTTTTGGCAGTTAGTACTCAAATAAGATTTGAACTGAATTACATTTATTGATTCATCTGTCATGCACCAATTTTTTTAAATTGTATATTCAATTCGTTGTAAGCAATGTAAGCAAATAAAAGAAAATTTATTTCAAAGAGTTTGGAATGAATTTTCAAAGGTTTCATGCTGCATTTTTTTTTTTTTTTTAAAGTATGTCCTGCACACAAAACTATTTCAAAATGTTGAAAATAATAAATTTCATCTTTTTGTTAGAGTATGTGCATGTCTCAACATGAATCGAGGCATGAATTTGTTAAGGGGGAGTGGGTGGCACTGGGGGACCAAAGCACTTTGCAGATTGAAAGTAGCATAGCTACATTTATAACCCCCTAGTGTTTGGGAGAATTTGCACCCCCCCCCCCCCCCCCCCTCTTCTTCAGTCCCCCAAGCTTGGCAACAAGGAAGTTATGCACTGGCAAATGTCATGTGTTGCAGCTAAGAATGATCTCAGAAAAAAAAGCAAATTGCGAACTGGTTCTGAAACTTTATAATACTCTTTATCACTACCTTGAATTTTCAGGGTTTTTATTTTTAACTTTTTTTAAATTGATTTATATTTCATTTTTTAAACTGTTATTACTGATAACAAGGTTGACTGAAGTACACGTTATAGAAGTACTTCATCAATTTCTGATGCTATCATCTGATTATTCAAGATTGGTTAGTAATCAGATACATGTATGCTTATACTTCTGATTTCAGAGGTGCAGATTAGCTTTTATGTTTATTATTTACAACAGTATTCAGATCCTCATTAATTTTCCATATGGTATTTAGTTAGATGGTGTCTTTGTTGTGCACACAACGAAAATGTGATATTGGACAGAATTTATCTGTACAGTTTACATGTTTTTTGTTCATATTGTCATGCTAAAATTGGTTTTGTTATGATTAACTTTTCAATTAATTTTGTTTGACTTGATGGGTAGGTTATGTAGTTTGTGTTAAAGAGATACATGTGTCAAAAGCAAATGTTATTTATATTGTATTCTGAATATATAATTGTATATCTAACAATTTTATTGTGAATGAGGATTTTTCTGTGTGTGTGTTTCTCTGAGTCAAATGCACTAAACAGAACTTAAGAATAATAGAGATCTAAAGGTAAAGGGGAATCCTATCTTATTTTCAAGTTGGTCCAATAAAAGTAGAAAAATACAGAAACAGATCAGTAAAAGTTTGAGGAGAATTTGATGGAAAATGAAAAATACACATTTTTAAAGTTGCCTCTCCAAGGCAGATGCCAAAGACCATAAGGCTTGGAGAAGGGTCATAACAGAAGTGAAACAGAAATGAAATGCCCGACCTCACAGTGTGGAAAAAATGATGTTATCAATCAAACATATTGGTATTTCTATTTCTAGATCTAAGTAGATCTATTTCTAAAGAGGTTTGTAAAAAACTAGTCTCACACAAAGTATAACAGACATACAATGAAATGATTTCTTGGGAGGAAATTACATTACATTTTTAGTACTTAACAAATGAAAGAGATGCTTGCGATTCTGTTCGATTGATCACAACTTCAAAATTTCATATCGTTCTTATCCTTGAGTGGAATATCCTTAAACTTTTATACTGCTCTGTTCCTCACAAATTCATGCTTTCACTTATAGTGTGGTACGGTATGTCACTGAAACAGCTCCCATAGGATTTTTGTGCCAAAGTTGATTTTTTTTGTTTGTTGCATTTTTGGATTCATTGGGGTCCAAGCTATCAGAAATTGATGGGGTTCAAATTTTCCCGACACCAAATTTCCCCATTGCGTGTTATATATGCCATTTTGGCGCCCAATATGAACCCCCCAGGAAATAAACGAGGGATCTGAAAATTTGAACCTCATCATTTTTGGCCAATTGGGACCCTTTTGAAGCCAAAACAGCAAAAAGAAAAATCAACTTTGGCAAAAAAAATCCTACAGGATTACATACCATACTGCACTATTATGCCAACTTGAATAGTGGACTTCACCTTTTATATTTCATAATTTTTTTAAACAAATTTTTAAAGGTAATTTTAATTACTTTAAAGGATTGCAAATACCAGGCCAACTCACCTTATTTAAAGTTTACGAATATGTTAGGGGTTATATTACTTTTATGAAAAGATATTGCAATTTACATGAAACCGACTTATTTACTGTAATATATTGGTAATGAGGATTGATGCCTTATCAAAGGCAAGGCAACATAAATTAGGTGAAAAGCTTGATTACCCCCCCCCCCCCCCCCCCTCTCCTCTTTTTTTTCTCCCCCTCTCTCGTCCCTTCTCCCTCGTTTTATCCCCTCTTTATTTCCTTCTCTCTCTCTCTCTCTCTCTCTCACTCTACCTTTCTTTCTGACAACATCACCTCCATCACACATTCCAGATTCAATCAGTGTCATCCACATGTACAGTCTTATTTGAATGTCTTTACTTGTTTCTCTTAACCTATATTTTTAATTTAAGCAAAACCAAGTTCCTTGAAATGGCCTCCTCTCATCAATATATCATATGTGTGTTTCACACTTTATTTTCTATATTATACATCATCTGAATTAGCCCAAGCCCCAAGGTTTAGTCTAAAAGGTAAATTCAAAATCATGTAGTAGAGCAAAAGGAAACTAAAACTAATTGAAACTGATATCAAGGCACTTAGAATTATAAATAGAATGTTCTCAAGTGTATGATTTTTCATGGATGTATTCCAGTACTCATCTGTTAAGCCTTGTTCAGATATGTCTCAGTAATCCCAAATGTTTTTTTTCTCAAGATGACGCAAGTGTAATACGCTTCAAATATCTGTATCTTATAACAAAAAGCTAAGTGAATACTCATAGGACCTTTTTATTGAGCTCTCTTGCACTTTTTCTTTTCCTTTGTGACTCCTAACTTGTCGGCATTTCCCTCCTTTTCCTCTTGAGCCTTATCCTCATCTTCTTAAATAACTGAATGCAGTGTACATTACACATCCACTAATGCACAATTGAAGTTAGTTCAATACCATTTATTGAGTGGTTACTTTGACATGATCAGTGAGAATAGCATCAAGAAACAAATGAAGAATTCTATGTTAGAATTCCATATTATCACAGAATAGATTGATAAAATTTTATTTGGCCCAGTATTCTTTACACATGATATAATATATCAATTTAGTAAGATATGATCAAAAGAATTGCTTTTTTAGGGATTCCACATACAGCTATTTCAGAACCGAATTCCATGAATTCCATGACTTTGAAAAACCCATTTTTGCCTTTTTTCCTCGACCAGATAAGTACCATTTTGGTATGGGTTGCAGCATCCAAGCAGTGTACAAATACAAAGCTCATTGTCTGTTCAAACTGGAGGACTGCAATAGCCACACACAGCACATACCCATGATCAATCAATGTCCATCACTTTCCAGCTAGTTTTTCCATGACCATGAGAACCCTCTTTATTTTAGTTACTGCCACATTCAATCTAATGGCACATTCTTTTGTATTGTTCCTTCTCAAATGTGGTGTTGTTTGGTGTTTTACAACCTTTGGCCTGTTAGATATGATTTTATTTTGGTATAACACTGTTTTAAGAAGCTCTATTTTTATGATGAGCATTTCTAGCAAAACATACAACTGCATAACTCACCTGTGAAGAAGAAAAAACCCACAAGTTCATAATATACCAGACATTATCTTATTTTGTCTATGTACCAATTTTATCAGTGAAAAATGTTTAACCATACTTCTTTATTAATATACATGTAAAGCATATTTTTTTAGTTACAAATGTATGATATCTGCTCTTTATCTATTTTCATGCCCCTTTTGCATAATTTTGGACACTCTATGGCCCTTATTATGTACATGTATACCTGGCCAATTATTTCTAAAATATCTAAATTTGCTTGCCTATCAATATTTGTTCTTTGCCTTGAAAACGAAGATATTAGCTTGGCTATCATGCTTGTCAATTCCATTTCCTCACTACCATTTGGTAAGAAATAATAAAACATAAACATCTCCCATTTTATATAATTGTATTGTATACATGCTCAAATATATGTACAAAAACAATGCTTTTGAAAAGTAACCTAATTACTTTTAAGTACAAACAAGTCATTCATATGTTTTCTAACTTAACAACAGAAAATAGCATAATGATCTACTTCTACAAATGTTCCAACATTTTACACATGAATCCCTAGAACAGAGAGCTTTGCATTGAAGGTGAAATCATTAAATGATATAAACATACCGGTATCTGTTAACTACATCAGTGAACAAGAGCCAGACTTTTACACATACTTTTATATGCTAAAACAAATCCCTGCACTTAAAACACAAGGAATGAAACAAATTATATTGACATTTGACAAGACTGACAATAATATAAAAAATTAACGGTATGTTGCATTTGGTAATTCTTATGTTCATCATATTTATGTAAGACACTCCTAATATCAATCAGAGTTTTTGAAACACAAATAATATCACAGCCATGTTTTTACCTTTTCTAGATTTATGTAAAAATATATCACGGAAATGATAATATACACACCAATTAATTCCCTTCTTTACCAAGTTAAACATCATTATAAGCTAGCTAGTAGTAAAAAGGGTGACTACTAATAATAATTGACATTAAACAAATTGAGGTAAGTACCAGTAAAATGGAAAGCTCCTCATTTTAGATTTACTGAACTTGGAATGTTAGAAAAAGAAAGAGAAACAAACAAATAAATAATATTCTAACCGATATAAGATAGGCTCTTTTGCATTTAACAATGGGAGATAAAGAAAGATAAGATTTATCAATATTGTTTATATTACAAATAATATCAATCATTTCAAGAATGTAATTAATACAGATTGTGAGATATTTCAGTCACATTTGCTTCATTCGGATAGGAGTTAGTTTTTTTACGGCAAAAATGTGATTCAATTTTGTTTTTTTCTAGTTTTTCTACTATCGCTAATTCTATTTCTATGTCAGTAGAGATGATATCATTATTCTAAGTTAATATCCAAGTATCTACATTCAAACAATGTATATCATTCTTAAGTTTAGGTGAGATATAATGTTTACATACTTTTTAAATTTAAGAAGTCTTTTGTTTGCAGTTACATGGTCCTACTTGCAAGCTTCAATTCAACAACATTCACTTACATACCTACAAGAAGGGTTACAAGAAGTCTTTGCTACGTTAGTATACAAGTGTACATCCCAAAAATAATTCTTTCTTTGCAAGGCACTTGGTGACTTTAATGTGAAAATGGTCATCTGCCACTGTGTTCTCATACATGAATATAACTTGTTTGCAATTAATCACAAAACACATACCATCGATTCCTTTTATATATTCACAAACATGTCACTATGCAAAAGCTAAGACTTAATATAACTTATAAGACATCTAACTACTGATTTGCTAATACTAATCCATTGTTTATTGAAAAGAGTCAAGAAATTATTGTTTTTATCAATCAATTGGCTACAGTGCACAATGGTCTTGAAAATCTAATATCTACACATGTAGATAGTCCAACATGAATCAACACAATTATATGTATCTATAATGTTGGGTAAGTAAAGATTGTTTGATGCACCTTAAACAAAGCTAATGCATTGGGCATTCTTTTTAATTTTTCTTTAAATGTTTTCAATTTCAATTTTGCTGACCTGTAGATTAATTGCTTCACCGGCCTATTAAGATGCTTCAACATAGTTTGATGGAAGCATACCACTTTCACCTGTACGTTTGACAGTGCCCTGCATCCAACCTGCATCAATGACTTCAGCATTGATGATCATGTCTCCCTCCAGGAAGGACACCTCGTCTTCATCTGCTGCCTGTCATGTCCAAACAATAACAAAATGAAGAAGAAAAAGCAATAAAGCAAAGAGCCTGTATGGATTATTTAGGGTTGGTTGAACAACACTTGCTCCATGTAAAAGTCTAAACTCAACACTATATTTACCACTAATCCTACCCCTATCCCTAAACGTAAACTAAAACCCAACTGCAATCCTATCCTCAACCTTATGTTTTTGACAAAATAAATCCTGGGGCAGCTGTTCTTGGGTAAATGTTGGGTCACTGATTTTAAGACGAGACAGAAAAATGGTAAACAAAGTTCCAATGTACATAATACATGGTTCTACACTAGCCTTTTGGAAAGGGGTCTGAATTGAAGTTTTTAGAGTGTGCATGTGTGAGTCCTATGTAAAACCTCAACATTTATGGGGTTCAGACTTAGAGTTTGGGCACCTATCTGTCCTAGATGCCTGCGTGTTAGTGTCAAGCCAGGCATAGGTTTTTACCAAAGTTTTCTACTTCATGGTTTCCCTTATATTACTTTGGGGATACTTTTTGCATTCAATTAAGGAAACATACAATTACATAAGCTTCCTTCCCCTAATACCTTGTCCCAGTACAAGTAAAATCAAACTGTAAACAATAAAAGAGGTACAAATTTAAAATGGAAGATGATTAAATATATATTCAACCTTTCCATGCTACCATGTTTTTCAGCAATTGTCGTAAAACCATCAAGAATTAAATCTTGACTTAGAATTCTTTATTCCAACTTGAATCTGCACAATAAAGCAGGCAATATAGGAACATGTACTTGTTTCTGTGTTGGCCCAAACAAGGTTGCTCAAGATTTGCTGCCCATGGCACAGATGTGCTTTTGCAAAACATTTGCCACTCTCCACCCAGGTAGGAAGTGAATATTACTTTGGATTGGCTTGTGTGCACTTGTCAAATACTCCCCAGGGAGCGGAGCATGCGAACTATCATGTGCAGATTACCAAATGAATCCAATAACTGGGGTAACAATAGTTACATAACAAATCTATTATCTAGTATTAGGCACTAGACAAAAGTGATTACTAGTATTATTATTACTATTACATGTATTATCATATGATTGTTATTATTGTTGTAGTTGTTGTCATCATCATTATTATTATTAATATTCATATTATTCATTATTATTGTTATCATTATCATCATCATTATCATTAACACTACTATTATTTCTATGACTATCAATTTTATAAACGGGTTAAAAGTGAGATGAGAAGGGAGACTTACAGCGTAGTCATAGACTGCCACATACTGTGGTCCGGATGAAGCGGCAGGAGGAGGAGGAGCAGAGAGCTGCTGGGGAGGGGGTTGCTGGACAGGTGCTGCTGGCTGGGGAGGGGGTGGCTGGTATGGGGGATCAGCCCGCCCAGCTGGAGGCTGATACTAGGTGGAGAAAAAGAAAATAGATGTAATCATCAACTTCAGGGAGAATTTCATAGAGGGAGAGAAAGACACTTGATGATATCTTAATGCCACTTAAATAGCACCATTGGTCTCATGATGTAGTTCTATTAAGCCTGGTCCACACAACACAGTAAACTGCTTTTTCAAATGTAAGAATTTTACTCTTTATTAAACAGATTAATAATTGCACATAAAGCCTTTGTTACACACGGGTCTTTTTTCACCTCTATCTGCCATTCATTTACATGTGGATTTCTTTAAATCTTGCCATAGCACTCAGTGGAGGTGGTTTAGAGAGTCATGTTTCAACGAGCCTTTAGTAAATGGATGTCATACATTAGATACATGTATATCTGGGATGTTTGTACTGGCCCATTTCAATCATAAAAATGGAAGACAAAATCTATCTTACAACCATCCGATATGCATAGCATGTGTTAATAATCACTGCATGCAAGGACATCTTTAATTCTCCTTATTGCATATCATAAGCTTTTTTTTAATCCTAAACATTTCATCACTCTTGGGGGGGGGGGGGGGAGGGGAAGGGGGCATGCAAATGAGTAACTTCTGGTGTAATTGCTCATGCACATCTTTGATATTGTTCATCTTTGACAATATTTGGATAGATGCATCCATGCTAGCTAACAAAGAGTCTTTCAAATCCTGCACCGACATTCTTCAAAACCAGTCATGAGAATAATCCATGTTTAAACTCTGATCAAGAATTTTCAAATTTATGTCAAAATTCATGAATGCAATATCCCACCCGAAGGAAGGCTAGTTAGAAAAGACACATATAGACCTCAGTATACCTCAGATATCAGTATTAAGAGCCTATATGCTAAAGGGATAATTCTAGTGAGGAACTGAATGAAACATGGGTGAAGAGACTTTTCTCTATCTATCTACTCAACATTAAATAATTATGTTATTTACTTTCCTTCATCAATCCACAAAAGTGATACAAGTTACTACAATGTAAATGATTCTAATCCTTTCTGAGAATGATGGAGACAGTCCATGCGGTCAGTGGAGTTTATAAAGGCACTTTACCTGCTCGGGTTGAGCATATCCCATACTTGGGGGAGGGGCACCGGGGAGAGAGGCTTGGCCTTTAAGTAGGGATGGGACATTTGATTTGTATGTCACATCAGAAGCCTGGTGAGTATCTGTAAATAAAATATCAACAAAATAAAAGCAGAATTGAGTATTGTGTAGATCATATTTTTTAATAGAAGACTTTCAGCTCCAATACAAAAACTGGATTGCATGTGGTTAAGTCACAATATCATAGGAAAATGATGAGAATTGTCAAGTTCATTGTCCCTCTCATTGTGACTTAACCAAGTGCAGTGAATATGCACTCGTAAACATGAATTATTTTTACACTAATACATCCAGATTGGAGCAATTGCCTGATCACCAAATTAAATAGTATAGTATCAATGACTGCTTTGAGAGAAATAGTTGTTTTTATACGCTCAAGGGAAGGTTAGAATTGTGCTATTGCCCGAGGCGTGCCCAAAAAAAAAGAGTCAACTTATGACACCACCTTGGCCTTTATTTAGTTTATCTGCACGGTTGTTTTTTATGAGTGTATCTTTGAGAGTAGACTAAAATAAAAAATTAAAAATTTTTGTCGAAGACTGGATTCAATCTCTTGCGCACCAACGATGATATGACTAAAATCACCGCCTTAGACTGCTCGGCCATCGCGCGCTGATACAATAATTATCATTTTTTTCTAATGTATACATTAAAATGGATTGAAAACGGCTTCACGTGCAGGATGCCTCGCGGCAGCTCCATTAAATGGGCCCTTCTTTTACTTTTGCAATGCATTGGCACAAACTTAGATCAAGATCTATCGGCAAATGTTGTTTTTGGAAGTTTATTTTCGTCTTCATGTCAACAATGCAAGATAAAATTGTTGGTAAGATCGATCGAGATTCAATTGTATTGAAATTACCGACCAATTCATCGGGCATTCATCGCACACATACGGTATCCTTGATCGCTCAGACCATTTTTTAACATGTCAACCTATGGGTATTTCACCGAGACTGAACTATTTTCCCGGTAACCATGGTTACTGGGATTTTAGAACTATTTTTTAGAACTATTACATGGGTTTGGAATTTTAACGGGAATTTTACAGGAAAAGTTAAAGTTTATGAATGCAATTTCGACCAATCAGATGGCTGGATTTCTTAAGTGAGGTATATAATTTACCCTATATATATATATTGCAATAAAGGTTTAATGATTTATTCTGAATGATTTAAAGTAGATCAATAGCAATCTCCAGGAAAAAAGTAATGGCGATAATCACTACTGGATTGGATTCATAATATGGGTAGCATATCATCATTCCAAATCTTTAAAATATATTCAGTATAGGACATCGAGAGAGAGGATCATAGACTAGTTTACAAATAGTGAATGCTTTCAATATCTCCTTCATTATGAATTACAACAGAATTAATAAAATTGCTTTCATAAAAGTCATCATAAATACTACATATCCAATTAGGTACAGTGTATGAGCCAGAAGGATCCGTATAAATAAATTATTCTTACTTTTCTTAAGTCGTAAGCTTTCTGGATCATCGGACACAGTGGTGAACTTCCCCAAATTCTCCTTGTGCCCTGAAGCGTACGCCAACTGCAAAAAAATAAAGGGAAGAAAAAGATATGTACAGATTCATATAAGCCTTCAAATTCCCCAACTGTTAAGAAACCTTGTCCAGCATAATAATAATGATAATAATAATATTGGCATTTATATAGCACTCTTACAGACATACATGTGTATCACAGCATAAGATGTAATTACATTATTTAGGTGTGCCATCGGTAATCAAAGAATTATTTATTTATGAGATTAATGAAAATATATGTCCAAATAATGACCACATAAGATATTTGGAAAATTGGAAAAGTTGAGTGAGATGTGTATTATCTCTATAATCACATCTGATGATTTGAGCAAGTTTTGAATGGGGGAGGAGGGGGGGGGGGGCAGCGCTCAAAATACACGGGGGCGGTGGGCGATTCGCCCCCGTGAGCTCCATAATCACCCCCGTCAGGTTGGAATTTTGACTGCGCGCAGTCGAAAATGATGCCTCCGCCATAGAGCAATTTAAACAAGTTTGGAGTTTAAATCTCCAGTTGTTCTTGAGATATCATGATAACAATCTCAATGTATGGAATTTCATAAGTTGACCTCTGTGACCCTTGACCTTTGACCTACGTGCTCCAAAATCTAATCAGATTGTCTTCCTATGGTGATACACACTATCATTAAGTTTGAAGTTTAAATCTCCAGTGGTTCTTGAGATATTATGATATGGTGATACATACTATCATTAAGTTTGAAGTGAAAATTCTCCAGTGGTTCTTGAGATATCGCGATAACGATCTCAATGTATGGAGTTTCATAAGTTGACCTCTGTGACCCTTGACCTTTGACCTACGTGCTCCAAAATCTAATCAGATTGTCTTCCTATGGTGATACACACTATCATTAAGTTTGAAGTTTAAATCTCCAGTGGTTCTTGAGATATCATGATAACAATCTCAATGTATGGAATTTCATAAGTTGACCTCTATGACCCTTGACCTTTGACCTACGTGCTCCAAAATCTAACCAGATTGTCTTCCTATGGTGATACACACTATCCTTAAGTTTGAAGTTTTTACATCTCCAGTGGTTCTTGAGATATCATGATAACAATCTCAATGTATGGAATTTCATAAGTTGACCTCTATGACCCTTGACCTTTAACCTACGTGCTCCAAAATGTAATCAGATTGTTTTCCTACAGTGATACACACTATCACTAAGTTTGAAGTTTAAATCTCCAGTGGTTCTTGAGATATCATGATAACAATCTCAATGTATGGAATTTCATAAGTTGACCTCTGTGACCCTTGACCTTTGACATACGTGCTCCAAAATCTAACCAGATTGTCTTCCTATGGTGATACACACTATCCTTAAGTTTGAAGTTTTTACATCTCCAGTGGTTCTTGAGATATCATGATAACAATCTCAATGTATGGAATTTCATAAGTTGACCTCTATGACCCTTGACCTTTGACCTACGTGCTCCAAAATGTAATCAGATTGTTTTCCTACAGTGATACACACTATCACTAAGTTTGAAGTTTAAATCTCCAGTGGTTCTTGAGATATCATGATAACAATCTCAATGTATGGAATTTCATAAGTTGACCTCTGTGACCCTTGACCTTTGACATACGTGCTCCAAAATCTAATCAGATCGTCTTCCTATGGTGATACATACTATCCTTAAGTTTGAAGTTTAAATCTTAAATGGTTCTTGAGATATCGCGCTAACAAACTCAATACAAGGAATTTCATAAGTTGACCTCTGTGACCTGTGACCTTTGACCTACGTACTCCAAAATCTAATCAGATCGTCTTCCTATGGTGATAAATACTATTCCCGAGTCTTAAGTTTAAATCTTAAATGGTTCTTGAGATATTGTGATAACGGTCAAACGGGACGGACGTACGGACGTACGGACGGACAACCCGAAAACATGATGCCTCCGGCACCACCTTCGGTGGCGGAGGCATAAAAACCCCCCCTCGTGGAATTATAAAATAAAGATTATCTTTTCTGATATAACTTTAACACAATATTGAGTATAAGTTTTCAAACATTAAACCAATGAAATGGAACTTAGATGGCGCTTTCTCTCCAATCTCTATGAGTATTACCGATACAAACAACGGAAGCTCGCAGTGCAGCTAGAGCGGTCGTCAGCACTGGCTATACTGCGCGGGTAGGACCGGTGTGCACGCTGATGCCCAATATCTGCTGGAGCTGGAGACGATCGCGCAAGGACTGAAACATAAAGCAGTTTTTCGTTGTGAAAAGTGTGAATTCTCTGAAATCTGGTGATTCTAAAAGACCATCAAATAATGTAACTCGACCAGTAAATCAATATTGAGAAGAAGAAGAAGACCAAAGATGTTGCAGGGGCGGATCTAGGCGGTTTAGGGGGTTTAACCCACCCTCCCCCCCCCCCCCCCTTGGGCTGCCAAGTGAAAATGCGATGTGCATAGAAAAATGCTGTCATGTGTCCAGACCTACACAGTATTAGTAGATGTCAGTAGAAGCCAGGAAAACATCACTAACGGGGGTTCCAAAAAGCACCCCAAAAAATCGCCTCGCCGCCTTGCGGCTCGTGGACGATGCTCTGCATGTTTGTAGATGCCAGGAAACATCACTTACGGGGGTTCAAAATAGCAACAACAAAAATCGCCTCGCCGCTATGCGGCTCGTGGACGATGCTCCACATCGTATTTGGGTTACCCCCCTCACCCTTAGCAAAAAGCTAGATCCGCCCCTGTGTTTTGGAAGGATATGGTAAAGACTAAAAGTAAAGAAAGAATGCAAATTAGGTTGCTCCGAATAATGAGGAGGAAATTATGTGCAGAACGGGAAGAAATGGAGAGAATGTCATCACCGGGATAAAAGTCAATAACAGCTATGTAACAAGTAAATTTTTTAGAGGGAAAATGCCGACTTAATAATAATAATAATAATAACTTATATCGCGCCAAATCCACTCTGTGGAGTGCTCAAGGCGTGTGTAAACAGGAAAAAGGATCAAGACTTAATAAATGATAATGATAAAATACCAAGGAGTTTCATGGGTACCAATTCAATGGAAATTTGTATTAAAATAAGAGCCCCCTGTCAGCCTTCTCACGGGGGCTCTTTTTTTTTTGGAAGAGCCCCCGTGGACAAAAAATTAATTTGAGCCCTGGGGGGGGGGGGTAGTGTTGTATCCAGGCCTTCACCTTAGGAAGGGGAAAAAATTTCCATGTGCAGTCATACAAAAGCACTGCAGTAAAATATGGTGGTTCAACCCCCCCCCCCTCCCCATCAAGTGTCACATTTCTATAACAAATTTGCTCTCAGCGGCCAATCAAATGCAATGATTTCAGTAGCTTATAATAGTTATTGCACTTTGTTATTGATAACACGTTTTATGAAGCAGGGCCGAAGTGTGAATGAGCAATAGAGATGGTACATTCCACATCATGTAGAGTTTGTAGACGTATCCTATAAATAGAGAACATCCTTTATGAACTTACATTACTTTGGTTTTTGGTTTGCTGGGAGAGACGACGGTTCTCAGGTGTGTCAGCTACAGAAGTAAATTTAGTGGTTGGGTAGTGGCTGCATGAAGAAAGAAGAGAAGGATCATGGGTTATTATATAATCTACAGTATATTTAGAGTCATCTAAAAATCACAAAACAAATTGTCCATGTCATTTTTCCATTATTCCTCAGAACAGAACAGCGTTTTTAAGTGCAAAATGGTGATTTAGTGCAATGTCTCTTTTGCAACATAATTCTTTATCTATTTATTTCAAAGCTGTAACCCTAAAAATTTACTTAAAGAGCATGTTAAGTACATCTGATTAAGTTGAACATATTCTTTCAGCTCTCCCTCCTTCACTTATCTCTCTTCTTTTGTGTTCCCATGTGACAGTATTTTAACACAGAAATGTCATATGACATGAATTATTTTTTTCTATCAAATCTCCTGCAACCAATCAAAACTTTACCAACAAAAAGTAATCTTTGATCAATCCTATGTTACAGATAGACACAATGCATGTTTAAGATACAATTCATTTCAGCAAGATTGTAAGTCAATTTTTATGTTACATGTCCAAGCTAGGACACAACAACAGTGGTGGATCTGGGGGAAGGGGATACAACTAGCAGTACCCATCCTTTTGAATCCCACTCTAGTCCCACCATTTTTAATCACCTATAAACTTTTGTATTTGTTTCCCCTCCCCCTTTGATGTACCTCTGCTAGCTTTGCCTTGAATGGTTTGTGGTCTGTAAAACTTAATGATACTCACGTATTACAGTAGGGTAACTTGTTGTACCCCTTGTAGTTCTTCATATTCAATGACAGGCCGCATGTTTCACACTTGAAACATAACTTGTGCCAACTCTGAAAATAAATTATGACATAGGTAATGGATTATAATATAGCATAGTCTATCATAATATGACTTTATAAATTACATTGCTATCTACAACAGATCTATGCTTGTTTCAAATGTACTGTAGAAATAAACTTGATTCCCTTCAAGTCTGGGAGAAGGCACGCTGTTTTGTTCCATTGGAACAGCATACACAGTACATGCAAGTACATATTTGTTTTACATGACCACAGAATATTATCTGATAACACAGTTCCGTCATATACTTACAAATAAAACAAAAGAAAGGTTTCATATGTTGACATCTTGTTTTGGCTGCATCACTATAAAATCAATTTCTTCATCAATAACAGCTTCTTTGGAAAGCTACGGTTACAGTAATAACTTTTACAATGGTCATTAATTTACAGCAATAATTTGGACATTCCTAAACAAATAAAATCTAGAGGCTTGCAGCGGTATAATGACAGTTGCTCCTGTTAATTGGTCAGTAGTAATTTCCTACACTAACTGAATTCCTAAAATCCACCCTGAACCCAACATTACTCCTAATCTTTAGAACCTACACTTATGACAACAACTTCTATGATAATGTGAAACAACAGTTAGTTTGCAAGAGCACTATAGAAATGACTTTATTGTATTGTATTGTGTTGTATGACAAAATATGAGGAGATCCTTACTCGCATTTATGTGTCGCATTGACTTTGTCCCATATGAACCCTCATCGTAGTTAGTGGATCATTGTTTATAACATCAGGGTTTTGTCAACTTAGATTCTAAAACTATGATGGTCCCATGTGAACATAACCATTATCACTCAGGAGATCATGGTTCTCTTATACCATGAACTGAATCCAGAATACAATCTACCGGTAGTAGATAAGACCTGGAGTACACATTAAATCACATTACAGAATTAGTTTAAATTTAAAATGATCAGTTCTGCTTCCTGACTTTATATGGTCATGTTGATTCCTTTCAAGAAAATGAAAAAATGTGGCTAGGAGGTATCAATAGAAGAAATATGACTTACATAGGTTACCATGACTTTTTCGGAGCATTAATGGTTCATCATTCAACTTCTATTTTATTACTAACAGCCTGAATTATCATTTATATCCAAATTAAATTTTTAACATAAAAATATTTTTAAAATGTAAACATTTATTTAAAAAAAATTCTTGCCCCCAAATCCCATCCTCAGACAAAATAATTTGTTAATCATTACATGACATATATTTTTCCAAAATAAATTATTAGAAATTTGCCAAGCGGTCCACAATCAAGGAGTATATAGAGGGAAGTCTTGAATTTAAAATTAGGCCCTTGCACATGGAACGTACGACATTATAGCTTTCATTTTTGCCTAATTTTATGTCTATATACTCAACAGTTCCTCTTTTTTTTTTAATATAAATTTTCGAAGTTGCGATCAATCAAACACAAATTGGCAACACTGTGACATATCTTGCGAGGTCCTCTCCAATTTTCTCTGTACAGAAATTTTCCTAAACTTTCATTTTCTTAGTTATTAGTGATGGAACAGATATGTTTCATACAGGTTTTGTATATATATACAATTATTGCAAATATTTGTTTTTATATATATATATATATATATATATATATATATATATATATATATATATATATATAAACAAATATTTTCAATAATTGTATATTTGGTGCATGTAGGAGTGAAAATTTTCTAAAGGGGAAATAGAAATTTCTGATGTTTGTTAAAGTTCAGAATAAATGGGAGGGGAACTTGCAAGAAACATCACAGAATTGCCAATTTGTTGTGTTTGACTGATCGCAATTCTAAAAATTCATAACTTTCTTACTTCTAATCAAATTATGCTCAAAATGTCACTGGCCTCACTGTTTCTCTCATTTTCTGCTTCTATTAAAACCAACCTGAAATCAGGGTAGACTTCCCCTTTAAAGTATTTTTAGCTACTTCCTCTTATCCTACAAACACTTCATCCCTCCTCCCCTTCTTCCTTCCTTGTTCTAAACATCCTTCTCTCACAATAAATAATTCCTCACAGTATTACAAATTTGCAAACAAACTCCTTACATGGGCATCTGTTAAGAGCCAGAACCGTGTTAACTCTGTATTTAAGAATATGAGTCAATGCCCTTCTGGCATGTACATGTAGTTAATGTCCTTTTGGTTCTTCAGATCATCTCAATTAAATGCTTGTGAAGTGGCTTTGCAATGATGAAAGTCATGTTAATCATGTATACTACAATTACATACAGGGCAATGACTCGAGTTAGTTTCACTGTGAGCAATAATGACTTTGTATGATGTATCATTATCATTGTTCATACAGTAAAACCTAAAAGACAACTTAAGGGAGACAACTTAAGGCAAGGTCTTTCAAGAGAAACTAAAAATGTGGCCTTTATAAACAGATGATCTTTCTATACAGGTGGTCGCTAAAGAAGGTTTCACTGTATATACCATTTTGTCTTGTCAGAAATTTCAGTCACAGTGCATTGTATCTAGACTTTCATGATAAACAGGTCTTGAAGCAGTTAGCACCAGGGGTGGTATTCTAAGCATGATTTTATTTTATCTTTGATTAAAAAACGATCTGTATTCTGAGGCCAATTGATATCAGAGATCTTATCTGAAGTTATTTTAAGTAATTAGGACCTGGCTAATTACTTGTATGTTTTTAGATCATACAAGTAATTTTATCAATAGTCACACTAAAGCCAACGTATCATTTTAGGGAAAGATGCGGGAATATGATATCCTAAAATATTTTAAACGAAAGGCATATAAGAGAAGTAATTTTCAATAGAAAGAAAAAAACCCACCGTTAAAACAAATCAAAGTTTTCCTTCATGACTTTTATACAGCCACATAGTATGAAAGTATGAAGTATGCCAATTATAAAAACTGACCTTCTTCTCAGCTTTCATTTAACAAATCTGTGATAAGTTTCTATTTAAGTAATCACTAGTAATCAGTATGTGAAACCAAAAGACAAACAACTATTTATTTAAGAGTGTGGTCATAGAACATGCTTGATGCTCTCATTATTAATATCAAGCATAGAAACTGAAATTAGGTTGCCAACCCAATAAGGTGTGATTCCACATTTACTTCACCAGTATTTTGTCAAGTGAAGGGTTTGGGTAAGGATTGCACATGGGTTTTAGGATAAGTTTAGGTAGAGTGTCCAGGGCTGATGTCAGAAATACAGTTTGTGTAGGAAATGATCGCAGAGCAAACCGTCGCAGTAGCATGTATCATTGTCATACAATCCCCACGCATCATATCCTCAATAAAATGAACCCAAGATTTAGGAATGTTTGGCCCTTCAGCATCATAGAAGTATGAGAACATGATTGTACTTGAAAATGATGGATAAGTTGGAAGCAAGTTTTTCAAGTAAGTATATATATCCCCAAAGGCAGCCTTAGATAGGGTTAACCTGTCTTTGAATGATAGCATCACATGGCTTTAAATATTTAGCTTCCATGTGCTTAGTTATCATCTTTTTCATTCAACCATACAAACATTCACATCTTCTCAAACAAGCAATCATGAGCTCACATGAAGACATTCAAATCTCAAACTGTGTTGCACCCCTCATCAGAACAACCCCTCAACAGAAATAAAATCTTCACACATTGTTACAGTTGGGTAAAAATGTAATTTAATGTATACTTTCTCTAAAATCATGATTTAGCTGTTGTCTCAAATTATACAATTTGTACTCATTCCATAGTTTTGATTATGGGATACGAAGAGTAAATAATACATAGGTACATAAAATGAAATATATCTTAAACTCAATGTCATATGATACTAGCTCTCTCCATTCAATGGTTTAAAAGCTTCAGATGTTAAGTAATAATGTTAGTACTACACTATTCTTTTCCTTCTATTCTGACTCGATTTCAAATTGAGTTCACTTATGAAACACTATATTATGTGGTTTTACTAAGGTAATTGGCAGTATTATTTCTCGATTCCTCACAATGCAGCATTCTCACCTTGGCACATGATACACAGTGAATTGTATGCATAGGTCACCTTGATCTTAAATTAGATTCTACTCAAAATTAGTGACTAGCAGTGCCTTCTCTACTCTGTTTCTGAAATTTTAATGTTAATTCTTAACAATGTTGGATATCATTGTACATTTCCTTGTGAGATTCTCTTGTGACATAACAATCTACATTTGCACTAAAGAAATCTGTGGAAAGAAGAATGGGAGGGGGGGGGGAGATCTGCACTATTGTATTGACTTCCCAAATCCTCTTGTTTTTTGTTAAAAACTGGGATTGGATCAATTTTGGGTTGATCTATATTTACAAAGTACACCTAATCTTCAATAGCATTGATCACAAAATAAATGATATGTTATTTTAAATTCATTGTGAGATTTGAAGCATTGTATCACCTTGTCGTTAAATACATACAAGCAATACTATCTAACCTAAATATCTATGTACATATGGAAGCAAGAGAGACAATAACCAACAAAATAAAGTATGAACATCTACACATGAATCAGAGAAAAGAAATCACAATATGCATGCATGATAGCCACTCGTTTATGGAAGTAAAGCATGCTGGAGTTTGAAGGAAGAATGGTAGTACTAACAAATGAGGAAGATATTTTTCAGAATAGACAGAAACCAAAGAAGAGAAACAAGTGATATAGCTTTTATGACAAGCCAATTCTCATAGAGAATGTGATTTCAAATTACATAGGACACACTGCCCGATAGTTTACACAATTTGAAAAGGAGCCTAACTACTCTTGAAATTGAAAATTTGAGTGAAACAAAATAAAACAATGGTAACTTCTTTCCTGTGGAGCTATTAACTATCAATTTAAAAGAGAAAGAGATGTAAAGCCAATCCATCCACAGACATTACCAATATTCTTTTTTATTTGTTGCTTTTCATACTCCCTCTTCATTAAGTAAGAAATTCTATCTAGACAACAAGCACCCTGTTAAAAAATGACTGAATTTGTTCTTTGCATGTTCTTAATTAAATAATGCTGTATGAATATTGAATACTATAGGAATATGTATCTAACTCTATATTATATATGTACAAAAATAAGTCAGAATACAATGGCTGCATAGGTCCAATGCAAATGCGATGAACTTTATTACTTGTGAATAATTACAACTACAATGGCAAGAAATTTGTGTTTTCGCTTGTTTTTCAACAAAAGAGCTTACATTCAAAGAAGCAAGCAGTTCCAAATATTTTGCATATTGAATGAAATGATTAGATGTTTCTATAAATAACCATCCATAAGAAGCTTGCTCTAGCTAATATGCTTCATTGTGCATGACGAGTCTTCTTAAAAAAGATTTATGGAGTCCAATACCAAAACTGGACTACGGAACTTTCCGTTCTCAATAACCCATAACTCACAACTCCAACCTACTTTATCTTACAACACATAAATGCACCAGGTTTCTGTTTCAATACACAGTGAGTACAGATACATACTACATGTATGTGAAATGAATACTGTTTTGGTAGTAAAGGCATGAAATGTTCCTGTAAAAGAATATGCCATAATTATGTGCTGAGTATATTACTTATTGTAATTAGGCAGTGACTTATCTTTACGATCAAGTCAAAGACTGTATAAAAATGAGTTGCAGGTAAGTTCTGAGTTTAAATGATCAATGCTATGAACCAGGAATAAAGTTGTTCTGTTATAACTGCTAAATGCTTTCTTCTAATTGTTATTTTACAGCTAGTTTATATCTCTTCTCACTAACATTTGTATTTATGATGAAAAAATCAAACAGAAAATTTCCAACGTAAATGAACATTGTGAAGTATAAGATGGGCACATGGTAAAACTACTCTATACAGGCTGTACATAGTTGGATGGGAGCATGCCCTTCTGGCCAGTTCTCTCGATCGTTCCTGTCATCCATCCCTCGTCGATGTGTTGCCAATTGACGACAAGGTCACCCTCTTTGAACGAGACCTCATCTTGGTCCGCAGCCAGGTAGTCGTAGATAGCACGGTATTTATTGGGCTGGCCAGCGGAAGGCGGCATTTGTTGCTGCTGCATCTGTGGCTGTTACATCAAAAGAATAAGAAAAAATAAGATGAGGTACAATTCCATATATGCAGTATGTATCATCAATAACAATATTAACAATAAGGTAGCTTATTAAGTAGTCAAATGGCACAAAAATATGTACCCAGGGTGCATTTAGAATGATACATGTAGTTAGTCATGAACATGAACTAAAAGTTTATTGATAAACCGGTATATCTGAATGTCACTTTAGGTAATATTATGCCTAAATCAGGGAGTACATGTTTTGACCAGCTCCATATTAAACCTAATGATGTTGATCTACCTCTATGTGATCAAATTATGTTCATTTCAACAATAATGCATTTTGGATTCCGGAAATACCTTTCCACATGTGCCACTATATACTGTATTTCACTAAACTACCTACACGAGCATGGTAAAGACTAGAACGTGTCTTTAAGTGAAGGATGTGAGTACTTACCTTTTGACCGGGATCAAACAAGGATCCAACTGACTGCTTGCTGGCTGGAGGTCCAGAGTATGCTGAATCAAAGAAAGGAAACACCTCTGCAAATTACTTATATGTACCTTATAATGTCTATAGATATGTCAGGATATAGCAAATGCATACAAAAAGCAAAAATAGAAATACATGTTAAACAGATGATATCAAACATATATTATCATTGATAACTTCACTGCATACAATGAACAATTCTAAGGATACTGTAAATATAATTTATAAAAAAAATGACAGTACGGAAACAACCTTGAAAATACTACATACATAAAATGTAAAGTAAAATACCAATGAGGAATATTAAAGACTCACACACAATTTACCATGTACTACTACATAATGACACAATATTTTACATATGATCTCTTTTGATTGTCATCTTTTTCATCTGAGGTTTAGAATAAGTAACATTCTTGTATAAATTATAAAAGTTGGAGTACTATTGCATATGCACACATGTAGGTAACTGGACAAAAAAATAGTTCTACATATGTAATAGACAACTATGAATTCTAGACAAACCACAAGTATTTTTACTAAGCAGTACCTGTCACTCGTTATATGAAATCGTGTACATACATGCATGTACTACATGTATGTTTAGTATTGTGGCATTTGATTTATCACATTTAATTATCTTAGTCTGTGCAGACATACTAAAGCATTTCATCTTTCACTCGTTAGAGTGTACTGCAATAATGAACAGTAAGCCAAATTTGGACACTATAAACAGAGGCTAAGGGAACAAAGCACAATAAAATACAAGGCTCTGATTGGCTGCTGGTAATAACACAAAATGAGTTGAAATACCAGCCGTTTCATTATGATGAGACTGAGAGCAAGATGAAAAGCTTATAGCATGTCTACATTGACCACTATTCTCAAATTTTGTACTTAGTTCCAATTATCTCTTTAGTTATCTTAATCTTTGTTTGTTTTTCAGAACTGTGTTGTGAAACCATTCTACCATTTTTCAAATATTTATTGTACATTAGAGCTCAATTTTCATCCTATGGAAAATGGAAATTTATTTTCAGCTCCCACAACACCAAAGAAGCAGAACAGTACCACAGGTCTCAATCTCATATCAGGATAACATAAAGAGTGCCCTCTATTGCTGGTATAAATGTAGAGCTCATATCCTCTGTTCCATTGACTCAAGCATGTATCCTTCCGGGCTGGAAATTAGCTACTATTTCAGGAGTACCAGCTAGTGCCAATACAGCCATACACTGAGCCAGTAATGTGCCTTAATTTGTTTTTGACATCATATTTACAGACAGCGTGTACCAACGTCACTTACATGTACATGTGTACTGTACACTGTAGTAATGTCCATACATATAGATATGCATGAGTATACTGACATACACTTCTTGTACAGTGGAAGCATAGGATTTTCAAGTAATGTGAAATTCTTTGACACTTTTGAGTGCTTTATACTTAGCTTCTGTCCAAATTCAAAACTTGTCTATGGATCATTCCATAAAGATACAGTAGAACTTTGCTTATATTTTCCAGTTGAAATGACAATTGCATTATGAATAATATTATTTGACACAAATTAAAGTCTAAAATGAGAGCTATTTGTAAAGTTGGTAACAATTAATGTTCAGGATAAGAACAGCTGAGTTTTATCACCCATAATCACCCCCCCCCCCCCCTTGGTGGAGGGGTGGGTTTATTCCTTATTTCGACTTTTTGAAGGAGACTGTGTATGAAACATTCCAATTCAATCCTACAAACCATAATCTGTAAGCTACATTTATGCTAAAAAGATCAGAGTACAAAACAAGAAACAGTATTGAATTAAAAAAAACAAAAGGATGTGAATTGTTATCAGAGTATAAACATACAAGGTCAAAAGGTCCTACGTATTTTCCTTTTCTTAAAAGCTCTCAAAGCCAAGAACATAAACAGGAATCTTCTGAGGAAATGTCACGCCCCAACAATGTCATCAAACTCTTGCAAGAAGCCGAGTTATTACTTGCACAATGAATGTAGCATGTATTATGGGCTTCATCCAGGCCACAGAGTAGAGTCAGGACTTTGAGAATACATGAAGCTAGGCACTGATGACTAACTCAGTAGACAGACAGAGAGGAAATGCTTCTAGTTAACGGCTTACATGTAGTATGAGAAACCCCAGTCTCAACATAGTATACAAGTACAGTCTACAAGATTGCATTACTTCATTACTAACTTGATATACAATTGCTATGAACATTAGCTGAACATTACATAGGTGCTACATGTACATTCAATATGAGCAAAAACTATGAGTAAAACTACTATTCCCATTATATGATGGAAAGGCTTACATGCAGCATTAAAAATTTGCAATGTACATGTAGCAAAAGACCAAAGTAACTGAATTAAATCATTGCTTTTAGCCTGTCTCGAGTCTGCACCACGCAGGCATTGCCACAGGAGAAGGAGGAGGATTAAATGTCACCCGTTTGAACCCTAGGAGTGCACCCCCTCATGAATATGCATCACCACTTTCCATACACTGGCAGCATGAGTGTGTTCCTGTTAGGAGAGCATCAGGAGTGACCCACTCAATCACTGTCAAGTGTATCAGTATTTCACCTATAAACAAACACCTGGTGACTGGGAAATCTGTGTTATTATGGATCTACAGATGAGCATCATACAAACCAAAACATAGAAATAAGCATATGAAATTCCATAGGATGGATAGAGGGTTAAACACTACATGTACACTCCTCCTGATTTTGCCAACAGACTTGTAATCATCATGTACTGTGTACACACTCTTCTTTCCAAATGTGCTTGTAGTAAGTAAAACCATGAACCTAATACAAACTGTATTGGCAATGCAGGATGCATCCTCTTTTTCAAAATAGCACATTTGACACTTTAGATATTAAAACAAAATATGAAGTCATCAATTTACTTCATGGACGATTCGTCAAAAGGGCTCGCTGGAATTTGTATAACAAAGTTATTTGTATGCTCTTTTTCTATCATTATTCCTCTGTGCATGATCAGAGATCTACAAACAAAATATCATTTGGTGCCACGACAAAGAATGGATGATTGGACTCAAATTCACTTTTCATAACTTGGGGGGGGGGGGGGGAAGAAAGACTCAGAAAGATGGAAAGAGAGAAAAAAAGCATTAAAAAAGAAGAAGGAAATGCTAAGCCAGGATATCCCAAGATCAATTACTGATCCTGTGTGTTAACCTAGAGATTTAACAGCTTTTACAAATTTCCTTCCCACTTCAAAATATCCCTAAAACATGTCCACAGAAAGCTACATTTCACTGACAAGTTTCACTACTACAATTACATGTCCATGTACATGTACCTTCTTCTGGTCTATTTTAAGAAAACTGTTCATACCATTTTAATGTTCCAAAATACATGAAAAGCTACATGTATAAAATGAAGAGCATTAGATAAATCTGTTCCAACTTTGATAAACTTCTGTGCATGGTAATTTTAGATTTTAAAATAAAATATAGCAATATGAATATGCCAATGATCTCTGTGCACACTTTGTTCATTATGTTGGAATTATCAACTGATAGTCAATATTAGTACAACATTGCACTACCATGCCTTTCCCCTTCAAAGTTACAGCATTCAAATCAGAAACTAATGAACTGCAGGATTTGAGTCATAATCTCTGCAAAATAAATATGAATTTATGCCCTAAAGAAACCAAAAGCAAAACCAATGACCAATCAATCATGAGAAAACAATACAAAGCAGTACATTGTAGACTAATTAAGTGCCTTTGGTTTCTACTCTGCTTTGAATGTACTTAAGTTGGTATGCAATTAGATTTAACAAAGTATGAAGATTAACTGCTTGAGTATGAAGATTAACTGCTTGAGTATGAAGTCGTTTTGCTTACTTCTGCTGTTGCATTTTACAATAGAGTTTATAGTACATTACAAAAATATGAACTGAAATGTGTTACAAGTACTTCTCCCATTTCTAATAACAGATCTTGCAAATAATAGGGAAAATCTGAAGAAAATTTGAAAGAATTTTTTTAAATCGGATTTGACAGTTCAAAATATTTATGCTCATTCTTCAGTAGAAGAAAATTGTCTTGGAAAGGAAGTTAAATGCATATGTAAAATGACTTGGTCAAGTTTAGTCCTGGTGATTATCTGGACTGATGACACCCCACAACCACAAATCACTTCTTGTTAAGCCCGGAATCAAACCAGAGGTATCTAGTGGACGATGACAGTGACATGCAGTGATGATTTAATTCATGATATGTTAGGCATCCGTCCAGCAATGGCGGAAGCACTGTGTTTTATCACTGTATGGGAATGCATACACACTGTGCATGAGAGTGTGTATGTGTTGACACAGTGTGTTGGTTTTTTTCTTCTTCTCTTTCACTTGCCTGGGAAAATTACCTCAACTTGGGGGTGTTGCTATGGAAACCCAAGATATCCACTATGATTACGTTCATAGTATGCTTGTTATCTGTATAAAATTTGTTTTGTCCTGCCTGATGCCTCGAATTGTTGATGCGAAAACATTATTCTGCCTGATAGTTTATAAATGTCCATATAAATATCTATGAAAAACCTTATCAGTGTGCTAAAATGCCAAAGATGAGTCTGTGCCATAAACATACACTTATAGAAGCATAGAGCAACTTACATACATATATATATATATATATATATATATATATATATATATACATTAGCTCTGGTAACCTAAAAATAAAATGTTTCTGAAAAAGGAAATACACAAACATATTTTTTTTAAATCTCTGGGAAATTCTCTTTTTTTTGCCAAAGTCCAAAGAAAGTCCACAGGAAAAATAACTTCATTAACAAAACTTCCTAAAGAATGTTGGATGAAAAATCCAATCTAAGGGAAATTATCACTATATTACAGTGAAACTTCTATTTCTCAAAGTAACTAACATTTTCTAGAACATCCTGTTCATAATTTCTATACATAAATTCCATGAACTTTATACATACCAGTATTTGTTTGTATTGCACAGTGATTTATATTCTAAGGAGTTCTAAACATTAGCCCTGAATTGTCAGTCTTAATATCATAAAAATGTAAGTGATAGAACCTACACATTCAAGTACTACGTGTACTACGTGTAGCTCTCAGTTTCTCATACATTAACATTGGCTTATATGAACAGAAGCACAATAAATCAGTAGCTATTAAATCCACCTCTTCTCATAAACTGCACCATAATTCACCATTGCATTGGTCTTTAATCAAATAAAATAATGTGAATTTCAGAATAAAGTAGGATTATAATCACAAATTGTGAAATAAATAAAAAAGCAATCAAAACTATGCCTCAACACTACATGTATATGATTAAGTTAATTACTAATAAAAACTCTTGTATTAATCTTGACTGTAGAGAGGTGTGGGTAATGTTGCTATGTTCACAGATTACATGCTAGAGTCTTTGTCATTGGGCTACATCATCTCCTACATAAAAGAGTGAATGTGTGATTGTACACTCCATAGAGAGAAGGATGCACAGGGATAGGGGAGGTATATCCCTTGTAATCAAGCCAGTCTCTCCCGAGTTTCATTCCACAAATTCCCGACATTGCCAAGGCGGGGGATGCAAGCGTTTGGGGATGCAATGTAGCCACTTTATTGGTAGATGCAGCATTCATCCCATACACACTGATAAAATATTATATCTTCCACCCGTTATATCCCCATGAGTGATTTCCCATGATGATGTCTGGGAAAGTTGGGGATTTAGATTGCTGGGATAATGTCTTTTTATCCGATGCTTTTTATTCGAGCAAAGTCAAAATATATCTCATTTAACTGAGGATACTTTATCTCTGTGTATTCTGAATTCATCTTTAAAGTTAATCAATTTATTGGAAAATTACAAGCACTGCAGCAAAACGAATGATATAAAGAGACTTTTGGCAAAATATATTTTCAAATCCATAGTTTATAAATATAAAGATCTGAAATCTTCCTTTCTTGTTGTCTGCTCCTTGATACAAAATGTTTTTGCAATGATGAAACAAGATGGGTGTCTCAAATTGTCTATGACATTTAAAAAGCCTAAACTAGTAGGTCATCCGCTGCCTGCATTAGGCAAGGTAGGATAGAGAATTAACTTTATCTTCATTATAGTGGCGTGTTGGATGAAGTTTGATGTTCCTATCCCTGACTAACTGGCGTATATTCTAGCTCAGCAGTAAGCAGCTTGCTACCGATGACAGATCACATAGCCTAATGTACATTCATGAGTGAGCCGGCCATGCCAGGCCAGGCATTATGAATTGGATCTGCATACATGCAGGCTGATACTACTAGTGCCTAGTGGTAGAGATCAAAGATATTCTAGACAGGTGAACCCATCAGAGTCAATGCCATACCTATGACGGATAGGTCAATGTTCCTTACAAATTATGCACATGTATAACAGACATCCTAGATCTGGTCTTTAGTCACTACCTACAGTGGGCCTGTCAATGAAAACCCAGGGCATCACTCAATCTTTTAAAAAGGGGAGAGAGGAATTCTGATCAAATTTATTTTAAAGGTAGTCAAAAACAGGAAAAAAACAAAATACAAAACAAAGGAAAACAAAAAGAGACATCAGCTTGGGGACTTTGCAGACAAAGTTTGAGAAATTACAAACTAATACTCACAGCTACTTTGAATGGGAGCTTTCATAACCCCCAAGCCCATGCTTTGGAAAAAGAGAAAAAAGTAAAAAGGACTCCCTCTAAGAAAATCTTATTTTTCCCAATGACAACCTTTCCTTTACAATGAAGGCACAAACCTGTAGACTGTACTACTTGTTTTCTTCTAAACATTTTACAAATCAAGTTAATACAAATCACAAATTAAAAATACATGTAAAAGTACAAGATATGTGCTTATCTTATGACGTTGATGTTTTTTCCAATATGTTTTCATCACAAATGTTCAATCACCCATATCATATATAATGTACATTACAAAACTTCATCAATCAGAACATTTATGTACAATGGCAGTAAAGCATCATCAATAAAGCAGCACAGATCAGCTTCAAATAATGGTGGTCTTCTCACAGTACCATTGCTTACCACATCACATAATTTACTTAATGACAATCATATCATTAGCATGCATACATAAACTCAATTGATTTCCCTGTATTTAACTAGACACTGCAATCGCTTAGACTGTTCATGCTGGGTCATTACTGTACTGAGTCAATAGGAAATAAAAGACTAGATACATGGTGGCTATGCATAACAAAGACACATTTGCAGACCACTGATACATTAAATACATACATGTATGGTATGTAGGTGGATGAGGTGGTGTCAGATGAACTTTTGATATTACCCTGAACATAGAACAGAAAAGCTCTTATGTATGTACATGTACGCCTACATGTATACATACTATTTCAATACTGATTTTTTGAAACTTAAAAATAGGTAATAAGTTATTACCTATTTTTTTAGAATCAAGTTTATTTTCTGTAATCATATTTAGTCTCAGATGCAGCACCAACAGTTGAGCATGAGTACACAAGATGTTTATTTCCTCCACAATTTTAGTAACCAAAGCTCTGTTATCAAAGTAATAAAATATGATCCACTTCAGAGTCAAGTGTAGTAGTAGAAACCTGTCTATTTTATATACCCGTACATGTAGGTTTCTTTTCCCAATGTAGCATTCATATTGCTACTCCATTTTTGTTCACATCTTCATGTACACAAGAACAAAAATACCACCACCATTTATAGGGATGCTAATTATCACAATCTCTGTCTAAACATAAACTAGAATCACCTAACGAATGTTAAATCAAGCATAATCAAGCATTACAGGAGCTTGCAATTAAAGCCACATATCATAAACTATCACAGAGCACAACTTAAATTTCAATCCAAATTCTAGGGGCTACATGATTATGGTAGGTAAAGGATATCAAAAATGCAAACAATTCCATATATTTCTGTGAGCTGCTGGGGTGATGGTTAGAAACCTGCAAGCCACAAAGATGAGGACAGGGTCATTCTAATTACTACATTTCTAATCTACTTCATCATCATCTTACTCCATTCCAATCTGGTCTGATATGACCTCTGCGTTAATCCTTGGGGGCAAAGAGAAAAGTCAGAGCAGGCAAAAATTGTAATGTCAAAGTTAAAATGTCTGGAGCTGTTTACACAACAGGGCATACTGTTGCATGCCATTTCTCAATGCATTCAATACATCTCAGAATTCTAGCAGAAAGAAATAGAAATGAATAGCATGCATCATGAAGTATGCAAGGAATCATGAAAGGACTTTGCTATGCATTAAAAATATCCCTGAATGATACAATGGAATCCATAAAGCCAATCAGTATTTTTGTACATGTACATGTATCTAATATCTACGCAAATTATTCTTTACATTTATATTGGTGTACGGATGTACATGTACCATCTGTCGAAAATTAGAGAGGCATTAAATCTGTTGTAATTACATACAAGTTATAATGCTGTTGCTGTTACATGTACATGTAGAGTCTATAGGCCTATAAATAATATGCAGTAAAAATTATAGAGTTTATGGATGATCTTTGTTGCTCGTAAATACACATACCAGCATAATTCTACAAATTATATAAAGCATTTGCATCTGAGTGCACTAAAGTTTGGCATAATAAACATGTATTATACAGGCATAGGCCACTTGGTAAATGACAAAAAACAATATTGCATTTCATTGCTCACAAAAAAATTGTTTGAATACTATCATACCTTTGTACTCCATAATAGACAAATCAATAACTTTGAATTATTACACATTACATGGCAGTAATGTGAACTCTATCATAATGATGGTGTTTTCATAATGAGCAAAGACACTTCTATACATGTACATATAGTATGCACGGCATTATAAGATCATCATCATCATAAAATAATGACTGAAAAGGGGGAAAACATTACTAATTACAAACAGGATATACAATGGGATAAACTAAAACAAAGAGGGGGAAATACCATAGAATTTGCAGAGCCTTGCAGAAATATTGTAGGAATAGACAAAGAAATTGATTTGGGTTGGGCATGTTTGATAACAAATACATGTACATGATGTACCATAACTCAAAGTGCAAGGAGAAACATTTACCTCATCATAGGATTGAAACAAAGTTTTAAGTCTATATATTTCCAGGATTAGCTCATAACTGTTGGTCTGAGGATTTACATGGGTACTTTGATACTTCATGTATACTGAACCACAGGTAGATTGCTATTGATTTTAGAGATGATTGGAATGCGTATCTAGATTATATCCTTTCTGGTTCAAAGCACACAGCTACCACACCAATCAAGGTTGACACTGTGTAAATATTGTGAAAGGTTGAAATAACCTAGCGAGCGAGCGAGGAGTTTATGATTTATTGCATAAATCTAGGGTATGCACAAAGAATTAATAATGCTACCCTGGTTTGATGATCTGGCTTCAAATTTAGAACATTCTGTATCATGTTAGGCCTTTTATTTGCAATAAAAATCATGTTGCATAGGATATAATCCATAAAATAAAATATAACAAAATTTGGGACAAAATATAGGCCTAATGTTTATGATGAAAACAACAGTATTGGTACAAAAAGCATCATAAGACTTGCCCAGACTGACAGATTACAGTACATGTAACAAATACATTTACTGTTACACATATACTGTACACCTTAATTTATAAATAAATCAATATGAAATTGCACTATAAAATGGTGATTAATGTTCATTGTAATACCATTGACAAAACAGGTCAGACTTTACTTTTTTTGTTCAAAGTAGTCCTAAAAATGTAGGGTACAGTTTATATCAATTTGTTTCTCTCTGTTTTTGCATAATTGCTTAGAAAATAGTACGGTAATCAAAAGAACACTGACGCATCATAACGCTGAAACTTCCGAATACACTACAGTGTATTATCATAGTGCTGTATCCAATAGCCTGTTACTGACATCAAATGATGACCTCATCCTAATAAATTCCTTATCAAAATTTAATTTCAGGGCAGGGTAACAAGTGATTTATTAGGAGGGGAAATCCTACAGGCTCTTATTTGAAAAGTGCAGGTAGGCCAACATCATTCTAATGATCAACACTAACAGAGGATTAGTTCATAGACCTGTGCCCTCCTAAAGATTCATAAACACAAGTTTCCACTGAAATTTAATTGAACACTGATACACACATGTGCACTGCCTTTCAAGCAGATGCCCTCTTATTACGAGGTGATTAAAGAGATGTCATGACAGAACGATCTGCCAGTGAATTTGAGTCATACATATGAAATTAATTACAAACACACCTCAAATTGATTTATTTGATTAAATATTTTACTATTTACAATCCATAGGAGAGGGGTATCTATAAAACTCTTTAGGCCAAATGGTTGCAAAGTCGATCACAGTTTTGCATTGAAAAATTATAAAATAACTGTTCTTAACCATTCAGATTCAGCCTAAACAAGCTTCATGTAAACAGTATGGTGTATTTTAAACAATTCACTTGCTTTCTATCCCTAAACAGTCTCTCCAAAGGATTTTTGACTCAACAAAATAACAATTGAAAAGGAAAATCAGGTATCTAGGATATTACTGCAGTATGGTCAAGAAATCTTAGACATAATAGTATTCATAATATGTATTACGTACATTTTGTAAAAGTATATTATCGGAATGGTGAATACCTTATTCATTTGTTAGCATGGAAGACATCTCTATGGGTACATGTACGTGTAAGAACTTTGTTGTATGTCAACATAAAAAAGACTGTATCACAATGATTGTCATCATTTCATTTTTGTACTATGTTAACATTTCAATCCATTCAAACTTAATTACACATAGCAATCTACTCAACCATGTATTATCACAACTCAGATTACTACCTACTTGCTACTCCTCTGAATGTAGTTCAAGGTTAAATTGTATCGATCTTCTCTCTCTCTCTCTCTCTAGCATTCTACCGTGCCCCCCCCCCCCCCCATCAGCTGTCAGACATGTTGATGTTTTCTTACTGTCTGTAATCTTGTTTAGCTCTCTTTTTAGCTCCCTTTTTGCATGTATATCCAATTATTCAACATGTTTTCAAGCCAAATGCGTTTCTCCTTCCAAGTAAATTCAATAAACAGACTTTAATTTGCACCAATGATGATGTTGTTGTTGTAGAATGTACTACATGTAGATGTAAGCCCTATATACCACATTTCTCTATATGTACAGAATGTAGAGCTGGTTTAGTGCAACATGTCTTTCCACCGAATGTTTAGATGTGTCAATCAATATTCCCAATATTCCTTTTAATAAAACATAGGAACACTCTCTCTCTTTCTATTCCTCTTATTGCTAGTTTAGCTACTCCCAAACACTTTCCCTCACACAAACATAATATTTGCATCCAGGCTGGTCAATTGTGTTTAAGGGGTTCTCACAATATTTTGTTGTAGTAGTTGTGTGCTGAAACAAGATATATTCTGTGGGTGGTGTAACAATAGGTGCATGTATTAGGTAGCCAATCATTCAGCAGTGCTTTCAGCTAAATAAAGGGTTGGGTATGAGGGCACTGAGCCCTGGGTCACAGCAGTAGTAGGTTCTACCAGTACAGTACCCCCATCATGTAGCATCTCATCTTTGCAAACTCCATCAAGAAATTCACAATTCATTCAGTTATTGTTCATTGTCATTCCAAAACTTGTGGGGTTTGATGTGGATTTTTAATAATTTTATCATTAAGGAAGTATTAATCTCTTTTCACATGTAAAACTTCCATTGGCATACAAACGATTTTGGACACACTTTTGTTTTGTGTGTTCGAAATGTGGGTTGTAAAATTATCTTTAAATTTCAAATCATAAAAAGAGGAAAATTAATGGCAGGTGAATCCTTTGGAATGTATATGATCTAGTTAGTTATTGTAATGTCTTTCCACCATATAATTTACACCATGGTTTTTGTTTTTGTTTAACCTGAAATCATCATGAAAATATTTCATAATAGACATTATTTAACATTACAGTTACTCATAATGCAAATGTTCAATTTTAATCAGTGGAATATAAATCATCTTTTCTTTCACCAGAATAGTTTTTTAAAAAATGAAAATCTAAATATCTTAAGACAAGATACCATTTAAAAGTAAAGAAGAATGGCACCATTTAGGATCCCTTTGTTTTTAGTATACACATACATGTAGATGTAGCATTTGAATAAATTTCATAGAAGACAATTAATAAAGTGTGTGATATCGAGTGAAGTATTTAGAAAACTTCCAAAAATGAAGAATTTACAAGACTCATGGAGGTGCTGCTAGAAGGGTTGGTTGGCTTGACACTAAAGCTCTTTTAGGATTTGGTATTGTGTAAGTGCTCTTTAAAAAAAAAAACAGATCTCATTTTTCCATTTACCAGAGCACTTTCGAAGCTTTTGAGAACTACATGAATACATGTATTGCTCACTGCTCCCATTTTCATTATTTTTTGCTGCATACAAATAAGAAAAGATCTTTTAATACATGAATTCTTTCATTTACCACAGGCTTCATACACAGACCACTAGTTCACGTTGGCAATGGGTTATTGAATAAACTCATCCATCATGATAATGGAATTCACTCCAAAAAATCTAATGGGGGAGTATACATGTACTTTATTTATTTATAGGCCTACATTGTCACAAGGGATGAATCATATAAATAATTTTATTAGTTTAGATTTAAAGTTTAGATTCATTAAACAGAGTAGCACTTTGAACAGGATAATAGATGAACACAAATATTGGCTATCCAAATACTCTGATACAAGCATTTGAAGGGAATTTCCCTATGTCCATAGCCTATTTATATGAAGTAAGTTCCTCTTTTTGTAAGAGGCTATTTGTTGCTATGATTATGTACAATAGAACGCAGCATATAGTTTCATTTTTCATACACATACATGTGTAGGCATAAACCATAGGAGAAACTACATGTATCAAATCATTTTTTTTTATTAAACCAAACAAATAGGGTACAAAACATGCATGCACACTGAGTGGTGCCCACTTTCTTTCCCCTCTGAAACTCAGGACAAGCTAAAATGGAACAAATGAGCCTATCTCCCTCCCTATAATACACACATCAATCATGGTTATTCTGATGGAGGCATGCGATATAAGATCCTTTCCTCTCACAATCTATTACCTGGTATCCTTAACATAAATCATACTACATGTACATTGTCACAATTGATTGCCAAGTGTCTTTCTTCCTTGTTTTACAAGGAACTGGTAAGAATGAAAAACAAACAATTCCGGCTCTTGATATCATACTTTAAAATGAATCAATATTTGTTGTGTACCGGTATTATTGGAATCTGATTCATAGAATAATAAAAGAACAAATCAAATAATAAATATGTTTCTAGTTATCAGAAAACAAAGTTTAAAGTTTTTAAACAGAGAATGGTAAGTAGCCATCTTGGTTTTTGTTCTGCGTAAAGGGCAAAAAAAAAGGTGGAACCCAGCCTAATCCCATTTCTCTTTATTATCCATGTGCAAAATATCTGACTACCCGGTAGTAATAAATAGATACATCTCAGATTACCTAATTACCCATTCCCTAAATTCATAAATATCATATTGTTAATTATATATTTTGCAATCACAAAGTTTTCACTTGCCAACTTATAGTTGTACGCACTGTCATTTTGCAGTACATGGATAAGGGAGAAAAAAGGTTACAGGCACAGGTACACGCCCATTTGTAAATATGGCTGAAAATAAGGAGTAGAATTTCTGTGGGCTGATGATAACCGCTTGAGGCCATGACATTGGGGTGCTCCATGACAAAAACAACACAAGGAAGTTACTTGATTTCAAACATGACTCTGACAAGTTGAATACAGTATCAGTGGGAGGAGATAAAAGATGTCAGATATCATATATTTCCAAATTATCAAAACAATTCAATGTAATTCCATCAAGTATAGATACAGTACCAGAAAATTGCTGTAAAATGGGATAAGATTCTTTTGAAATGCTGAGTGAGCACATGGCACTGGCAGAGAAAAGGTGATACTTTTTTGTGTAAATAAGATTTTCAATTGCACAATTAAAGAAAAAGTATTTACTGTACATTACGAAGCAATGTGCATGCCTAAAGTAATAATAATAATATTACCTGAGATTTATATCGCACCATTATCCATTCTAATCAAATGCTCAAGGCGCATTCACTTCTTTATCTAAATTTAAATCAGTTGTCCCAATACATCTACATGTCTCTAAACAGTAGACACTTGTGTCAACAGTAAACCTGATTAGATTTCAGATATTTCATATCTGTGGGCATTTACAAGTTAATCAAGCTACACATTTACGCAATCATATATCAGGCCTATTAGCTATTAATGGGTGAGGTTTCCTAAACAAGTCGAGAATGACTGCAGAACTGCCATAAAACCCATGTACCCCAAAAATGTACATGTATGTAGAGTCGTAGACCCATCATTTGCATGGAAGAATGCTATGCATAGTGGAGCTTTAGACCTGATATGCTTTTTATCAAACTAGATGAGAAACAATGGCCAACTCATATAATAACCTTATTTTCTCCCCAATCACTCATTCTAGCCCACATAGTGTTCTAAATACCACACCAATCTGTGGATGAAACAGACAGTACATAGATATGTACATGTAGGTGTATGGTGTCCTTTGTATACACATACATCTTCTGAATAGTCAAAGTGATACTTAGTGTATGTACAACCTCTTTGCAATGTGCAAAGTAAATATAAAGCTTCCGATGACTTATCTCTCTGACAGGCCTAAACAAACCCCACCCAGCCCAGTCAGATATTGAATGGTTGAGGCATAAATATTTAAGTAATTTACATATTTGGTATATGTAGTAAGCATGCAATGTAGATTTATTCTTTCCTTTTTTGTTGCCCCATTAATATAGCACCAAATTTGCAGATTAAGATAAAATGTTACATCACAAAGATTTTAATACTGTTTGTATAACATTGAGTTTAAAAATCAAAGGAACAGGGTGGGAAGTTGAATATTTGTTAAAAGCATTTTTTTTTCTTTCAGGAACAAGTATCAACCCTCCTTCTCCCTCCATAAATGTTACACACACTGGAAAAGATTGATTGTTCCTGTAATTAAAGGCATTAAACCCTGACCTATCAGCTACTGCTAAGTGTGGTGCCATAAAATGACCATTTACTTGCATTTAACCTTTCTATTTACTTTAAATAAATCATAGACTCTAATATCTACACTACATGCATAAGTCATAAACATGATTAAGAATGGGAATCACTCATGAATATAGAAGGGGTTCTTTTGAAAATATATATTAGAACGTTTGATGGGTAGTGTCCACTTTTTTCAACCAAGGGGTAAATATTTAAAACCCAATACAAAATTATTGCCAAACCAGTTTACAAAGAGAGTAATACTTCATGACAATATAAAGTACAAGATCTAATGTACATAAGAATTAACATTTACAATAGAAGGTATGACATGGAGACAAACACTAAAAACAAAAGTACAAATGTAGATGAACATTCAACAAATACAAAAGTAAATAGCAAAGAAAAGGGGGATGGGTACAGAGGCAGAAAGGGGGTATTACTTAATATTTGAAGCTTAAAAATGTTCTCATTCCAAACTTACGTGTGAAGCTAAATCCTGTGACTGCATGAATGTGCAATTTAGTAAATAGATAGAAAATAGATAGAAACATGTAAAAGCAACAAATATTAAACATTAAGTGATCAAGAAAATAAAGACAGTGATTGCAGAGTACTGACAGATCTGATCAATCCATACATTATCGACTTTTTTCTAGACAGTTCAGACATTGTTAATGATTTTAGCAGTTGAATTATCAAAGTAAAGCAGAACACGATGCAGTATATATTATGAAAAGCAGAGAAATATGATAAAAGTATGTCAAAGTAGGTTTGCATATGAATAGACATAGAATGTCCAGATATATAAGTGAGACAAGAAATAAAGACTCAACAGAAGGTACATTGTAGACCCATTGGAATGGTACAAGGCAAGTGCCCCTCCCCACTCCCACCTGAGGGAAGGAAACTTTGACCTTGTCTGATAGTACTGTCACTGTGTGAGTCATACACTGTATATTGGGAACAGGCGTTGTGAAGAAGGGAAATTCATTCATAAACTAGTTATGATGGACCTCCGGGATAAACAAGTAAACAGGCAGCATTCATTAAATTATATTGCCTATGTGTACACTGTACATAATTATACACTGTACATACTGTACATGTATGCACGTGCCATGCATGGAATTCTGCATACCGGTCATTGTATGGGTGAATACTTATAATTGTTATGGTTATAATGTCTGTTGGGAGCCAGAAGGATGTTTTACGATGTTAATGCCCTCCTGGCTCCAATTAAACATCGTTATCTAGAGTACGGTATGTCATCATTAAAATACTTTGTGAATTCCCCTTTGTAAAAATGTAACACCATATGTGTGGGTATGTGTGAGAGTGTGTGCGTACGCTGTTGTTTTTATTTGTTTGTATTTTTTAAGCTGTTTCTCTAATATTGGTTTTTATTTGTTTGTATTTTTTAAGCTGTTTCTCTAATAACTTATATTCAAAATTTTCAGGGTTTTGAATGACATAATAATGTAAGAGTAGGGGTTAAATGGTTTTAGAAGTTTTAGTGATGAAGTCCATTGCATTTATTTTATACAATGTTTTTTATCTGCCGAATTCCTGATAGGATAGAAGTATGCCAACTGCCAAGCTGTGAGAAAGTATACCGGTACCGGGTAGTGGAAATTATGTATCTGCGAAGGGACTGGCAAAAGTTACTATTTTTTCTGAGGAGCGAAATTTCCACTGTACTTTCGAAATAAATGCTTGGTATATTTGTTTTATATCTCTTCTGATACAACTAATTCCAAAAAAAGAAACCATTAGCTACCAGCTGATCTGGATCGATATTAATAAAAAATATCTTGATTCTGTAATACCTGATTCAAATTGATGAACAGGATCATAATCATCAGGCGATGTTGGTGGTTGATAATGGTGGGTGACAGGCAACTGGGCGGGATCAGGCACACTTTCAATGTCATTTTGCCTCACATGAATGTTCCCCTTGCGAACTATTTCCGTTGCCACACCCATCGTACAAATACAGCATGAGGGTCCCAAGGGGGTGAAAGGAAAGGTGGTCACAATCAAGGGTTGATGATATACCAAGGTTGAGGGTTCCATACCCGCGATGAGATGTTAGAGCACAGGCAGGTGGAGTGAGAGCATATGAGAGGCAGCATGATGAAGCAAGATGGACTGTCGTCATGCAAGCATGCAAATGAATAGGATGTTACTAGAGTTAAATACACGTGTATGTGTACAAAATGCTACATCGTACTGTATCATTTCACTGTTACAAATATTTATACCCTCCATGCAACTATTTCCAATTCCAATAATACTTAACATTAGCCTTTTTTCTTCTTCAAAATACACTGTGCAGTTAAATACCTTATTTTTCATATAATTTTACTAAAGCCTACATGAAATTGGATACCGGTATTCTAAAACCCTTTTTCCCCCCATTCGTGTACTATTTGTTGGCATCTCATTGCGGCAAAATGTCTTTATGAACTAAAAGATTCTATTAGATCAAATGCAATGTGCCATGATCAAAATTTGCTATCTGCATTGAGCATGAAGAGGCTGTATGTATACAGACTTGTCATTGGAATTACTATGAGCCTGACATATTAATCCTTTGAGCTGTCATATCGACAGCGCTACTTTGACCTGCTGTAATTGATGAAAACAGGTGGTCATAACATACAAGTGCTGATTAAGAAACGGTGATGACTTTGCCACATTATCAATGTCCAAATTAGTGCCAACTGCTTCAGCCACATTGCTTAGAGCAAGCCTTAATTAACTTCTTTTTAAGTATAACAATTAATTAGTAAGGGCAATACATGTACAACCTACATGTCTGTATATGTTCAGCTTACAGTTTGCATCTATAATCTTCTTGCTTACACACATGTACATGTATTCTTAATCATTCATGATATTAACGCAACATGGAATTATTTTTCAATGATCATAATAAAATGGAAATGTGTTTTGATTTCAAGCATTTTAAGGACAACCAACTACATGTACATGTATGCTATCACTATCCTTCTGTTTCATCCATATTATTACTTATAGCAATTTCTAACAACATCTTGTTCAGAATATTAATCAGCAAGCCTAATTACATCTACTTTCGATGTTCACTAGAAATCACTACACATTTTTGTAGTCATGTTACCACAATGTTCATATGTGTTTTGATTTCTAGCCTTTTAAGGTCAACTACATTTATGTTGTCACTTTCATTCACAGTGTAGATGAAGAATTCCACTTACCCATGCATATAGTATCCATATGATTAGAAATGGCATTGGTGACAGTATAATGATAAAGAACAGTGCAAAATGGGTTAGTATGATGAAGAGAAAGGAACGGGGGAGGAGTGGCTAAAAGATATGGTGTGAAAATAGTTTAAACTGTAACATACAGAAAAATGAACAAATACACTATGTTGTATTACATGTATGCATACAACAAAACATGCAAATTGTTTACAGAACATTCTACACATACTACATTATGTCTACACCAAATATGATGTGAATAGATGTATAAATAAAATCTTAAAAAATAACAGAAAATGTAGGTGAACAACTTCATTCATTCATTTTAAGTCACCACACAACTACTTCCCAATATGTAGTAAAAGTAAAGAGACATGTACAGTGTGTATAGAGCACAATTGCAAACTGATAAACATCCCAGGCAGGGCAAATATCTACTCAACTATGAAACATTTTCTGAAAGATTTGCTGATTAGGAATGGTAAATATATTTGAGAAGTCCACTTTCCAGAGGTTTTTAATAAGAAGGTGGATAGTGGCATACATGAACATGAACATGAACAGTAAGACAGATCTAAACATTTACAGCTTAGCATTTCTTACAGGACACCCATCTCTTGAGAAGGATTGACACATACAGAAGCAGTGGAATTTCATGTAATAATATGTATGCCTAGATGCAGTATCATAGAACCCTTTTTTTGGAAAGGCATTTAATATTAAAGCAAAAGGATTAGCAATTGTGATAATCAAAAGAAAGAAGGAGGAGATCGAGAACAAGAAAAATGATAGAGTAACTGAACAGTCCACATTTCTTCCCAGTAGTTTCCATTAGATCTACAATAAATTGCTCAGACATTTACAGAATAGGATCAAGAAAGAAAAAGCAACTAAAGTTGACAAAAAAGTATGTTTTTGAATGTTGGAGAAAAAATAAGTTGTCTAATAATCAGAAAAAAAGTAAGTAATGAAAAATAAAATGAAAACTGTCATGTAGTTATGCAACTAAAATAATTATGTAGCTTGGTTTTGGATAGTAGCCATAAAGCACCTTGCCAATTTAGAACAATGCCGATCAAATATCTTTGACTGTACAGGTTGATAAGTCACAAAGCATACAAATAACATTGATGATTCTTATAGATGTATTACTTCTGGTAGCACTTCGTTCTTAGTAAACAAACAGTGATACCAAATAGTGATAAGTCGTTAGGTTTGAACAACCTTGGCTCTGAATACACTACACTACCAGCATTTGCTACTAAAAAGCTGCTTGCTAAATGATAATCATTTCCCTATCAATCAAAATAATCAATAGAATATGAGAAATACTGTAAATCTGGTTATTTACAGAGCATTGAAGTGCATTCACTCATGACACCATCATCACAAAGGTTTCCATAAGCCATCATACTTGAACAGTGCCAACAGTGAAGTGATACAGGTAAATGTCATCTCTTCTACACATCAACTACTCGAGACTGAGATTAGTGATGGGTCATTTTGACCTATTTCCTGGCAGGCAGGCAGGTAAGCCAGGCAGAATCAAACAATGAATCATTCACAGAACACTAGAAACTGTCAATCAAATGCACTTCCAACATGAATCACTATGCTTCTCATTCTAAATCTAAACTGTAATTAGTTGTACCATTTCAGATCGTCCAGTTACATGTAGTAAGAGAATTCATGGGAATCTACATTTTACTTATTTTAACAAGATTTTAACATTACTTTACTCATACAGTAGACCCGTTTACCAAGGCATTCAAATTTCATGCAAAGTTTCTGGCACTATACTAGATTACTTCTTAGTTGAGGCTTGTCTGTACCTTGGCAACCACTTACATGCATGCCAGTAGAAATCTATCTACATGTGATCATAAATATATATTATATACAAGTGTACAATATATTTTACAATCACAGGGGAATTCTTCACTAGGGTTTCTGGGAAGAAACCTTAACAAAATATATATAAAAACATTTGCAATACAGACCTTTCGAAATTGCAATCAATACCATGCTTTCTACAATCTAAGTCCTTCATTCCATTGCAAAATTAAATACAAAATCAATCTCTTCTGTACTTTGATATATAATGTTACAATCGATTTGAATCAATCGTAACTTACAAGACAGGGGTAGTGGTGTAAATGCTTACCTGTGCCAGCTTCAGGAGCTGGTCGATGTTGTTCACTCTGTTCTCTCTGCTGTAGCTGACCTGTATACATGACTGCACTCTGATTCTGGGTATTCCTTCTTGCTCTCACTGTCTCAGGGTCATCAGCCACTGATATCTTGCAGCCCTTATCTTGTACAAACTGCTTCTGATACTCAACCTACAAGAAGAACAAAATTATATTGAATAGTGTGACTGTGAAAGAGGTATCGGAATGCTTTCAATTTTATAAAACTGAAATGAAATTTAGTAGGAAAAATAAAAACAAATTTTGTCACAGCAATTTGAGTAAGAGGTTCACTCTTCATTTTGAAAGGAAAGACCACTAAGAAAACAAATTCAAACCAGAAGCATTTAAACAATGTATAACAATGTGTTTGTACTCGAGCATTTTACAGTAAAAGTTCAGATTTATACCTGCGAATATCTGGATCTAGCCAGAAAGTGCTATAATAATTTGGAAACAAACACCTACAAGTAAGACCTGACATCTCTGACTCACTTTCTATTCTATGTAGTTGTCTAGTTGATAATGCATGATTAAAATAAATAGAGATAGAGAGAGAGAGAGAGAGAACCTCCATCATTATGCAATGGTTCAGGGTTTGTGTAATGTACATTTGAAACCATTTCTTAGCATCTCAACTCTAACAAAAATAGCGAAACTATTTTTGAGGAAAAGCATTATACTGAACTGATCAACTGAATAAAGAATAATAACTCTATGGGCTAAAGACAATATGGTATCGGCACAGTAAGATCAGGTATTTTTTTATAGAGGTACTCCAAAATGACATTCTGATAATCAATATTGTGTTCTGTATTCATATGTATATACCGGTACGCATAATACAACTGATCTTTATGATTTCTTAACGGTGACATAGCTTCTTCTCCCCCTGCAAACAAAAAAGAAAACAAGGTTATTTAATAAAAGGATCATGCAACAAACATTCCATGTGATTCAAATTAATGCAAAGATTTTTTTTTAATAAGCAATGCTTTTCACCATAAACTTCTTTGTAAAAACGACTTTTACAAATCTCAGCCATGCAATTCTACCAGCAATTCTGCCACTGTGCTGTAAGATCACTTTCAGATTAGGAGAAGTGTATTCGTTAATGAGTATTTTAAATTGAATGGAACGTCTCAACTCAGTAAGCATGGCTGAGATTTGAAAAGTTGTTTTTACAAAGAAGATTCTGGTAAAAAGCAGTGCTTATTTAAACAAATATTTGCATCAAATTGAATCACAATCATTATTTGTCGCTTAATCCCTTTTATTGACCTTGTTTTCTTTCTCGTTTGAAAGGGGAAAAGAAGCTATGTCACGTTAAAGAGAAGGTTGAGTTCTGGGAAGATGTAAACAATAATTTGTGAGCGTTATCATTCTTGTTGCAAGTGTGGAAGAACATCAGATAAGACATGTTCCCTGAAAAGCATGGCTCTTCAAATGCCTTCATATTCTAAATATGTCATGTAACATTGTACAACTCAGGGTTAGGATTTTTACGCCACATGTTCGTGTAGTCCCATACACATCTTTCTGTGTACAGTATTTGTAACTTTACAGAGACTTGGCCAAATTTCTTATCATTTTGATGATTCCAGAACCTTGCAATACACACAAATTCTTATATGCTAATTTATCAACCTTTTCTGGTCGATTCCACATCGTTTCTTTCACAATGCAATCGCTTGACCAGAACTCAACTATATCTTTAAAGGCATCATAAAGATCAGTGTTTTATGCGTATATATTATATACACAGGGGGGAATGTTAATTATTTTTGTTTGGGGGTGGGGGGTCAGAACGGCCGCTTAAAACAAAAAATTAAAGGTAAAAATTTACGTTACTATCCTATTTTTTTACTGGTTGGGAGGCTATGGGCCTGCATGATGAACATATTGTCTGTTGAGAGGCAGAAAGGTTTTAACTCTGTGTATATATATATGAGTTAACACCCTTTTGGCTCTCAATACGATATCAATACGATATAAATGGGTAAATGCAAGCACTGTAGATCTATTCCAACAGTGTACTATACCTGACTCTGAGTTTTTGTATTCTTTGCAAGTCTTCTGTTTTCAGGGGTATCTGCCACAGTGGTAAACTTCGTTGTAGGGTAGTGGCTGTTTAAAAATGGAATAGAGAACAGTTTTCATCAGAATACAGTAATTCCCATAAAAACATGTATTGCAACTCATCTGCACTTATTTAAGACTGATATAGAGATCTTTGTTTCAATAAAGTTTTCATTAAAGATAAACTTCAGTACTGGTAATGCGATTGCATGTGAAAGAAAAGGTGTGGAAAGGATCAGAAACAGTTGATCATGTAGCATGTAAGTATTGGTGTGCAGGTTCTGGAGTCATCAAAATAATAATAAATTTGACCGAGTCTTGGTAAAGTAACAAGCACTGTACACAGAAAGCTATATATGGGACAACACACATGGTGTCGGGGCTTGTACTACCTTGATTTCCTTGTCTTTCTATGCTCATTACTCAGCCAGTATACATTTTCTTCCAAAATTGTTTGGCACATGTCATTTATTTGTAATCTTGAACATTCAGTGTAAGTTTTGTTTGATTCTGTGAGAATTAATTTTCTTTTTTTTACCAGAACTCAAGTTTATCTTTAACATTGATACCCAGAACTCTTTCTACTTAAGGTCCTGAATTATCAATTAAAATGAAAATAACTCACGCATGGCAGTATGGAAGCTTGTCGTAGCCCTTGTAGTTCTTCATGTTCAGGGTCATCCCACATGATTCACAGGTAAAACATCCCTTGTGCCAACTCTGAATTTAAAGAGATAAACAGGTGAAAAAAATATTGCTAGAAATGCAATAATTATTTTGTTGTACAATGTGAGGCAGTACCAGTAATTTGAACAGAAAGTAAAGAACTATCAGGTTACTTTCTGTACAGGTTTTGAAGATATGATGATCAAATACAAGTCACCAAGTAAGAACTAATCATCATGCATTTGTTTTAATTATCTAGACTACGGTACTCTTTTTTGCTTCTAAAACAACTTTAACATAAACAATATTTCAATTAAACCTTTGATAGCCCTAGCCTATAAATAATACACTAACATTTAGACCTACGGTCTACTCCCACTCCGTCCTACTCCTAGTCTAAAAATAATGCCATTGAAAAGAAACTGTACTCTGTAGTGTGACTAAGTCTAAGGTTCGAGTTTAATCGCAAGGTTGTTGCAAAATGTAATGAACCATAATCTGAATAAGAAGATTAAGAATGTGATAATTATGTAGACCTTATTCATAATTATATAAATACAAAAACAGTTAATTTAGTCTTTTACTTTTAGATTAGAACAATGAAATCCTCTGCAATATTCTGCAACAAAGCAAAGAGAGCTTGAGTCTATGTCAAAAGTACTACAAAGCACAACAGGTTTTGGTTTGTAGTTTAAAACATGTGAATACATCTTCTTCACAAGTAATCAATCACAATCAGTTTTCTAGTGTGAAGTCCTGTATTGTTTACTTTCCGGGCTGATACACGAACACAAAGCAAAGGCACTTTCAATGGTGCCTAATAATAACTGCACGTAATACCAACTGAGCTAGTTAGGCTCATTCAACAGATTATACTGCCGCCCACTTTCACTACAGACGTTCGATTCAGATTTATTAAAAATAAGAAATGTTATCATTACCTTATCCAAACATTTCATCTCTTCCACCGGATAAACGGTCCTGAGGCATCTCGCACAAGTCTTGTTCATCTTGACTGTCCAAATATCCTTCAAAATCGGAAAATGGTGACCAGCAAATGAGCATTCGTCTCTTGTATTTCCCGAGTGGGATCGGGATGAGGATGACGCACCGCGAAACCAGCTAGCGCGCTCTAGCTGAATAGCAGTAGTATACCTACACAATGCATGCGCCCAATGTCGATATTTCTTAGCCTTGGAATTGCCCGGTCGCGGAGGCTAGCGGAGACGGAGGGGAAATCGAATCCAGCGCGAACCCTTGCCGATGGCGGTAGTAGTACACACGGCACTCTATCGAGAGAAAGGCTCACCAAAAACGGAAGTCGAGTCAGCGAGCGAAAACCCCCCTGCTTATGCACCGGGGGTACCCCTCCTATTAAAAAACCCGGAAAGTGAAAGTGTTACTGCACCTGTCGCACCTTTCATGACACACGCCCTTTGTTTGTTGTAGACAATAAACCCTCTATCGTTTCAAGGATAATAATATCATATTGGACGGCTTTGAGAGTTTGAGTGTGATACAAGAATATATTGCTGGTCTCGTCCAATATTGTCATAGCTCGAGTGATATATTCTTGTATCACACGTCACAAAAACAAATCCATACAATAATGTTATTATTATCTAATAATAATAATATTGTTGTCAGAAGGGACACCAGTTTTGCTCATCGGGTACAGTGACCGGGAACCAGCGCTCTTTTGATTTTCGATAATCAATCAATATTGTATCGACAGTAATAATGTTTCCGGATGACAGAGCAATACTGACGAAAACAATATTTATATGTCATCCGGATAATGCGCTAAAGATATTAAATACACGAGTTATTGTACCATTTGGGAGCTTTATCTAGACTGTTCCAAAGGTACCTCGTGTGGGTAATTTCACTAATGCCCGAACAAAATGATGTGTATTATTTGTTTTATAATATTATGTTTTATTTGTTTTGTAAAATGATGTTTTATAACATGATTTTACTAATGACCGGTTATTATCAAATTCCGGTTAGGCAAAATAAATGCATGGTCACGTGAACGCTCTCAACCGATCATTTTATTAGGATCCGCGTCATCATCTTGTAATACTGTACGGTAATCATCAAGGCCACAACGGATCCACCCCTACCTGAAGTGGTTCAATATCATCATCATCATTATCATCATCATCACCATTCATCTTCTTTGAAATTCAAATTGATACGTTGACATGCTGAGCCTACTGTTTCATTGTTTTTGCTCTTTTGTTTTTATTTATTTCAAAGGCATGAAAGTACTATCAACAAATGTCAACCATCCTGTGCATGAGCTAAAGTATGTATTCCTCTATCACGGTTTGTTTGCAAACAACAATAATTAATAATTAATTATTATGTTTAACAAAATATGTTAGGACATGCCGCATGGAAAGGGAAGGCCCTTATTTGACTGATATCTTTTCAGATCTCCGTTTACTTATTCCATTTCCTAATTATTAGGGCCTTCTAAAGTGCCACCGGTATCTCATTCAACGCGATATGATAATAACCAAATCCAAAGGCGGATCGAAGGCACCACATCCCCCCTTCCTTCCTTCCTTTTTTTCTTTTACCGGGCTGGCCTTAACTCTCCCCACGCGTAGAAGGTCAATATTGAAAAATAGAAGCCTATCAAGTTCGGTGCGATCTGAGCCTTTTGTGATCTCCTTAAATTTATGTATGCTTCTTCCTTTCTGCTTTTAAACTTTTAATTTCGAAGGAAACATAGAGATAGATTTTCAAAATGTTGATTGGATCGAGTGGTGCCACCACACGGCAGCGTTGCGTTCTGCATCTGTGTGATCCGTTCTGTCATCTTGCTTTAAAAATATTCACTCAATACTTTATCACTGATCACGAGAATAATGTGGGAAGGGGTTAAGTCAGTTACATAATGCGTTTTATCTACTCCTTTCACCCCCCCCCCTCTTTACTCTCTTTTTCACCTTTCGATTTGCGGGGCATATGCCCCCCCCCCCCCCCCCCCCCACTCCCTTACGCCGCGGTAATCTCTTGAGAGCATATCCGAAGGAATATTATGAATATAAGAAATATAATAGATCCCGGGATTGATACGAGTCCCTCTGCAAGACAATCTCCGGATATTGTTTCTCTTTAAATTTCCTGCATAACAATCTGGAAGTAAATAACGCCTTTTCCCAATCAGCTGAAATAGAACTGACCTTTATCGTATATGATCAAGAAAGAATCGGAGATCGTAGATTATCACATGGCTTTCTTTTATCCTCAAATTAAATGAAATGCGTGCGTGGTTTAAAATCAAGCAAAGTAATATTGAATTATTTGAATACATTGAACTTTTGACTTCTTCGCGACAAATTGATAATCACAAATGCGATAGATACTTTCTTCAACATCGCAAAGAGGTGTGAATAGGAACAAAAGTATTAAAAAGTCAAGTCATACATTTTTCAAAAAGGGTTAGAAATGATGCAGACCTCTTTTACTATAATTGACAACGAATTACAGAAATATATTTAGAGGGTCTGGACAATGGGGGAACACTTTAAAACAATTTCCAACTATTGCTCCTATTCTAACTTTTATCAGCACACTCGGCAAACGATTTGGCTAGGAAAAGTTAGGGGGAAAAAATGTGTATTTTTACCTTTTTTTTAACGTTAATTTTACCTTTTTTGGAGATGGCCCCCCCCCCCAAAAAAAAAAAAAAAATAATTATAAAAATAGTACTCACTATCTTCTTCACTGCTCTTTTTTTTGGAAATATTTTGCATGCTCTGTATTCCATATTATTTTCTTGTTCCATTTGGGTGGACCGTGGACGAGTATACTTACAATTTCAATTATTTTATTATTTCAATGGCTTCACATTGCAATGGTATCATGGTATAATCATGATCAGGTATGTTTATTGTGTCTGCAAACTCAGGAATAAACCAAATGAAGAAAAAAAACATCTAGATCTTAGATTAGTGAGTAGACTATTGACGCGTATATTAATAATAAGCACTCGAAACCTCATGCACCGAGCAGCGTCGGTACGAAGTCTAAAGGTCGAGGATTCGCAATCAAACAAAGTATAGCAAACACAACTGAAACTTTAATGTTCCAATTTCTATTCATTTCTCATTTTCTTGAAGTTACTACTATCCTTCACTTATTAGTAGTATCAATATCTCCATAGGCATATAGAGAGCACTTGGGGGCATGCACCTCCCCCCCCCCCCCCCCCCCCACTCATCCACGAGAATATACAGGACTCGGAACGTCCAGCCTTTCACCCTACCCCTCAGTGTAACCATGTGACAGTGATTTTGTGTGTCATCCCTCCCCGTATGCAACCCCCTTCAACAAGTCTGACTGTGCCATGCCAATGATTTTATATTGTAGTTATATTTCAAACGAGAATGCATATTATTATTATACTTAATCTTACTAACAATGAGGATAACGTAAAAATATGATTATCATTGCTCTCATATGTTTGCATAAGCCCTTTTAATCATGTTTGTCTTGCCATAGATGTAATATCTCCCACATGTACATGATTGTATGCAGAATTCAAGTTTATTTCCTGGTGCCTAAATAATACCTTTCTTTCGTGGATTAAAAGTGTAGGCCTACAGTCCAAATAAATGCAAACAAGATCAGATTTTTGGCCTTCTTTTTTCGAGTGATCATGTTTATAAAATTAATTTTGTGTCTCGCTCTTAACATTTCATGATAAGAATTATAATAAGAAATACCCATTCTTAATCAGTTCAGGGGTAATTATTTCTGATCCATTCCATATTTTTCTTAAATCGTAGAGATCAGTGGTAATTACGTGGAGGTACAAGGGCAGTTCTCCAACTTCCAAGCTAATATTGGGACAATGTCAAATTCAAACATGTTCACACACAAATGACACAAAGACACTCACCCGTCCACTTCACCCATCTCACTTGTCTCTTTATCTACATTCGTTTAAAAACTGACATAGTATAGTGAATTAACTTTAAAGGTTTCTCAAGTTATCAATGTAATCCACGGAAGACATAACATCAAGTTATATATAGGTTTTAAAGTTTATTTGAAAACACACACAAGATAATTAAATGCATTTGTAGTGATAGACTTATTTTTTCTGAAGATGCTGTTGCTAATATCTCCATCCTTAACCCGCTCGTTGTGAGTAATGACGGGAAAATGTACTACAACTTTTACAAGGTGCAAAACGAACAGGGACTCCCCCTCCTCAGCTTAATACCACCCAACACCCCCCTCCCCTCCATATCATCACCATTCCTGAAAATGTCTAGTCCAACTTTCTCCGGACCACGGCTTTGTCAATTATTCATTTCACTGACAATATTCTATAAACACCGAGGAATTACAAAGAATGGAAGCTTCAGTTCATTGGTTTCTAGTTCTACTGGCAGCGTGATGAAAAATGGAGCAAAAAATCGTCGTCGTTCAGCTCAGCTCAGCTCAGCTCAGCTCAGCTCGTACACTCGTACACTCGTACATCGCAGTCTTACAGTGTACGGCTGTAGCTAGCTAGCGGTGCGCAACAGGTGGTATGTGCTTTTGCGAATGCATTTTGGTGTCAAATTATAGGCGGGAATCGCACGCCTTTTTTAGCTATCGCATGAGACATACATCCCGAGCCTGAATTTTCTCATGAATGCAAGTCGCAACTGTGTTTTGGCGTAAAATGATCTTTTCGGTATGTCCGTTCGAGGGAACACGCCCATTCGTGATCATGTCAATGACTTGAGTGTATGGCGCTACTGTACGTGCAAAACATTTTGACGAGTGAAGCCGCTGACGTGCTGCTGTGAATACAGCAGACAATTCACTTACCTTATCCAAGCACACTAGCTTTTCTGTCGGATAGACCGTTTTCTTACACCTTGCACAAGGAGGGTTCATGATGTATATAAATCCTTAGATCCTTACAGATATGGTAATCCTGCAAAAGCCCAGTACTAATACACGGGCAGCTAGAATTTCTCAAAGAGCTGTAGTAATTAACCGTCGGGGTGGCTTCCTTACAAAATCAGGCAGTTCCGCATTCGGGCGACATGCACGAACCTAACGTAATACCTACACACGATTCGAACTGGCGTGTGCGTTCTACTTTGCGCTCGGATATTTCTTTTGACAGACTTTTTAACAAAGATAACTTTTCACGGTTTTGGGAGTAACAATAGCATTGAAAAAGAAATAAAAGCAGTCAGGGCTATACAAGATACTTCGAAAAATGATATGCATATTTATCAGTGTTTACTGGAGTATTTTCGAATTAAAAACAAAAAAGAATGTTTTTACTCATCAGCTAATGGAATTTATCATCTTTATTGTATCAGTATATAGGACTCTTTGAGTAATTTATTGTCGTAAATGCCTCGGTCACCGTGCATCGTAAAGAGCGCCCTTTATTTACTAGCTTTTTCAACACCATAGAGTAAGAAACACAGATGTGATTGAGTTTGTTTTCTCTTGAGAAAATTATGGTGGTATTTTCTGTAGCTGCCAATTGGGAGTGGGAGCAGGGAGTTGGAACTCTAAATCAAAACATTGAACGCAGTATTTAAAAATACCCAATCATGGGTTAACTTAACCTACGGTTGGACTACACATTGCAAAAGATCGGAATATCAGATCGAGGCGGTTCTAAAAGAGTAATTTCGGGGGACTTTGAGGTTCTTGCACTCATTTTCTACGAGTGCCTCGCGACAAATTTGGAGGGGGGCTTGAATAAGTTTTAGGGCGGGGGGGGGGGGGGCAACTGATTCCCCTAAACCCCCTCTAGAACCGCTGGGCCAATTGAATTTTATCAGGAAAATTACCCCCTGGACAATTATCCCCGAGGACAATTACCCCCCCCCCCCCCCATCCCTGAAAATACCCCCTACGCCAATTACCCCTCCACCCCCCCCCCCCCGTGAAAGATTCCCCCGCCCCGACAAATTACCGATCTGAAGGGGAAAGTCCACCCTGATAATAAGTTGGTTTTAATAAAAGCGGACCTTTTCGGGGTTGTCCTCGGGGTATTTGTCCACAGGGGGTAATATTGTCCTATATAGGGGTAGCTTTCCGGGGAGTGATTGCCCAGAAGGTAATTGTCATAGAACCCAATTGAAATAAGCAGTGTTTTTTTTTTCATAACAAACTCCTATTTTGGAAAAAGAAAGAGGTCAAATTAGTGGGGGGGGGGGTTAATGGAATATCGGTCCATAAACATTGTTGTAACGGACTCGAACATTAATCTCTTCTTTGTTTTTGTGTAATTTTGTATTTAAAAATAAATCTTTTTCGATAAAGAAGCACTTATACATTTTTTTAATGATAGTGCTTGATATGTACTTGATACATTGGTTATAGAATGTGTCAGCACCCTGATATTAATTTGGTTTTAATAGAAGCAGAATAATGAGAGAACTAGATCAGTGAAGAAAATGTTTAATCATACATTGACCCTAAATATAAATTTCGCACATATTTTTCTACACAACCCTTGTATAAAACAAATATTTTCCGTCCTCAATAATCAAGACAAAACAAAAATTATGAAATTCCTGTACAGGGCAAATTGGAGAGGACTTCACAAGATACATCACAGCGCTGCCAATTTTTTGTTTCACTGATGACAACTCAAAAAGTTTATAGCTTTCCAACTTTAATCGAAAATTGCTCAAACTTATTCCAATTTGTTTCTCTCGTTATAAGGGTTGACATCTCTTTAAATGGAAGCAGCAATAAATTACAAAAATCAAGAGTATACCGAAAAATAGGAAAACACATAATCATAATCAAATGATAATAATAATGATAATAATAATCATTATAACAATATTAATAATAATAATGATACTAATAAATGATGAAATATAAATCCTAAAATAGGGGGAAAAAGAACAAAAGCCTTCGAATTTGTTTATGTATAATATGTAAAAACGTCTATTCCCAAATAAAAAATAATGATAAAATGGAAAGAGTTAAAAAAAATTCAAACAAACCAAGAACAAGCAGGCTCCCTGTGTAATTTAGGCCTACCTGACATTCCACAACTCCTTTCGTTACAGTGTGAATTCATGTGAGGTCAGGATTTGGAAACATGCATGAAATTTCTATACGATATCTCTCTAAAGAAATAAAGTAAGGTCATTAATATAACATAAAAATTGCATAATCTTGATTTTTTTTTTTTAGGTGTCCACTTCCTCAAATACATTGACTAAAAAAAATCAAACGTCCAGTTTCGGGAACTGCCCAGTTTACCAGACGGCCAACCTGACTGACATCCCATAACATAATAAAGCTTATCGGCCTCGCGGCTCTTTTAACAACGTATCTCAAGGTTCACAAGACGGACGGCCTCGCCGACCTTCTTTTTATCAGCTGCTTCATAAGACCGACCACAGGCGCGTAGTCAGGGGGCGGTGGGGGCGGTCGCCCCCCCCAAAAAAAAAACGTCGGTGAATTCAGATAAGGATTAAGAGTCGAGAACGGTAAAACGAATCGTCTTCTTTCTCTAATAATTTAATGAGACGTCAAAGCTCCCGCGCTTCGCGCGGGAGGGGGAAAACTGAAATCAGACAAGAATTAAGAGTCGATCGAGAATGGTACAACGAATCGTCTTCTTTCTTTTATAATCTAATGAAACGTCAAAGCTTCCGCGCTACGCGCGGAGGAAGGGGAACTTGATTCAAACAAAGATTAAGAGTCGAGGACGGTAGTGGTACAACGAATCGTCTTCTTTCTCTAATGAAACGGCAAAAGAAACTGAATTGAGATAAGGATTACGAGTCGAGAACGGTCCAACAAATTGTCTTCTTTCTCTAATAATTTAGTGAAACGTCACTACGCGCGCTCTGTAAGTAATTCGCACGCTTCGCGTGCTCACTACCGCCCCCCCCCTAAAATGAAATCCTGGCTACGCGCTTGACCGACCACGCGGGTTGTCGTTAGCCGTCGACCAACTGGGATGTCCCATTTTGGAGCCCAGGACACAGTGAGAAACACAGCCACTTTGTGAAAAGAGTTTGCATTTTCGTTTTGGCTGGTATCTGCAAAGTTGATACGTGAAAAGCCTTTGTAATATTCGTATTCTGTTTATAAAGATACTTTTTATCAAAAAAAGGAATTGTTCTGAGTAAGTCCTGACTCCAGACTCCTGACACATTCCATCAAAGCTTCATCGTTGGGAGATCAAACCAGCTTTATAGTCCACCAAAAGTAATATTTCAAAATAGGCCTAGCCAATAACGTTTTCAAGCATACAATTTTGATGACATTTGTAAAGATGTTAAAAACTACGCCCGTTTTTCTTTACCGAACAGAATATTTGCTTCTGCATATGATAAGACAAAAAAAATTGATAATGGTTGACAGAGCTCTGGTTGTACGATGTGATGTTATCGGATACCAACTTGGCTAGCTGGTTCTGTAAGAAACATTTAGAACTGCACTTGATATGAAAAAAGACCATAGGTTAGTTTTCCTAACTAGTATAAATTTAGGCCTTCAGCTGGTAATATATGAAATTCAATTGGAGCAAATTATTACTTTTGTGAGATGCCGGTTAAAGATAATCTTGAGTTCTCGAAATTTACATTATAGTGAAATAGTAAATCTATATGCACATGATGAGGAATTGTGACGAGTGTGTGATTCTGTAAACATTTCGCGATTTGATTGTTAAAAAATCCTTTTATCTTTTTGTTTTATTATTGCAAAAAACACAAAAGAAATGAAAAATGCCAGTCAGTGTCTTCCGAGCGGTGGTGATTATACATGTATATTTATGTGTGTTTTTTTGCAGCAGGTCTCACTCGTGTCTATGTTTTGAAAAGTAAGAGAATAATGTGACCCCTACATGTTTTATTAGCGATTTCCATCCATGCCTTGTGGTTCATATCTCTTCTATTTTTTCACACCACAAGCAGTCTGAAACGCATTGAATCGCTATGTTCTCGATCAGTACTCAACAAAGGGAGAAATCAGACGAAGAGGGCAGTGTTGTATATTTCCTGTATGATTTGATTGAGTGTAATTAGGCCTACGTCCCCGTCTCTCTTTCTTGTTTCAGCCCCACTCTCTCTCTCTCTCTCTCTCTCTCTCTCTCTCTCTCTCTCTCTTTCTCTCTCTCTCTTTCTCTCTCTCTTTCTCTCTCTCTCTCTTTCTACCCCCTCTCTCTCTCTTTCTCTCTCTCTCTCACTCTCTCTCTCTCTTTCTCTCTCTCTCTTTCTACCCTCTCTCTCTCTCTCTCTCTCTCTCGCTTTCTCTCTCTCTCTCTCTCTCTCTCTCTCTCTTTCTCTCTCTCTTTTTCTCTCTCTCTCGCCCTCTCTCTCTCTCTCTCTCCCTCACTCTCTCTCTCTCTCTCTCCCTCACTCCATCTCTCTCTCTCTCCCTCACTCCATCTCTCTCTCTCTCTCTCCCTCACTCCATCTCTCCCCCTCTCTCTCCTCTCTTACCCACCCAACCTCATTTTCACTCTTTCCCCATCTGTTTCTCCCCTGCTTCCTACTTTTCTTTTGTCAGTGTCTGTTTATTCTATATTTCCTAATCCATATTATTTCTATGACCATCTTCGCTTTTAATAACTTACCCTACAATTTCCTTTTGTCATTATCAGATTTTCCACCCATTCTCATTTTGTACGTACATGGTTTTTCTAAATCAGTAAGTAAACGTATACTATAATAGTAATGTTTAGTACATGCATATCGAAATACCAAAATTACCTTAGGGGATCGTTCTAAGAATTACAGCTTAAAACAGTTTTGTACATGGAGTAGTGGTAGAAAAACTTTCCATTTAGGGTAAAAATACATCACATCACTAGCCTATTTTTTAAAACTTTCGACAATGCATGCCTATTTAAGGACACATAAATATAAAACAATTAACTCACTCAATCATTGTAATTATAGAGATTTGAAAACTCCAATATTTCATATTTATTTTCATATGTACATTTTAATCTGATTACGTAGATGATTCTTAGACATGATTATTTTTCATATTCATGAAACGAAAACAAGAAGAAAAAAATTAATACAAAAATTATAAAAGTTATTTCCAAAAACGAAATATCATAATAATGTCTTTCAGAATAATAAACATGCAAAAAGGGAAAATATGTTTTTAACCAGCAATTCGATTTCGCTTTTAAATAACTACTGCCTATCATTTTACGTTTACTTGGCTCTTTTTCCATCGAAACCATTTTCGTCTACAGTATTTTGTAGTTAAAAATTAGGAGCAAATTAATAAATCTAAAGATTTGGATTGCAACAGAAAACACATGAGTACCACCTTGACCTTAAATATAGCTGATCATCTGTTGCCGTTCAGAATTTAAACACCACTCTCCCTCAAATAATTAACAAACCAATTTTGTCAGTTTAGTAGGATAGGTGTTTTATATATATTCTGCACTTTAACATTATTAAAATGCCGGACCTAAAATATACTAATAGGTGATTGAAAAAATTGGGTCTGATTTTCGGGGGCGGATCCAGCCAGCGGCAGGGGAGGGGGCCCAATTCGTGAGAGAATTCAGCGGCCAAACAGCCATCCGGTAAATAAGCGGGGGGGGGGGGGAGGGGAGGGCGGGGGTGGAGGGTAAGGAGCACAATTTTCCAATTCCAATGTATCGCTCAGTTAGGGGAAGAATGGGCATGGTACTTCTTGTTGCATTTGCCGACATAATCTGTCCGTTTTCAAACAAGAACCCACCAATACCATGAACAGGATAAATACGTTTAACCTATCATAAAAAAATAATTTTGTCTGAATCTCTTTTTAAAAAACTGAAGGCATCATGCCTCCCTCAATCCTTTAACTTAACTTTTCCAACGCAAACACTTTTAAAATTAATGACGATTATTGACAAAACGGTAATGGTTTTGTTCTAAACATATTTCATTTCATTTCATTTCGTTTATTTCCATTTCCAACAAAATAAATAAAATACAAGGGATCGCATTGTACATAGTAAAACAATGCAACTTAACAATATATTTGTAATTGGTCCATAGTGTACAACAGGCATATAAAACAGGTTGGTCATGGAGGGGACTGCTGAAAAGCTGGGCTTGTAGATTGCAGCCCCCTATATTAACTTATAGTTGCAAAAATAGTTAAGGAACGCACAAATACATAAACCAAATAAACATAACATATAATTATGGAGGCGTGTGCAGAATTTTTTGTTTTGTTTCGCCTGACATACAGAGGGGTGCGATGCGGACATCATGTCCCCTCCCCCTCCCCCACCCCGTGCTCAAAATTCTCTGAAAAAAAGCTCATTCTTTATGCTGTTAAAAGGTCAAATATTCATTACATACACTAAGGTGCATCCATCGTACTCCACTCACAAAAACAGAATTCCCCTTTTTTGTCCTTTAGGCTCAACTTACAAAAGTCCTTTGCATTGAAATATGTACTGAATCCTATTTCTTGGAAAGTTCTAAATTGTCTTCAGAAATTTACATGAAACAGTGACTAGACGTTAATTTGTAATGAAGTCACATCTTAGTAAGGCCAGTTACAATTTGTTCCAGTATTTAGAATTCCCTCCACGTCGTCACTGCTTACTCGATGTCTTGAGTTTGAATTTTTCGTAGCGCTGAAGCAATCATCTGCAATCAAATTAGAAAAGAGCAATGGCATGATTAAACAACAGTGACCGTGCAAAGTAACAAACTTCCACAAAAAGTAAGTCTCCACTTGCACTCTTCCTGATAATTTGTTAATCCAGAAGTTTGTATTGCGAACATAGACAGAAATATTTGTGACAAAAATTGAAGAGGAATCTGTCACTTCATAGTAAGTTAGCACAAATGAAAGACAAAAGGACCACATTTCAACAAAATTCGCAAAATTTGAGTATATTGGTAGTTATATTTAAAAAATTGTTCAAAGGGTAATTACTTTTGGTTTTGCGTTCAGAAATTTAAAACACATCTTACCAAATATGCTAAATTATTATATGACTGTCGTTTTTTATTCTATTCCTCAGAATTTGTTTTTATCTTCAAAAGTGCAAATCATATAGAGTATTCTGTAAATTGAAAATGGAAAGGAAAGGGAGGTCACTACATATCACTATGATCTCCATCTCAGCAGTATTACTATTACTGTTAATCGTGAAAATATATTTAAAACTCATGTTATTGATACCATCGTTCACGAATGATCGTAGACCTTTACAATTTCGTCCTTTATATTTTAATATAGAAGTGATTTGATTAATCAGACTGAATGATTGAACGCGAATAAAAAAATTGACTCGCCCCAAAAGGAACTTTTTTTTTGTTTAGACTAATATTCTTGGCATTTTGTGGATTTTGAAGTGATTTGATTAATCAGACTGAATGATTGAACGCGAATGATCGAATGATCGTAGACCTTTACAATTTCGTCCTTTATATTTTAATATAGAAGTGATTTGATTAATCAGACTGAATGATTGAACGCGAATAAAAAAATTGACTCGCCCCAAAAGGAACTTTTTTTTTTGTTTAGACTAATATTCTTGGCATTTTGTGGATTTTGAATAATCATAATCTATGGCATCTATGACCATAGAAATAATAGAAATAAAAAATAGAAATAAAAATGGGAATATAAATCATGGTAACAATATGAAACGTGTAACTGGGTGCAAAGAAAGAAATATGGTCAATACATCCTTTATCTCATGATTGATATCCGCTCTATATCCAGGTTGGATATTTTGATGAATTATTATTTTGAGTCGTAACATTTAGTAAAGACTCCCATGTGAGTGATAGTGATGGTGGTCATTGCACTCACCTCTAAGCCTGCATCCTGTGATTCCACGTCCTTTCCATAATCCATATCTCCATGTCTTGTCAAGAAATCATTTTGAGGGTGGGGTCTCGAGAGGGATCCATACGAAGGCCAAAGAAAATCCGGAGATGATCTTTTACCTGATGAAGCCTGAAGTGCAAGAAAGACAGGAGAAAACAGGAGATTATTCCTAAAAGGTATAACTTCGGCCTTTTTGATGGTAAAGTTAGTGGTACATGTGGTGATGGTGGTGGTGAAAATGTGGATGATGATGATGATAATGATGATGACGTTGATTTTGAATGTGAAGGTGATGGTGATGGCGTTTGGGATACTGCTGCTGCTGATGATGATGATGGTGATGGTGGTGATCATGATGATGATTGTGATGATGTTGGTGATGGCAAATGGAATGGTGATCATGTTGTTGATGGCGAATGGAATGGTGATGATGATGGTGGTGATGATGATGATGATAATGGTGATGGTGGTGATCCTGATGATGATTGTGATGATGTTAGTGATGGCGACTGGAATGCTGATGATGATGGTGATGCTGCTGATGATAATGGTGATGGTGGTGATCATGATGATGATTGTGATAATGTTGGTGATGGCGACTGGAATGGTGATGATGATCGTGATGATGATGATGATGATGATGACGGTGAAGGTGGTAATCCTGATGATGATTGTGATGATGTTTGTGATGGCGACTGGAATGGTGATGGTGATGGTGATGGTGATGATGATGATGGTGATAGTGGTGATCATGATGATTATTGTGATGATGTCGGTGATAGTGACTGGGATGCTGAAGATGATGGTGATGATACTGATGTGGATGATGACGACAATGACGACAATTTTGTTCAGCCAACTCCCTGCCCGAGTAATGGTATTTTCAAAACTCATGGGCGGGAAGGGGGCGGCTGGAGCCCCCGCCTCATACACATATAAATACAAAATATACATTTGCACCTATGTGCACAAACTGAACAATCAATATGAAATAAATCATAAAGTCTCAAAGGACAATTTTATTTTTGTCACTTTTCATTGCTTTTAATATTTTTTTTCCTCAAAGGCCGACCGACATACTAGACTAGTTTCTGCGTACATTAGAGAAAGCCATAACCCCTCCTCTCCCCCTTTCAGTGCCTTTGGAGATAAATTAACTTTTTTTTTGTAAGATGCATTTCGAAATAATAAAAAGGAAAAAAAATCGATTGCGATAATTCCTTTGAATTACATAACGTAGTATTTCGTCATATATACGTGTATATTATCACCTTTTAGACGCAAATTATTCAGGTGCATTAGGATGATTAATTTAGTTTAGCCAAGGTGTCGTGCAATTTATTATCTTATTCGATCGGTGAATAATCTACCAGTGTTTTGAGAATGGGAAAATCCTGAATATGGGGTGTTTTCATCTAATGTTACCTGAATAAAACTGATTAAATGAAAAGAAACTTCGGCATTACAGCACAATGTGTATCTTTATTTGAACTATTATTGAGTAGAGGAGGACTCATCGTTATATAAAAGTAATTATTATTTTTTAGAAACGCTTGTTTTATGCTCTTTAATCATATATACTCGTAACTGAACAGCAGGGTATCGAGACTCCATTTTCTAAATAAAAAAATAAAAAAATAAATGTACTAAAGGACCAACAAACAAACGTACAAAATAACAACATTTTCAATGTATCAATTAGTCAATGAAATAATTCTTTCATGAGACTATCATATATTTTGTTTAATAAATGTTTTGTATTAAAACATTTCCACAGAACAATGGAGATTCATAGGGTAAATCAACTTTTTCGACTTTGCAATTGAATTCCCACTTGCCCCCCCCCCCCAAAAAAAAAAAAAAAATAAATAAATAAAAAAAATAACACGATAATTAATTGACGTGATACCACAGGCTAAACATACAATGATTTTAAGAGAAGGGTGCAATAATAAACACGCAGACGGACACATACACAACACAGAATAGTCTATTATAAAACTCATTTGCATCTTTTAGACAACCAAATCCCTATTAGTTTAAGCATAGGTAAGATGGTGATTGACTTTAAGCTATCCTAAGAATAGATTCTGTGTCAATAATTACCAGTTTGTTTATTCATCCATTCTTATCCGCAATTTTCAGGAGTAAAACAATAACAACATAACTATAAATAAATTAATGTTTACTCCAATTTTTTTGATTATTGATACATCCTCATAGGATATTGTAACGAAGATATTGCTCAAGATATAGAGTGGAATTGCTTCTGATGAGGGTACAAATAAAATAATGTTAAATACATTATGAAACGACAGAACGAGAAGTGCAGAATAATTCACAAACGGTTTAACCAGGGAAATGTGTTTTAAATTACTCAAGTCACATCTATTCTGCTAGAAATTACTTTACTAACCAAGCCTACATATACTTAACTGATCTCTGAGTAGTGACTAACTTTTGTTAGTAAGTGGTCCCAGGCACGTACGCAGAGAGGGTGGGGGGGGGGGGGGTTGGGGTTTAACCCCCCTCAATTTGTTTATATGTGTGTTTTGGAGGAACTCCCCTCAAATTTGTTTGAATTAAAAAATTAAAAAAACTTACCCTCCCCCTACTGAAAGAAATATCAGCCGGCATAATTTTCCAATTTACTGAAAAAGTGCTGTCACCCCACCCTCCAAAAAGCAAAAAAAAAAAAAAAAAAAATTGTGCTCTTACCCCCCCCCCCCCACTCGCTTATTTAGCGGTTGGCTGAGTCGTTGCGAAATTTTCGGCGCGATTTTCAAATTTAACCCCCCCCCCCCCCCCCTCGGAAAAAAACCTGCGTACGCTATACTGAGTGGCCCAAAAATTGTGGAGCGGTGTGTTCAGCGCTTTGTAACCGCAAGAAAAAGGCGCTATATCAAATACCTTTTGGATTGGATAGGATTAATAACATAACCCTAATATCAACGGTATTCCGAGACATCTTTCACCAGATGTTCATGTCATCTTACATATTTTCTTGACATGGCGCACACAAGTAGTTAATTCAATTCAACTGAATTATATTGTATTAGTAATATAACTTTGTCTCAGAAACAAAATCCTGGACTTAGCTCATGCTGCAATGATAATTAAAAAACCTTTAGGTCAGTCAGGAACCCCATGAATTTTATTAAGAATCTGATTATCAAGATATTTATAATTGGAATTACACTGCAGTCTATTGGGGAAAACGAGTATGGTAAAAACCGGTCACTCAAAGATTTTTTGCTGTTTTGAAGCACTTCTTGATCAATTTGAAGCGCGATTTTTTTTTAGGGCTTCAATATTACACCATATCACAGACACTGATAACACATAGGGCCGATTTAACATTATTAAACGATGCCTTTAAGCTAAATTAATTATACTGAGTTAGACAGTACCACCTGCGCTTAGAAATGCCTATATAAAGCGCCTTACAAATGTAATTATTATTATTATTATTATTATTATAAAAAGCATGTATAATACCATTAAATACACAAATATATGATGCACGTACAATGTTGGTAAATCACATGAAACGGTTTAACCAAGAAAAGTATATGGATAACTGTCCTTTTGTATTTTTATAACTCGATATGAACTGTTGTATAACAATTTATGTGGAGCCTTTGACACGAATATCGTCGTCATCATCATCATCATCATAATCGTTATCATCTCCTCATCATTTTTTCTAACTTGACACTTACAAGTCCTCGTAAACATGACAGACATCCCGGTTGTGTAGATCCACATCGTCTGCAATCGCCGCAGCCTGGGAGGAAATAAGAATGGAAATCATTTTGTTTTCCGACATTAATCAAAATCATGCATTTAAAGAAACGTGCTGATTGTAGGAAATCTGAACTAAACTATTTCTGGAACTCACATACTTATTACGGGGTGCATAATTATACGGACCAATGTTGGGAGTAATCGGCCGTCCCTATATAGCACCTTGGCTTTGATGGAAAGAGTGAAATAGGTGCTGTATAAGCTCACCAAATATGGTGGACTTTTGTAGTTTTCAAATAGTTTCACCCCATCTGCATCTGCCAGTATAGGTGACGTATAGTTTCACAGTCTTACTTTTAGATACGGATCGGTTCTATACAAGCGTTTGAAAAGATTTTGATCAATTTTCAAATCGACTATGTTAATAACGGAAATCTTTGTATATACTAGGCATGAGGCATACAATATAGATGTTGGGAGTTATCTAAGACAGTAGACCCCACAATTATTTTAACGTTTATATATTCTGTAAAATTAGTCTGGCCCGGGGAAGAAAATATAAAATTTATTCAGATTCATCCAAAAGTTATAAATATCATTTATAGATATCTAAGGATGGCACTAAAATCTTTTCAAGCTCCTACGCACATTTATTTATTTTTTAATTTTTCAGAAATAAATAAATAAATAATGTGCGTAGGAGGTTGAAAAGATTTCAGTGCTTTTCAGATTTCAGATTTCCACCCTTTGATATCTAACTGACATTTATAACTTTTGGATGAGTCTGAATAAAAGGTTCATTTTCTTTCCCGGGCCAGACTAATTTTACAGAATATAAACGTTAACTCAATTATGGGGTCTAATATACTGTAGACAAGATGGATACATTGCGAATTTAGATGAGAAATTAGATGAGAAATTAGTAATAGGCATTGAAATCTTTTGAGCCTCAAACATATACCGTAGACAAGGTGGATACAATGCGAATTTAGATTAGAAATTTACGAGATCATTATATCGGGCAAGAGATCAATATATATATATATATATAGAAATCATAGGCTTCCGGCCCTGATCCCTTGTATATGATTTATGTAAATTGTGTTTGTTCAATAAAAATGCAAATGATCTTGACTCTTTAGCCAGGTATTCAAGTTTCAAGTTTCAAGTTTCAAGTTTCAAGTTTTATTTATCTTTCTTTCATAACACACTTTACAAATATGACATGAATATAACAGCGTTACAATAGAAAGATGAGGTGACCTTGGTTGAAAGCAAGGCTTGTGGAATTAAGGTCCCTCATGAGTAGCTTATGAGTATGTCCTAAAAGAACAAACTCGTCAGATAAGAATAATGCATACATTTAAATGCTGACAAACTTAACTAACTAAACAACTGAGAAAATATAAACATAAATAAGTATAATAAAATCTACTGACTACTTAATAATGGCTTTAAACAAGAGAAACAGGAAAAAAACTACGAGCAACTGGACTGAAACACAGACGAAACAAAAGAAGACGGACAGATGAGTAGATGTGAGAAACGGGAGTAGAATTATGCTGACCTGTATAGTAAATAATTTTCTTAAATATTGATCACAGCTATAAATCTATAAATCTAGAAATATCGACTCAAATAAAGTAACTTCAGTTTGCGCTTAAATACATAAATACTGACCGAATGCGCTATTCTTGGTTCAAGGGAATTCCAAAACCTAGGTCCAGTGGACCCCAAAGTAGTGGACCCCAAAGGGCAAATTGTTCTAACAAGAGGCAAGTGATATGCTTGCGCCTGATGTGTGGAATAACTATGAACTTGGTTATTTTTTTTTTAAATATTCTAGTCAAGGCCACTGGCAGTAGACCTGCATTCAATTCATACATTAGAGCTCCTAGTTGTAAATGATAAATATCTTCAACTTTCAAAACACTATTATTATAAAAAAGAACATCTGTACGCGCAAGATAGTGAGTATTACTGTTACAAACAATTCGTATTACTCTTTTCTGTACCAGTAGTAATTTATCCATTTGAGATTTGAACGAGTTGCCCCAAGCTAGCACACCATAGTGCAAATATGGCAAAATTAAAGTTGCGTACAACATACGTAAAATATTCAGTGGGAACACAGATTTCAATTTATATATTACACCAGTATTTCTTGACAATAATTTACAAAGTTTACTAATATGGTCTTTCCAATTTAAATGTTCATCAATATGCAAGCCAAGAAACTTAAATGTAGATACTCTTTCAATCTCAGCACCATTGAACATTACATTTCCAGGCAATATACTCAGGGAATTACTAAAGAGCATATAATTAGTTTTTTTTAAAGATTTAAAGACAACTTGTTTGCATGAATCCACAAAGTCACATTAGTCAACTCAGAGTTTACAGTCTGCAAAAGAGTTTGTGGATTTCTGTGAACACGATTATGATGACATAACTTATCAAACTACTTTTTGTGCAGTAATTTCTGGAATATTTTGAGAATATGACATAAATATAACCAACCAAAAGCTGACCAAGTAAAGACAATCATCACTTGCAATATAGAACAAAAAAGTAAAGTTGTGTAGTACGGACACTTTTGCCTATACGTACTTGGTTTGACCCAAAAAGAGAAGACGACAAACTCACTAGAATATTTTTGTTGCTCCGAATATTTGATTATTTTTCTACCCAGCTTCCTAGAAATGTATACGCACACAAAATGTCGACCCTCCGAGCTCTCCTTAACCCTAATAGGGCCGGGGGCCATCATGCCGCCCCCCCCCCCTCCACGATTTTTCTGATTGTTCGGGAACGCATATGGATGGCGCCCCGCCGCTCGCTGAGTTCTGTACACTTCACTTGACATGCGTGCAAATTTTAGCGGAGATCGGTCGCTTCACGGCCTAGATCTTATGGGGGGGGGGGGCATAATGCCCCCCCCCCCCACCCGGCCGAACTAAGACCTCAAATAGCCCGACCTTTTTAAGGTTAACATGTTGGATAGGTTCTATACAGCGCGAGTCCAAAAAAAGTTTACAACTAGAAAATTGTTAATTATTTTAAAAATCATTTATGAACAGTTAATACATATTATGAAAGATACGTTTTATAATAATAATAATAATAGCTAGTTATTATAGCGCTTTACAGGACCGAAGGCCCTCTCAAATCATTTGGTATCAGTTTTGTATGGTATGTGGTCACGCTTAGATGAACAGGGGACACTGTTTAAAAGAGTGCAAAAATCGACTTGAATAAATTAATTGGGATTCGGGTATTAATTCGGTCTTTGCAGACAAGGGCACATGCCCCTGTCAAAACCAAATGTGACCTATCTTATCAAAGTACCCTAACAAAAAGAAATATGCCAAAATTACTGTTCATGTGCCCCAAACAGCACAAGTTTTTAACCTTAAAAAATTGTAGGCCTAAATACGTATTTTCTTCTTTTTTGGCTTGTTATGTCTATTTTGGTATTTGTACCCCATCCTCTCCCCACGCAAGAGAATCTTGGTTCTGCGACAGTGAAGTTGCCCTACTTCAGAAATGTCACTATATTACTGTTAAGAGTAATATTCGGAATCTCTCCCAGCATATTCATTGTGTATACATGTAAAAACTATAAACTGAAATAGAGATCGAGTAAAATAATGCATAGATTCATGATGGTGTCACAATAGAAGAGCGTGGGCCTTTTGATCTAGATTAAAGAACAAAAGAAAAAAGAGTTTTACGAAATCAAATTTTCTGAAATTTACCATATCAATATATTTTGACAGCAGTTAATAAAGAACAGAATAGAAAATATACTTTATGTTTCGAAAACTGGCAACTTCACCCCTGATTGTATATCCGCCGTATTGGACTATTAGCAATTGGAGTTGTGACTCTGTTGTTATCCATAAACGAAAATCATAAAAAATACTTGGGAAAAGATATAAATTCTTGTATGACGATGAAAACTCTTTAATGTACTGCTCGATTGAGAATCTTATTAACAAAAGAGAGAGTGTTTTACTATAAATTCTGTATTCAAGAGAGCATAATTTTTTAATGCGATTCCAGCCTATCAACTTAAAGCTTAGTTTTGCTTACTAAAGGTACTATGTCCCATTTGCAGGCCAACAAATGAGAAAGGTTAAATTCCAACGGCATTTGAAAGACAATACTAATTTAGAACTTCCCTCGTAACAAAAGGGTTTGAAAATGGCTTTAAGTGGGACCATTAGTTGACAAATCGACTTATTGATTGCACTCACTTAAGTAATAGTCTAATTTTCAGACCCTTTTACCGAATGGTCGTACGTTTTGTGCTGCACAAATATTCTATCACTTTAATATTGTCCATTACAATTAGTGGGTTATTGATGCTCATGTACCTGTTACAGCTCATTTTATGTATTTTATTACCAAAGTAAAAAAAGATGTCAGTCAGTCACTCAATAGTATCTGACAGTGAAGTCTAGAATGTAAACGGGTTTTCTTCCATAACTTGAATACTAGGACACTGCTAATGTTTAATTTTCACAGAAAGGATATACATGACATAATTATTTATAATTCCTGCAAATTCTACAGAATGTGATGGTGGCTGCAAAAGGGACATAGTATCTTTAAGTGACTTCTTCTAGTTCTAAAAAACTAACCCAATAACAAAACAAAACAACACAAATACAATGATAGACCTAAGTACAATGATGGACCATGGTGCAACTAGTCAATGATGGTTGACGAAATTTAATTTTATCTTACAATAAAGGGTTTTGGTGAGTTGGTAGTTGAAAAGACAGGATTAATAGAATAACAGAATGCCAAATATGCAGGAAAAAATGTTTTTATTAGGGAAAAATTTCGTCCAATATATTAATTTTTTTCATTTATTTTTTTTTTCTTTTGGGGGACGTTAATAAAAAAAATTCACATAATTAAACAACAATTATTTACAAAAATACATTTCTACAAAATTCATACGATCATATCATGTACAGAATATATATAATAGAATGAACATGACATGAATCATAAACTAAATATTGACATTTCTTTTGGTATTTAATTCGTTTGTATCAAATTTGTTTTGATTAATTTTCGTAATTGAGAATTTCTAGTGTTTATTCCTTTTACCAAATATACAGTTCGCATCCTGTGTTGTTTACTTCCAGAATTCTTTAAATGAATTGAGCAAAATTCAAACTAAAATTGACAAGATTCATTTCTCTTCTCTTCATTTCATTCCCTATCAAAATATTTTTTTGTTCAAATCAATTTCTAAAATAAACATTGAACTAATTGGTTTGGATTCGAACATCCAACATAAAGATACAGATTCCAATACAATATATAAACCATCGATGTCGAAGGCATGAAATCAAACACTATTACAAGTTAATTTTTAAAAAAAGTAAAGAAGAACTGCCATTTTTTTATTATCGGTTACTTTGAATTACAGAATGACTTTCATTTGAAGACAGTGCTTACATCTATTCATAAACACTCAGTGTAATGAAGTTCTTTGGAATGTGCATATTGCCTTACGGCATGAATGTGATAATATCTTTAAGAGGCTAGGGCTGGGAATCCCAGGATGTTGACTTCTTCAGTCAGGAACATTCTCATTCCTTTTTACCTCTTTATGCAGGAACTCCACTGTGCACTGTATATATATATATGTATTAGGATGCATCAATGTCTTCATTATTAGCCATAAAACTCCATTTGTTCATGGAGCGTTTAATAGAATATGTAAGATAAATTCCGAGGGATCCATATATTTCGTATTTTATATTCTGACTTTAAAAGTGCTTTATTTTCAATATCAGAATAACTGTAACTTGTTCCAGATGGCCTTTGCCATTCCACTTAAGCATTTTTTTCTTTAAGGCCCGGTCACACAGAGGGGACGCATGGGGGACGCACGGCCGGCGCATGGAAAATTTGCAATTTTGGCCAGTGCGTTGCAGGCGCGTAGCCAGAGTTTGATGTTTGGGGGGGCACATACATGTAATCGATCGAGGTCAAAAAAAGGGGTCTACAAAATTTCAACCGATCCTGGAAATTTTAGGGGGGGGCACGTGCCCCCCCGTGCCCCCCCCCCCCCCCCCCCCCGTGGCTACGCGCCTGGTGCGTTGTCGTGCGCCCAACTTTTGTCAAAGCTATACAGCTAGCTGACACCAAATGCATAGCGCGCTGGACGCATACAGGGCGTATACAGGGCGCACACAGGGCGCACACAGGGCGCACACAGGGCGCACACAGAGCGCACATGAAAACAACTTCCACGAATGCACAGCGTGTTGCTAGCGCGCTGGACGAATGGTCCACGCATGCACCGCGTTCTACGACGCACGGCCAGCGCATTGGAAATCGGAAAAGAACGTGTGCCTAACTTTTGTCATAATTTTGGAAAAGCTAGCGAGCTGACACAAAATGCACGGCGTGTAGCTAGCGCGCTGTGCGTATACAGGGCGTGTGCTCCGCGTTTGTCTGGCGCTGGTCTAGCGCGCTCCACGCATGTCTGGCGCTGGTCTAGCGCGCTCCGGCGCATGTCTGGCGTGCCTTTGGCGTGTATATTCATGCGTCGAGCTCGGCGCACGTTTTTGAGCATGCTCAAAAAATCCCGACGCACACAGCGAATGACGACGCATGCATAGCGCTGGTCCAGCGTTGGTCCAGCGCGCTCGACGAACGAGTAACGAATGATGACGCACGCCTAGCGAACGACAACGCACTGGCCCAAATTGCAAATTTCCAATGCGCTGGCCGTGCGTTCCCCATGCGTCCTCCCTGTGTGACCGGGCCTTAAGTAACTATATGTAGATTAAGAAACTACAGTTGTAGTAATTTCTAGAAACTGTTCAATAATCTAAAAAAATTCATAGATTTAACACAGTTAAACAAGTTGTAACGTTTCATTGTTTTTAATCCTTTTTGCTTCAGAAGATATTTTGAGGAATGTTTACAATAAGAGGCAAAGGTGACTTGAATCACATGTACTTGTGCTAAATTCATAATATCTTTATGAGTGACACATAATTATATGACTGCTGAATCGGATTATTATGAACTGAAGAATTTACCTCAGGGCAAATCTTCATATTTTTCAGTATTGCATACTAATGTTAGAAGTTTGAAAAAGAATATTGATAAATTATATTCATGTCTATTAAATGTCAAAACTTCTTTTTCAGTAAAAGGAATTACAGAAACATGGATATAAGAAAATGAGAAACTCTTGCCAATCCATGAATTGGATGGATATAATTTTGTCGGAAAAGGTAAAAGTGATCGCTCAGGTGGTGGAGTTGGTATATTTATAAATGAGTCATTGAAATATATAAATACGTGAAGACTTAAAAATATTTGTGAGTGAAGTAGAAAGTATGTTTGTTGAGCTTTTTTTAACAGGAAGAGTGTCATAGTTGGTGTAGTTTACAGACCACCAGGTCAGACAGTTCTTGCATTCAAGGAATATTTTGAACCAATCCTCTTTAACCCTATTTAGCCCGGGCTATTTTGAAACTGCATAGCCCGGGTGGGGGGGGGGGGGGCTTCCAAGCCCCCCCCCCTATGATCTCGGCCGTGAAACGCCCGATCGCCGCGAAAATTTGCATACATGTCAAGTGAAGTGTATAGAATACTATGGTAATTTCAATTTTTTGAAAAATTCACTTATTTGCATATTTATGGTAATTTATGCAAATTAGGTCATAAAATTCACATTTTTGCCCATAAATCAGACATTATTCATATTTAAGCATTCTTTCTCTTTCTCTTTCAAAAGATGCGCAAGACTCGAAAGAAAAAAGTCACAAAATTTCAGTGAAAGATTTTCTTGCGTTAAAAAATTATCGCGAAAATAGGGTTAAATAGGGTTAAAGTTATTAATGATAATAAAACCTTGCTATATAATGGGAGATTACGATATAAATCATTTTGTTGGAGAAGAGATGGAGCCTAATGATTTTGTACAATTTATGAATTCCTATTCTTTTTCTCCTGTAATATCTAAGCCACCTCAAATCACTATAGAAACTTTAACTTTGTTAGATAATATTTTTGTTAATAGCACCCCCTTCTCATGCCCCTTTATAAAAAAAAAATCTTCGACTCTCTTTTTTTGATAACCGACGAGTATCTTGTTTCTATTAGTGACGATGTTGTAAACACTATGCGTAATACTTTAACAGACACTACTAAATATTTGAATGGTGATTATCCACAATATTTATTTTTCACATGTACAAAGGAATCTGAGGTAATCAATACAGTGTTAAGTCAAAAGGCAAAAGCCCAGGTTACGATGATATAGACACCAAAGTTTTAAAACAATGTATACACTTTGTAGCTCCAGTGTTAACTCATATTTTCAATACCCCTATAGAAACAGGATGCTTTCCAGATGCTTTAAAAGTTGCTAAAGTCTTGCCAATATTGAAAAAGGGAGATAAATCTTTGTGTACAAATTATCGATCTGTGTCTTGCTTACGGTCTTTGATAAACTGTTTGAAAAATTGATATATGCAAAGTTAATGTCTTATATATGTAACACGATATATTGTACAATAAACAATTTGGTTTTTGCTCTGGAAATTCTACATATATGGCCCTACATGAATTTATCGATCATCTTAATACAGCCTTTGAAAATAAGAATATTGGACTAGGATTTTTTTTTATCTATCGAAGGCAATCATGACATTTTGTTACGTAAGTTGAAATTTTATGGTATCAGAGGAATTTCTTTAGAATTGATAAATAGTTATTTATTTAACAGAAAACAATTTGTGTATATAGATGGTATTATCTCCACATTATTGACAGGTATTACTGGAGGTATTCCGCAAGGGTCAATTTTAGGCCCATTAATTTTCTATTATATGTTAATGACATTCAACTTGTGTAAGCCCAAAACTTTGCCCAATCATATTTGCAGATGACACAAACCTCTTTCTGTCAGGTAAAAACATTAATAAAATATCAACCATAATTACTTCAGAAATACCATAAATTGAGTTGTGGTTTTTGGATTACAAATTACTTATAAATTCCAAAAAAACTAAATATATGATATTTAAGCAGAAAGAAAAAAAATTCAGAGCAAATCTGTGATATATAATTAATAACTATGGTATATTACAAGTTCCTAATACTGTATTTCTTGGAGTGACACTTGATGAAAATCTTACTTGGGCTCCACATATCAATAAAACCTGGCGGAAGATTCCATGTGCAATAGGTGTACTTTATACAATACGACACTTTATTCCTCTGAATTGATTAATATCTATAATGCTATCATTATTCCTCATCTGTCCTATTGTACTCTGATATGAAGACATTGTGCAAAAACTTTACTGAATCAAGTTTATATTTTACAGAAAAGAGCACTACGTGTAATTACTTGGAAGGCAATATCTACCGATATAAAAATGTGCCCATCTCTTGCCTCATTCAAACGAAAATACAAATATTATCTAATGAAAAGCTTGTTTATTTACTACCCATTATTTCTTTTCTCTTTACTTTGTTTAATTATCTGCCGACATCGGAGCCCAGCCCTTGAAAGGCCAATGGCCTCTGCTGGGTCCTCCATATTCTTTGTACTGTTTATATATTTGCTTATATGTATAATGTATTTTTGAATGTATTTTTACGAGAAATGGAAATAGCTGAATTGAAACACGATCGTAACTAGCTTTGTGCGATTTATAATAGGGTATCGGAATTACCCTTGAGTTTATTTTTCGAAAATTGTTGCGATCCTGTTCATAGAATATTTCGCAGTAAAGACAATTTACGAATAGAAGATTAAAATGATAATTGATGTGATACATGTAAGATTTTAGATACAACACATCAACTTTTCCTTGCATGTGAAAAGGTCTAAATATACTATTTTCAAGGTCATAATTATGAAGACACATAATCACGACAAAGTCTTTGTCTAAAAGAAGTGTCATCGTCTAGTGAATAAATCACATCATAAATGTCCTTTGGAGAAACAAAAATCTATATATGTCACTCTCAGTCCAGCAGAGCTGGAACGTTTAAATCACAGCATAAATGTCCTTTGGAGAAACAAAAATCTATATATGTCACTCTCAGTCCAGCAGAGCTGGAACGTTTAAATCACCCATTTATGTTTAAATAAAGAACATGATTTAAACATGTTCTACTCTGTACCCATATGTATCTTATTGATGTTTATAATGTGTAAACGTGTACTGTCATGCAAATGAAACAAATTTCCAATCATTGGACAATAAATTTGAATATGAATAATATGAATATGAATATGAAAACACCCCCACAGACACGTGTGTTATACGATTTATATGCTTTTTTTGTCTTCTTCTTTTTACTGAGTTTTGTATTTATTTTGGCATGTAAATGATTCCAAGGTTGCTTATTAAAATACCAGTGGAGTGAAGCTCTCACCACCCCGTCTCTCTCCTCTTGGGTCTTCTGAAAAGTTATGTGAGGGTTCTAGCGATCGACAGTACATGATACTGATACCGTATAGGCCCAAGAGGATAACGCTTTCGAGACCGATAAGATAGTCACAATCGCCTTCTGGGCAACTTTCCTAGGATTTTCACTGAACGAATATTATAAATCTGGTGGACTGTTGGTCTGCCTGGATGTTCCTGTTTAAAATCTTTAAAGTCTCCAAACTTTTTTGATATGAGCCTTGTTATGCTCATGCTGTAGTTTAGACAACAAACATGTATGTCTGTCCATTTTGTGAGTGAGTTGACAGGGCTAGCTTTCATACATTATGTTTTCTGGTAACCATTTCTGCAATGTGAACATTTTGAAAATTTCGATTTCATTATATTTTATCATTAGTTCAACATCTAATCCAAAAGGTTATTTATTACCTAAAATGCCCGTGATGAGTGTCTCACTGCACGTCCTCATCAGCTCGAGATTACCAAATAGCCCGCTATTTCTGATTTGGGAAATAATCCCGAAGTTACAAATCGCTTTTTCATCAGCTCGAGATTGCCAAATATCCCGCTATTTCAACTATCCCGATCGCAAATTATCCAGTTAGTTTGCGTATTCATCAGCCCGTAGTTGCAATTAGCTCGAGATATTTTGCTAAGCGTTCGCGCACAGTGCGAGTCTTCGGGCTGGTGAGGAAGCACCCCGTCCCCCCCCCCCCCCCCCACTCAGTGTTATTTAGGGTACGCATGCATGTTCCCTCCTTTTGAAAACACCCCCTAATGCTATGGTCACATTACCCAAAAGTAGGCTGCTCGGCGGCCGAGCGGCGAGTTTTTAACCAATTCTGCCCGGCGGCTGCCCGGCCACCGAGCGGCGGCCGCCCAGACACCGCTCGTTTTTAGGGCATCGCTCGGTCGCCGCTGAAGTTTTAGCGCGGAGTTAAAATTTGGGCGGCGCCTGCTAATTTTTCACTCGCCGCCCAAAATACGCTCGGTGCCTGGGCGGTCGCCGCCCGGGCACCGACCTAATTGCTGGGCGATGCTTAATTCCAGCAGCGACCGAGCAGGCTACTGATCGGTCGGTCGCTGTTCTGATTTGTGACCATAGCTTTAGTCCGGTGTGTAAAACGGGCTTTTGTGTACTACGAGTCGGACTTTGGTGCGTGAAAAGTACCCTCTACCGGACATTTTGGTAACACGCATGGTATCCCTCCTACCACGGAGTGGGGGGGGGGGCGGGGAAACACCAGACAAATAGCGGGATATTTTGCCAAATAGTGGGATATTTTGCAAACTATCCCAAGATATCTTGGGATGATTATCCCGACCAAATATCCCGCTAATTGCAACTTCGGGCTGATGAAGACAATTTGCGATCGGGATAGTTGAAATAGCTGGATATATGGCAATCTCGAGCCGATGAGGACAGGCGTGAATTAATGGCGTATCTATATGGGGATGGCATGTGCCCCGGGCGGCACTTGAAGGGCCGCACACAAAAAGGGAGGAAAGGAAGAAGAAAAAAAAACATAATTCTAAATCTAAAAATGAATTACGGTTTGAGAAAGAAGTAAATAGAAAACTACATGTACCCAACTCTCATAATAATGTTCAACAATCGAAGCCCTGTTCGTTTTCAGCCCAGAATTTTTATGTTCCGATATATTTGTTATGTTTCAAGTTCCAATATTTAGGCAAGAAGGTGGCAAGATTGAATTTCAAAGTTATTTGAATTTGAATGTCAAAGTTAAAATTTTGCTATAATGAACATTTTTCTTTTTGCTCACTCCTGAATTATAAACAGAATGCCCATATTTCTATGATTTCAGAGCTCTCATGCGAATTTCTATATGGGTAAGTGCATAAGAAATTGCATTTTGTTGGGTTAAAAATTACAAAAATATGGCGCAATTTCATTGGCCCGGGTGCCATAAGGCCAAAAAAAAAATCATTTGGTTGTCCTCGACCGCCCGCTCGTCATTTTCGGACCACTGATATATCTTTTTTTTAATTATTATTCAATTTTTTTTTAGGGGGAGCATTCTTAAACGCCAAACATATTAATTTATGCATTTTGCAGGGATCAAAATCCGTCCCGTTGCCAGTTTGGACTTTTCAGTACGCACAATTCTGTATTTATTAAATTGCCATTTTTATTTTTCTATGTCAAAATGCCGTTCATTCAAATCAGGTTCTGAGCATTCTTCAACTCATTTTAAAACCCATCTGTACTAGTTTACAGAAGGGATTATGCCACCCTGCAAATTCACTGGACTGGTGGTTATCTCATCATATAAGCTCTCAGTTAACATAAGATAAAGAGGATCATGGGGGACCAATGGTCACCGATTAGGCATTGTTTGCTATATAGAGGGCTATAAGTAGCTATAAGTAGTATAGTGGGGATTTAAAAGGTGCTGTATTTCAAAGCAAAACATACTTTCTGTGTTGGTCTTGATATTCATTGTCATAAAAAATAGTCTTTTACCATATTAAAGTGTTTTATTGACTTCGTTTGTTTAAATGCTTGACATCCCAATGATTTTTATTTTTTTTGTAATGGAAAAATATATGTAATAAAAAAAATCCCCCCAAAATAGGGGGGGGGGGAAATAAAAAAATCCCCCCAAAAATGAAATTAAAAAAAAAAAACGCCCGCTCGCCCCTACTCCAGAAAAGCAATCGAGAACAACCAAATGATTTTTTTGGCCTAAGATACGCCGCATTCGCCACTGGGGTTACTGTAAACGACTTAGAGAGAATTACCGCAATGAAACCAAGTTTCTGTTAAAAGCCAACACCAACGCTTTAAACAATGAATATGCCTACGTATAAAACAATAAAACATGGGTGTTTTTTTTCTCCACCACTTTGCCACCCAGTGATAGTGAATTAGAACCTGGTAGAAACAGATCCTTGAAAGATTTAAGCTCCTTTTGGCAACTTTTCTAAAACCGTGGTAGTAGTAATGCTTTGTTGGGGCACTTGGCATCCATTCTTTCAATTGTAAGATGTTTGTAGGCACTATAGATTGAAGCCCTAATTGAATGTGGTTTGAACCTCTTAATTTTCAAATTAAAAAGTAGAAAACTTTAATACCACTACTCAAATCGATAATAAACAGTAATACTTACTTTTGATTCTGCAAGCAAATGCCGTATCTAGCCATAGGCAACTGGTACCAAATGCTACCACAAATATTATCGGAAGCACTCTCATGGTTATTGAGAAAAGTCGAAGGAAAACAGTTTACGTTACAACGATTTATTCAAACGTCGAAATTTGTCATACACCCTCACTCACTTGGTGTCCAAAAATGCATACGAACTTTAATGAAAGAACAGGGTGGCCACTAGAATGTCAACTTGAAATTCGGATAGAAATGGCGGCAATCATAACGGAAGGTCTCGTCTGCCAAGGAATATTGTTGAGCAACCAAGTAACCAGTCCTCTTCAAATAAGAATGGAATCGCCCAAGGCATGCGACGCGGATTTTTATACCGTTTTTTTTCCGTGCAACACGACACTTTGTATTTCTCCTCTCAAAATTCAAGTGATGTCTTAATTTCTGTACGCAAGTCAAATGAAAGAAAACGTGCCCCTCATCAAGAAGGATTAAGTATGTCAAACTCGTTAGTTTGTTTCAAGACGTTATCATCATTATTTTACGCCATTCGATTCTTGTAACCCACCGCTCATTCAAATACAGCAAGGGGGTAAAAATATTAATCCAATGCCGATAAAATCAGTGAAATGGTTCGTCGAGTTGTCAATGAATAAAAGAAGTCGCAAGAACTTGAGCTCATTATCAACTGAGGTACAATTTCTCTCGGTTTTGATACTCCCAGTGGCATTGATACCATCTTGATATAGAGCGTCTTCTCTCGACCTTTGACAGTAGACTTAAAGCTGCATCCTACCGTAGTACGTTACACACCAAACAGTAGTGAAGAAAAAGGGATTTTTGTTTTACTTGATTGATCAAAAACCGTGGGGGTACTGTCCAATAAATGGCAATCGTAATTACCCTTTTTCTGGAACAAGTGGATTAGTATTCCCCGCGCACTGATCCCTGTTGTATAAAAATGAATATAATAATTTATCATAATATCAGGACAGATATTCTTAGAGATGTTATATATTCGTGCCCAGTTTTTCTATCTTTTTACTTGTTTCCCCCCTGAAATAAATCAAAGATAATCATCCTATAACTGCATTAATCGTCGTCGAATAACAATGAAAATTCTTCCCTAAGCTTTACGAAACAAACAAAATATTGTAATTGTTGTTGAAGTGTGGGATTCGAAAATTAAGACAAATATTCACCCTAGATGCACAAAACTCAAAACCCATCGTGTAAACAGGGAATATATAACCTACATTTACAAAGACTTTGAAGAGCAATTGCGCCAAAAGACACAAAATACTCCGATATAGGTTCACAGTTTCACATATTTGTATCTTAACCCCCACCCCCAAACAAAAAGCCTATATGCGAATCCAAAAAGATTCCACAACCTCGAATGAAAGTATTATTTTTTCGGAAATAAAAATACTTTTACGATTTTGTTTTTACTTTATTAAAACCTATTGAATGGTGTGAAGATAGGAAACTCGGGACATTCCAGAAGACCGAAAACCCAGTAGATCGACAGTCTATGAGACCAAAAACCCGGGAGACCGGCGGGCAATGAGACCAGCAACCAACCAGATCGACCGTTCCGGTAGACCGACAGTCCATGAGACCGAAAACCCTGGAGACCGAGATGCAATGAGACCAACAAACCACGAGATCGACCATTACAGTAGACCGACAGTCCATGAGATCGAAAACCCGGTAGACCGACGGGCAATGAGACCAACAAACCACGAGGTCGACCCTTATAGTAGATCGACAGTCAATAAGACCCAAAACCCTGGAGACCGAGGTGCAATGAGACCAGCAACCAACCAGATCGACCGTTCCGGTAGACCGAGGTTCAATGAGACCAACAACCAACCAGATCGACCATTCCAGTAGACCGACAGTCCATATAGACCAAAAACCCTGAAGACCGAGGTACAATGAGACCAACAACCAACAAGATCGACCATTCCAGTAGATCGACAGTCTATAAGACCGACGTCCTAGGAGATCGAGGTGCAATGAGACCAACAAACCACGAGATCGACCATTACAGTAGACCGACAGTCCATGAGACCGAAAACCCTGTAGACAGACGGGCAATGAGACCAGCAACCAACCAGATCGACCGTTCCGGTAGACCGACAGTCCATGAGACCGAAAACCCTGGAGACCGAGGTGCAATGAGACCACCTCCAACCTAAAATAAGTTGGTCTCGTGAACTTTCTGATAACTTTTTATTATCAATTCTGTCTACAAAAGAGGCTCTATCCAAGTCGGGAGTTCCTTGTTTTCTTTTGATGGTAGAGAGGAAGTTGCTAATACAGACCATCGGAAATCTATCAGGAGAGAAATTGCCACCCCCCCCCACACCTCACCCCTCCTGCGAAGTGAGTCTATTTACTATTATTTATACATTAAATACTTGAATATGCATTCAGGTACGATTGATCAACCTCTTTTTATTACGATGACGAATAGAAGGTCATCTAAATCGATATTTTCTATTTATTCAAAATATAATTATACGTTTTATGATTATTAAACATGAGTTCCGATTGATCCCAATCAATTGCAGGTCATCTAATCAATCGCAAGTTTGTAGTCCCTATCTCTAATGTACATAGTTGCGATTGAAATCAATCGCCAACAAGTTGCGATAAATCGCAAATTTCTTTAAGACCTTGCCCTGGTAATCATATGTCTTCCTAATGATCAGACAGACACGTAATTAGTCAAAATTATTAAAATGTCAGGAATTATTCAGCATTGCGTTTTACAAAGCCCCTTTTCAATGAAAAATGAGACAAATCAGTAACTAATCTGCCGATAACCAATGAGAAGCAAGGATTTCACTAGCTTGTAAGAAAAACTTGTCATTCGTCACCAATGACAAGTTTTGTAAAATGGGGCTCATGTCGTCAAAGGAATAAAGAGAATCTATGATATGGTTGGCATGATTTGTGTTCTAAGTGAATATATGATTGCTGGAATAGTAATAGCTGCGATTGTGCTGTAAGATAATTTAAGTTAAACATTATGTTTTACAATGGATTTATAAAATACCATTCAATATAAATTGAGGAGTCAGCGAAATGAGCTTGATTACTTCCGGCAGACAAGGTTCAAGCATGTTGATGGGAGGATTGGATTTTGAAGAAATGCTCATTGCGAGAAAAATGCAAAAATGGCTAGTTTAGAGGTATGACGTGAACATTTATCTTTATCCTCCTGTGGATTTTCCTTCTTTAATCAATGATTTTATTTTTACTTTATGAATAATTCAAGAGTTTTATGCTTTTAAACATAAAAAGATAAGTGAAATATCAATAAAATGGGCATTTGAAAAAGAAAGTATTATTCATCGCTATAATTTAAAAGATCAAAGTCAATTTCCCAAGCTGCCGAATCATACAACGCGGACATTTCTTTTGCAAGCAGCGCACCCAAGCGGGATTGTGGATTAGCTGACGAGTTACTTTCATTACTATGATAGCTTGGGATCTTAAGTCCAAATCTCATGGGTTAGATACGAAAACTGAGGCCAAAATACTTTGGGAAACAAGAATTTCCTTCTCCCTCTTCCCATCAACATGACGACAACTAAAAGTAAAAGTATTTCATAAAAGTGTTGTTTGTTATTTTCATATAAAATATTTGTTTAACGTAAAGTCAGTTTATGTTATTAATGATGAGTGATCAAAAAAAGAGATACCAATTTATTGTTTCACGTTTCATTGAAATATTCTTTAAAAGGTTAACGTTACGGGGTAGCAATATTAAATGAAATAGGGAAATAGAAGGGCTATTTCATATAGCGTTACAGCAAACACACACAAAATCTATAAGTAATAAGCAAATGTTTGTTAAGATATACTAGTAAACTTAAGATGTACAATTATAACCTCACAAAACATCATACAGGAAGATATAAGATATGAAAACCCAAATAATAATAATCTACTGCTATAAATATAAAAATTTATAAATCTTATTAAATATCGAACATGGCGGTCTTGCGTTAAATCATTTTATTCTACATCTTAAAGGGACTTGGTAAAATTGTTCAAATGAGAGAAAATGGTGCTAAAGTAGGGACTTCAATGCTAAATGTACAATTAAAGATAGTCTGAAAGTTTGAGTGAAAACAGACCAAAAATTGGGAAAAACTGATCTGACTGATTCCTGAACCATATTATTATAATTTAATTAAATTTTATGGGATATTATTAGCGTATCGAAATTGGCCTTGATTGGTTTTTCAAAAATGGCTCTGAAATAATGTAGATACAGTTATAAAAAGCCATTATCCGATCGACAATTTTTAGTCCACAATTATGCAAAATTTTCATGTAAATACGAGTTCCAGTAAGTGAAAGACAAATTCGTTTCAAGAGGACCGTTCAAACCTTTGTTTTTCTTTAAATACATTTCATTATTTTTTCTTTATAGACAAAGTGCTTGAAATATGTGCTCCTAAACATGACACAGACTAGTTTTGTTGTTGTTCTTACAAGATTTTAAAGATGATTTTCTTTATTTCTGAAACAATAATGATGCCTAACAAGTTAACAAAACTAACAACCGTTAACAAATTAACAAACGAAACAATGACCAATTTGTTCTTAATGATTTATGCGTTGTTTATCTCATCTTTGGTTTTTAGAAAGGATAAATTTGGAAGCAGTCTTGGACAGATTTCCAGCGGATGATTTTAAAAACAGTTACCGTATGATTCAGAATATTTTAATGGAATAAAAGTGATAATTAATAGACATTCAATCCCAAATAATTTTTTGAAATAGAAGAGAAAGGACACGAGAGAGAGAGAGAAGAAGATGGGGCAGAGAGAAACATGGTGTTAAAGACAGACATACAGAAACAGAGAGAGACAGAGACAGAGAGACAGACACCAGGGACAGACAGACATACAGAGAGAGAGAGAGATAGAGAGTTAGAGAGAGAAAGAGAGACAGAGAGACAGAGAGACAGAGAGACAGAGAGACAGACAAACAGAGACGGAGTCAGGATAATCGGGTATATAGATTTCGGAATCTAGTGTGCATATTATGTGCGTGGGTGTGCGTTTTGATGTGTCCCCGCACTTCTCCATGATTGGTTGTATTAATAGCCAATGGGAGGAAAGTATAGTTCTACGATCACTCTATAGCTCTCCCATACCCCCGAGTTCAGTCGTAATACTGTATATAGCGCTTTCCTTTAGTCAGCCTTTTTTCGTTATTATCTATTCTACTCATTTAAAAGAGCTCGTTTGGCTTCACTCATTTTAAATTTTAAGCTTTCATCCTCTTTCTCTCTCGCACTGATTAAACATTATTTTGATTCTATGCATAAACCCATAAAGTTTATAACGGTATTTCATCTTTTTTTCTATCTTGTAATAACAATTTAAAATAAAATGCCAACCCTTCATCTGTCTCTACTCCTCCTTTCCCCTCACATGCTCCCCCATTGCCCCCCCCCCCCCTCTCTCTCTCTCTCTCTCTCTCTCTCTCTCTCCGTCATTCTCTGTCTATCTGATACTTTGTCTCTATCTCTTTTGTTGTAACCCGTTCTCTCTTTCTACATCAAAATTATTCCGTTAAATTCAATAAAGTAATGATGCCAATAGACTGCTTAAAAAAGAGGATTCTGATACAGGGGCAATCTCCATCACGACGTTTGAGCCCGGCGGGGCTTTTAGTACTAATCACGGACGGGATCTTCATAAAATATTCACGAAAAGAGGGGGGATGACATGCTTGCTGACTGATTACCATGCCAACCAGAAAGACAAGCCACTCGATAGAAAAGTCACGCATAGCGGAGTTCGGAAAAGGGTGCAGAACAGAGGCGCAATTAAACCGAAGTGATCTCAGAAGTGGGGGCGAATAAAAGGAAATAATGAAAAAGAGATGACAAGGACAGAAAGGAAAAACAGAAAATATAAAAAGGGGAAACACAATAGTAGCTACAGGAGTCGTCGTGCAATGGTGTTGATTTTGATGGTGATGGAAGTGGTAGTAGTTATAGTGGTAGTAGGGATTGGTGGTGGTGGCGATGGTTGTAGTGGTAGGAGGAGGAGGAGGAAGAAGAAGAAGAGGAGGAGTAAGATGAAGAGGAGAAGGAGGAGGAGAGGAGGACGAAGAGAAAGATGATGTGGCGACGTACACAACTAGTCAACTTTTTTTTTTAGAACAAGACAACACAAGCGGGATTTGGAATACTTTATAACTTTGGTCTCGATATTGACATGTAATTGCAAAAACAAAACATTCACCATTTCATAAACAACGCATCTTAGATATCAATAAGTGAGATAGGAAGAAATAACTTAGAGAAACAGGAAGAAAGATAGACGTTTGAAGAGAAACAAAAAGAGAAGAGGAGAGGAGAGAGAGAGAGAGATAGAGAGAGAGAGTGGACATGGGGAGACGAAAGAGACAGAGCGAAATGGTAATGACTGGTGGATCGGCAGACCAAATGGGCGGGAGGGATGGGGAAAACGACCCCAACCCTGCATGCACCTCCGAAGAGCACTGACTGTGACGTTCATTCTGGTCGACTTTTCTCAGTATGACGTAAGCATTGCCTTAAATTTGCGGAGCGACCAAACAGCGATCAGCATCTAATGTTTCGGTTTTTTCCTTCACGAAGCTCACACACCTCCCCTCCCCCTCCTCGGAAATGACACACACACTAAACACTCCGTTCCCGCCACCTCTTGTTTTCATTTTCCCCTTTTTACCCATGGCCTATGTCTGACCAACTGACCTTTTCAGGAAGTAAATTGATTTTGAGAATGATGGCAAGAGAAAGATGTATTGTAACCCTTCTGAATATTTGACACGATTTGATCGTGTTTCACGCAATAGATTTGTCCACTCGACCGCCTCGCAACAGAAAAATTGATTTGCAGATTAGGCATCTTTAAAGATTAATCCCGGCTTTTATCAGACGTTAAATAATTGGTTTTTTTTTAAACTGAACTACAGATTTTTTTAAACACCCACAGAATTATATCAACTAGCCACTAATGTCTTATTTTTCTGTTCTATTTATCTTGGTGTCATCTTTTGGTATCTAATGTCTCTTACCTTCCCTGGCCATATCTCTGCTCGTATTAGCCTAATGTAAGAATGCGTGAATAATAATTGAATATTTAGAGGATATTGCTAGATCATGCACCTCATCTACAAACCAAAGTGTGTTAACTTCATCTAAATGCAAGTCAGGTGTCGAGTTCAACGAAGATGATACGTCGGTCCTGCTCCCAATGTATAACTCCACATGAAATCTATATATCTTCCTAGCCCAAACCTTCTAGTGCCATGCCCGCACGCCCATGCATACGCATTCTCCCACACACACACACACACGCACACATTCCCCCACGCATACAGACACACAGTAATTCCTGTTTCGTCTTGGCACCTGCCATGTTTATGTGTTTATTTTAATCACGATCAATGCTGTCACTGACACTACCATTGAAGAATGTAAAGTGCAAAGATGATATTATGATCCATTCGTATTATGAAAGTGCGAGGACGAATAAGATACACATATATTGCACTTGTTTTGAAGGATAGATCGATCGTTTTTATTCTTTAAATCTGGGTTCTCAAAATAGAGTTTCTGGTTTCTCGCATAATCATCAAAGCTTCTACCAGCTAAGATGAAATGGTATTATGATTCATTCGGAATTAGACTTCTTCCACTATCTAACATCTGTCTTTAACACATCTTCTTCTTATAAAAACAGATTTTCATGCATCTTTCCCACATAAAAGTTATTATAATGCATTGTAAAATTGCCTACAATTATTTCTCTTTGTCAATTCATTTAAAAAATCTATTCCAGTGTAAACCAATTTCAGAACGGACAAAAGATACTGAATCATAATTTTAATTTTCATTATAAGCGCGAGTAAGATACTTAAATATTACACCCGCCTTTGGTATGAAGAATATGATTCATTTTAAATCTGGGTTTGACCAAAATAGAGTTTTGAACTAAAAAGAAATCAAATTGACAATCGAGTTAGAAGTGTGTAGACCAGGGACTGAAATGGGGAATGGCCCATCGTGGTTGTCCTTAAAAATGCCTTCACTGAATCATAACAATAATGTTGTAACTGTATGGTAGTAACTCTTACAAAGTGTAATTCTGATTATTTCCATTTTTTCTAAATGTCAATACCTGAAAAGTAAATAGAAAGTCAAATAAATAAGGAGATCGGAGATTATATAGCTATACAAACATTATAGTACTTTTCACCTATTTGTCTTTAAAAAAAAATCTTCATTTGTTTACACAATATTGGAAAAGATAAAAGAATGGTATACATGAAAATACGATGGAATTAAAATATAATTTACTTTTCGAAGTTGTTTCAGTCATTTTGATTCAGCATGTCTTTTGTATACTCTTGGAACATTAATAAAGACAAAATTGATTTAGAAAACAAACAACTGGACCCAACAGTTCTTTCTTAATCTTTTAATTACAAATTCTAAACACCCTGTGGACAGCATAAAACAAGCGACAAAAGAAAAAGAAAATATTTAAATTGTCTTGAATGTAAGTAAATAATCGTCAGAGATGAAAAAATTAAACTATGAGAAATTATAACAGGGTTTTAATTTGATAGATAACAGCTCAAATATATTATCTGCAAGTTATTAAGATATAGATTTGACTCACACTAAACCGAGAATAAGTATATTAAAAGAGTTAAATAATAAGAACAAGGACCAAGTAATTAAAACTTGAGGACAAGATTACTATAAACTGTTCTAAAATAAATTGACTCAATCATAAAAACTCAATGTTACAAACGTCGTGTCCTACGTCAGCTTTCTCCAGTAGAGAAAACGAAGGAAATTAATCTTAATATTGGTTGTATCCAACTTCAAAACTCATAATAAATGCAAGTCTTGATGGATAATTGAAGTAAAATGATCAGTAATGCGTTACGTTTTTGGCGTCAGCGAGAAGATTTCATCACTCTTCACCCTGAATCATTTAGTATGATTAATAACTTTTCTGTGCAGTAGTTAACAAATATTTTTCACTTTCATTTAGTTACTTAGAAAATACTCCGTAGAAATATCTAGACCATACCAAAGTAAACGGCTTTCTAAAGTTTGAACACCAGATCGTTTTCAAATTTCATCCTGATCAGTCGCATTTCGAAATATCTCCAAGAGCATCTTAATTTTCTTTCCGCTGCGAATACGTTATAAAAAGAAATCCTATTTATGCTCGTAAGCTTTACCTAACAATGAACAGCAGCATGTTGTCCTGAAATAAATCAATACGCTCTTAGGGAAATACTTATCGATAATCTTCAGCGATTTCTGAGCAGAAAAGAGCGGACCAGAACTGAGTTTTACTTCTTCAGAAACAGCTGTTTCCTTTTCTTTTAAGCAACTCAAGAGACAATACAAGGCCATTTCGATCAGAAACACAGCTCTTGCCAGATCGTTTCATCTATAGAGAGATGGCCAAATTTTTTGCAGAAATCGTGACGATGTTTTTTCTTCTTGTGTTTGTTTTGAGAATCGCTAGTGGAATGAGTAAGTATGCATAAGGTTAACTTTCATTTTCTCATTTTTTATATTTTGAAATATCATTTAAAGGTGCACGATATGTCATTTGCCTTCACATGTATCATCTTTTTTTTTTTTAGTTCCGAAATTAGACGTTTTATTGTTTATATCACTTGTTTATAGTGATATCCATTCAGACGTTAAAGCTGATTTTCGTTAAATGAGACAAAATGTTTCGTTAAAAGATGAAAATTGAATCTTTGATTCCCAGAAAATGGATTATTAAAACGAAGTTCACCAATTGATGACAGCATGGTAAATTTTAATTAAAAAACAAGAGTATTTTGTATCTAAAAAAAACAAACACGATTCGTCATTGACGATTTGTGAGTCAAACTTTGAATTATATAAAAAGCATCAAAGCTATGAAAAGGACTTTTTATTCGTTATCATATTTGTACAAGGATTTGTTATTGCAGGGCTTTTGCCTCATTGGTTTACCGAGTGAACAACGTGCAAAGCGGGCATGGGTATAAATACATAAATTTAAAAAAACTTATTGGAAGTAGATAGCATTCGAACATATGCAGCAGAGTGTTCGCTTAAAAAAAAATTAAGTATAATGTTTAAAGAAAGAAAAACATTTCTATTCAGGAAATGGAAACATTAAAACAAAACAGTAGCCTATTTTCATTAAAAGAAAATACAAAGTTCTTACCCTGTCAGATAAAGTTGTAGAGTCGGCTCTAGGATAATCAGAAGAGAGAGGGTGTTAATTTTTTTAATTCTTAATCAACGATCCTTTGAGTGTAGGGTAAATGTAAATGTTAAATGTGGTGATGGTGGTAATGGTGGTGATGGAAGTAATGATGGTGATGGTGGTAATGATTGTGATGGTGGTGATGGTGGTGTTCAACAAGGGGGTTGGGGGCAGTGGTAGATTCTGTAACACCCTGAAATATATAATCCAACCTAGCTGATTCAACTGAATGAAACAAATGTGATTGACTGCATTAAATAATTTGTAAAAATGTGTCATGCGTATGTGAGCTCAAAGATCAGAGTGACTAAAATCAGATATGAAAAATTTACATTTATAGTGTAGTCTTGGGCATCCGACCGAAAATAAAATCAGCTCGATCTATATCATTTGAAGCCGTGTGGGCTGAAATCCAGATGCGGCAAGGGAGTTTATATTTCTTTAAGGAGGACTCTCGTGGGCTCGTGTAGCAAAGGTACTTTAAAAGGTTCGTCGTATAACCATATGGAAGTATTCATTTTTAAACATCAACATTTTTTTAATCATTTGTTAAAAACGCTATAAAAGGTCGTTTTCTATCAATATAGTTGTCACTAAGCAGCAAAGGAAAGTTTACCGTTCCATAATAAATCCTGAACCATTTCACTGCAAAATGCTGTTTGGATAGCCTCTTTTTTAATTTTTTTTAATTGTGTATGTAATATCTTTACAAATCAATTTATGAAGCTAAATGTCGTGAAACAAATTTTGTACAAAAAGAATATGACAATAATCATGATAATGTCTTTGAATGGATTTAAATAGCGCCTTTTCCAGATGGTACAAGGCGGTGTCCCTTATAGTCAATTAACAAAAAGGTAATAAGAACTTTCCGTATGGTATATACATGTACTCAATTCTCGATTCGCTTATAGACTCAGTGGTACTGTAACTGATGAAAATAGACATGTACTCGACTATTTTCAAGAATCCAAATTTTCCAAGATACATAATTACATTTAATAATGTTTAAATTACGATACTATTGTATGCTACAGGTTGTGGTCAGTGTCGGAATGACGTCAGTTTTCAATCAAGACCCGGATGTTATCATTGTTTGCAGAGCATGGAATCTTTAATGAAGTGAGTATTACTATAGATTCCTGCATCATTTCATTTAAAAATCATAGAAGATATCGAAATATCATGATACCTTTTTGAACCTCAACAAATTTATTAGAATCCTGAAATTTCCCAAGTAATGAAACTCAAGCTTCTTGTAAAGTTCTATGATTTAAAAATATATCAGAAAGCTTAGCTTAAAGTCACATTGTTTCAACAAAGATAGGCAACATTTAAAGGAAGAAATTGTGCCTATTTAGACTCAAAGAGTTTCTTTTAAAAGCTGAATATGTTCTCATTAAATTATATTTTCATATATAAAACGATTTTTTTTTTTACAAATCAAAGTACGGTAAGAGACGATGAATGGGTAAACATGTTCTGAAAGTGGCGTATCAAATATAATAATAATAATAATAATAATAATAATAATAATAATAATAATAATAATCTTTTAAAGTCCACTCCAAATTTTATTAAGTTAAACCGAAAATGGAAATTCTTTTTGCCCAATTGATCGTGAGCCCGGCAGCCACTGAGCAGCGCCAGATCGACGTTGCTCTATCGCTTATTGTTGAACGCCAAACAAGGCAGCAGCAACTCCCGTCTTTTAACGTCTTTTGGTATATATGACGCGGGCGGGGTGTAAGCACAAAACAATATCATGGATGGAGTGAGATGTACTTTAATGTTTGAATATACTTAATTTTTTAAACTATGTTATGTTTTACTCAATCATTGAGTAATTAATGTAAATATGAATTGAAGTTATGGAGAAAAAACCTCGCTTGAGGATAAGAGGAAAAAAAATGCATGGAGTGAGTTAGAAGATTTTTGATGTTGAGATTTCCTTCTCAATGTTTGTACACAGATCAATTAAAACACGGTATGCTATACCAGATTATACAAAATACAAATTCAAAATAAACATGGTACTCTTTATAACTAATAAGATATTGCACTGGTATAAAAACTCATCATTTGGACATAGGGCCTGATATTAAAAAGAAGCAACATATTTTTCAGTCTTCGTTTCATGTAATTAGCAAATGGCGAGTAAATTACGTCAATTTTAAGCTAATGTATAGGAATCTGAGCGTCAAATGTATTGTAGGTTGGATTATCAAATATTCGAGCAAAATTACAATGAGTTTTACATTTGATATCACCTAATTTTGAGGCAAAACTAGTGTGAAAAGTGGAAGAAATATTATGCAAGGCAGGGGAAGATCTAAGTTTTTGCCAAGGGGGGGGGGGGGGACCCAGTGGCGGATCCAGGATTCTCAAAAAATCCCGCCGTTTTACTGTTTTACTTTTTTTCTTCTTTCTTTCTTTTTTTTTTTCTCACTTGGCCGCCCAAGGGGGAGGGGGGGGGGGTTAAACCGCCGAAACCACTCCACTAGAGGGTGGTTGAAACGCCAGACCGATCCCCCTCGTAAGGAAAAAGAGAGGAAAATATCAAGTAATTGTTTTGGATTACAGCGATGTATAATAAGAAGTGTTCTAAAATGAAAACCTTCATCATTCTAAAATCAACATTTTTCAAGGGGGCAGATGCTTCCATTATCAAAGGACAAGGGCAGAAAGATTTTTGATCCCCCAAAGTCGATTCATGCTTAAAGGTAATACAAAGTTTTGGGAAATTTTGAAAATTGGCTGGATAGTGATTCTTTACAAGTTTGATATATTTAGATGCCCCTGTGGATGTATTATAATCACTAGAAAATTTAGCCCCTAAAACACTCCTGCTTTCGAGTAAAATTAAATATAACAATTTCAAATAGCGCTTACGGCCATACAATTGTCGCTGCGACCATGAAAATCTCAGAATATGTTATTGTGATATATAATTTCCAAACGGAAATAGCCAATCGGTCGATTTTAGTCAAGAAACATGGTTTTATGTCTTAGTTAATATCTTGACCTTGAGAGGTGTGTCAACATTTAAAAATCGGGTTTTCTCCTTTGACCGCTACGCTTGCTCGCTCGCATATTCATGAAGATGAACCTTTTTTCCAGAAAAATCGAGGACACAGATGATTCTCTCTTTCAAGGAGGTGGCTATACTGTTTGTTCTCCTTTACAAGGCACTATTTTGCAGTATAATAATAAGCTTTTCGTAGTTCTGTAAAGATTTTTTAAAAATGCAATATGCAATGATTGGATTTTTTGTTTGCTGTAATCAAATTTGATCCCCTGAATGGGGCCATCGTGAGAGAAATTTCAATGAAAGATCCTCAAAAGCGTGGGGGGGGGGTTGAAGTCAGGTGTTCGTGTTATGCTATACGAAGTGATCAAGATTTTCCCCGTCCCTTCGCAGGAATACATGATTGATGACATTAATCAACTTGCAGTACTACCCTCATTTCTAGTGCTTTAATATACAGAGTTTCTTCGTTCCAATATGTATTTTGTATCTCTCACTCAATCGCTTGTAAGCTCCCTCTCATACTAACAGAAGTAACGTAGAAACGTTCTACGCCAAGGCCATGAGTGTGCGGGTAGAGCTTTCTATATAAAGGGGGAGAAAGCTAACTCGTTTAACCTCCGTTCGGCTTGCAAGACAACAACACAATTATCGTCATTATTGTATTTAACAACTTTTCCAGTATGGCTATACAGTTAAAACTTAAAAACTACTATTTTTCCCGTGCGGTCGCAACATGGCCTCGCATTTTAATAGACAAATGTTTCTTGTAATTATACAAAACCATGTCTACCATAATATGCGCCTGAAGCGGGTTAGATAAGAAGATCGATGCTTCTCTCAAATGAAAACAAATTGAACGTTTTTTTTTACCACCCCTCTCACAAAACAAAATATCTTACTGTGGATGCTAGCATAATTTACGTTTTATATTGTTATGTGTATTTTTATTTTGAAGTAGACTGTGAAAATCCGTTGTGTCTACTTGATAACATTTTTCAATTTAACAAAAGCATTTTTTGTAATAATAAACTTGATTTTGATTTGATTTATTTTTCAACTCAAAATCCACAAATCAACATGACATATATAAACCATACAGTATTTCAATATATAATAATTAATAGAACAAATGAATTAAACAAGTATTATTATACTTTAATTATACTATAATTATACTCAATTGTATTGGTTATGTTATGTCTCAAATAATGACTGTAAATATGCAAAAACCATGCTGAAACAAAAACATTATGAATAAAAACAGCAGCTGCAGTTTCTCTCTTCTATTTCTTCTCTCTTTCCCCGTCTCTCCACTCTCCAGTGTAACCGGGAATCAGTGAGAAGTGTCCTTGTATAATGTAGGGGTTGGGGGTATGGGGATTAATTTCGTTCTACACCTTAATAACTTCATGATTATATATTTGGTTAAACCTTTTTTTTGTATGTATGACTCGGGTTTTTTTCCGGACCTGATTTCAAATGAATCGTTATAATATTGTTTGGCAATTGTTTGTCAAATATACTGTACGTTGAAATTGTTGTCATATATCATTTCCTATGTTTTAAATATGTATCATTTTTGTATTGAAGCAATACAAAAAATGTTAAAAAAACAAAGCGAAATTCCAAATCCAATACTATAAAAAAGAGGAATTTACAGTCTTATTTTTCAAAACTTCGAAACCTTATTCTCAGTGGAAATACACATGCATCAAAAAATACATCATGAAAAGACAAATTGATAATAAGCGTAGCTACATTTCATAGCTAAATTGTGGAAAATCCATTCGAGATGGGGCCCCCAGAGTGTTTGCCCCGCCCCCTCCCAACAAAACAAAAAACTAAAAAATGGGACGGTTCCGGTGCGCCTGGTTTCAACCCCCTCATCACAAAATCCTGCATATACCTATGGATATGGTGTCCAAAACTTTAGATTACAAATGGGGGCAAATAAAAAAGTATGACTGTCTGAGAATTCTGGAGATATCACGATTTCAACATTCAACGTCGGATCGCAACATACTACCAATCGGAAAATTTAATTGAAACAACTTTTCCAAACCTCACGCGCAAGAGTTATTAACCCAAAATTGCGATTTGTTAAAGGTAAGATAATAATGTAGCCATGCAAACATGACATATTTGATGACATCTTCTCTCGATATAACGATTTCCAGACCCTTGTGGAAAATTTCTCTCTTCTTTTAAAGAACGGATAAAGAACCTCTATATTTTCCATATCTTTAATCCTCGCTTTCAGAATCAGTTACCAAGTATCAAATTTCTTTAGAGCGTAATTTTAAGTTCTTCTTTCCATTGATGGTGACAGATTTTGGACATCTTGTTGATTTGTTTCGAAATCTGGATCACACCACCATACACATAAAAACTTATATATCTTAAATGTCATGACGAAAGTTCATACAATTATACAATTTCTTGCGGAATCTGCCGTATTTACCGTACGGTATCGAAAAAAAAAATATGTTTACCCCAATGTCTTCTTTAAGATTTTGATAGCAAACAAGGAAAAGAGAGAAGGGTTTAAGTTTGAAAAATCAAAGAATCCTGAAAAATAAAAGAACAGGTACGTCTACGCTTCAAAGGACGACAATTTGAAAAACACAAGAAAATGGTTAGATTGTGTTAGGTGTTAAAGATTAGGGAAATGCTTTTCAAAAGAAAAAAAAGACTATAGTTTTACGATTCTTGATTGATATTAGGTAACTCAAGAAGATCATCACATATCACTCCTATCTTGCAATCTCTGCACTGGCTCCCTGTTCAACAGCGTGTGATCTATACAATTCTACTCTTAACCTATCGTGCACTAAATGATCTAGCTCCAGAATATATTCAATCCCTTCTATCACCCCACTCCGCAGGTCGTTCTGATATACGTTCAACACATAATATTAGGCTTAAAGAAATACGCACCAAAAGAAATTGGGGGATAGAGCATTTGCATCAGCAGCTCCTTCTTTGTAATAAGTTACCTTTCTCTATTCAGACGGTCAACACTCTTTCTACTTTCAAAACTGGGCTTAAAACTCACCTGATGCTCAATGCATATTGTTAAATTTCAATGTTCTTTTTTACAATGTATGCAAAACGAACAATCACACTGTGGCACATCGTATGTACCTTGCCACCATGAAGTTGTGTGATCTAATGCAACTTAACATTTAATATTCTTTGATCTTAAGTATGTTGAATATTAATTTAAATTATTTGTATGCGCCTTTAGCATCTCTAGAGATGGATGAGTTGCGCTTTATAAATATAAACGAAAGCAACTCTGAATATTTCTTTTCGTGGTATTTTACCAATAATTGTCGTGTAGACGCACCTGTTCTATTATTTTTCATAATTCTTTGATTTTTCAAACTTAAATTCTCATGCCTTTTCCTTATTTGCTATCAAACAAAAGCTACTCTGAATATTTGTGTTAAACAAAGATGATAATCTCCCAAACGTATTTGAATGGACGAAACTTTAAATAACTCATTGATGAGAACATGAATTCGGACGACTGGAACATACGCTTGATTATCAAGTCCACTAGTAAGTTCCCTCATTCATCTCGTCAAATTTGGTCAAAATTCTTCTGGTTAAAATGTGATACCTCTACACTCGGGGTGCCGTTCGCTGAACTTGAGACTATTTTTATAATATACTTTCATCACCTGACGGTGGTTTGCAGTTGATAAAAAGAGAGACAAATTTATGCATTGCGTTCTTGTTTTGGATTAATATTTATAGATTGACTCGCAGGTAGGAATCTTGTTGATCTTTTTGTTTCTTAAATACGACCTAGGCCTTATCATGAAGGTGTGGATGAAATCTTAATGGTATGCATAGAGTCTTCCCTTCAGAGAAACTCGTCATGATGTTTTCGATTGAAGCAGCGCATACAAAATTCTCTTGACTTATTGGTGACTTGATTCAATTGTCATGTAAATCACACATAATTTTTGGACAGATATTTACCAAAAATATGGGGTATTTTTTTAAAAAGAGAAGTATTCTTAAATGCAGATTGATTTACAGAAAATAGAAGGTCAGTCTTTTTATGACGAAAAATAACTTCTCAGTAACAAAAAACTGGCCACTTTAAGCGAAAATTCAGTTTTATTGCAGAGGGCGCTACACATAACAACTTGTGAGATAATGAAAAAATATGTGTCAAAATTAAAAGAACATACAATATAAATGACAAAATCATCCTTGTTTTATCAAAATTGGTTCAGAGACGGCTGAAATATCCATAAATATAAGAATTTATTATATTTGTGGTGCCCCACAAATTTTGGTAATTTAAACCAGCCGTTGAAAAAAACGTTTTATTCCAGCCAATGACGATGTTGGCTTTTTGTTGGCTTTTTCGTGTTGGTTCTAATAAGCACAACCAGCCAGCCCGTGTATTGTCAAAATTATTTTATTAATTAATCAACGGTCACCATATTGTTTTTAAATATGGAATTGAATTAGTATGATTGTATTGGCTAACTTTCAGCTATTTTGGGGTCTAACATTACCTGCATAGCAATTTTAGGTCATAACAGAGCACTAGAAATGTCATTAAAATGAATAAGAGCAATAAAAATGCACTTTAAAGGCATTAGCGGTCTAAAAAAAAAGAACTGAACTATCCCTTTAAAGTGAAAATGAACTGTATGACCCTTATCGGTCCGAAATACTTTTTTTTTTTATTCATTTCATCTCGGGAGCTGCAAATTCTCACTTTCTATTCCGATATTTCATAATACCCTAGAGATTACCTCCTTGTCTTTTGATCCACCAAGTTTTTATTTGTTGTCGTTCAAGAAATACATCATAAATTTGTGTCAATATTTCAGGTTAACTGATCCTTCCAATGCTATAATTATAACTGCTGCCTTACCCTGGAAGTTAAATTCAATTCAATTCAAGGTTTATTTCGAAAAACATAGAATACAATGATGCATATGCTGCAGCTTAAACCTGAAATGTATATGTTTACAACTATCGAGGATACATATAAATAGAAAAGAATATCCATTCAAGAAACATATTCACATAATCGTACAATGAAACCATGAAAGAAAAAATACTGGTCTGATTAAAAAGGCAACTGTTCAAATATACAAATTAAAAAACTAGTGGGTTTGTAAGGAAAGACTTAGAACAATCAACAATTATTAAGAAGATCAATAGATATGGTATTACACTTTGTTTAAAACGAGAGGTCTTGCATTTATATTGACTATACTTTTGTTTATTTCGTAATTGCATGCCAACATTTTTTTGGTTCAGGAATCCAACCATTGCATTGTGGGTTTTCAATTAGAGATACGTCAAAAACAATACAACATTTTTCTCGCCTTATTTGTATTGTAATCGTTCAAGTTGGGATCGTTTCAAGGCGTTTTCATATAACTTTCACCTAAAATGATTTCATATACTCTTTTCTGGATTCTTTCTAAGTTATGTATGTGCTCTAAAGTAAGACCTCCATTAAAAACGGGTGCGCAATACTCTAAACATGACGAATGTATCCAACATATATTTGAATTGAGTCAGGAATTATGAATTGAGAGTGCTATGTTTGCCATATTCCCCTTTGTTAATTTACGATCTTGTCCTTGGTTCGATTTTAATCTGACAAAGCCTAACCTATCGAGCCCGATTAAATACCCCTCTCAGACGTTTCGTCTCGTCTTCAATCATGCCCTCTTTTCGAGAATGTAACATATGGGTTCGACTTGCTTTCAAATCTCCTTTGAACATTTTATAGATAATCCTATCAAAAAAATTCAGAGTAAAATTTCAGATCTTTTCTCTCTCTGTCCATGTAGAAGAAACAAACCTTCAACCTCTCTCCGAGACATCTTGGATTCTATTCGCATTCAGCAACAAAATAAACCCATCTTGACATCAATTGATAAACAAGAGTTTATCAACTCGGTGAGTAATTTATCGATTTGATTATTCATCTATTCATTTATTTGATTATTTGTTCCGTATATTCTTGGGTTATTATTTTGCAATTCCTTTATATATTAATTTTCAAATTTAGCTCAGTTTTAGTTCAGCAGGATAATTTAATATCAGATTCCTTTCTTGACCGCAATTTTATTATTTTATCTCTTAGCAGACTTTAATAGGCAGACAATTTTAAATACCCTTAATTTTCTTTTAAAACAGATTATAACCTATACCCTTACTCCCGTAGCGGACATATCACCCTTTCCCATGCTTTCGATAAAATTAGTTTTCTTTGTTTAAATGCCATTGTTATTATCTTTGATCTTCACTCACATTTTAATGACTTGATTTACAAAATGTTACGAAAGGTCGATATTGCTGCAATATTTCAACTACGATTCTTGCAGTCAATAAACAGCTGCCAACAAGCTCAATCCAAATCAATTTTATTTCATTTGCCATATTTTTAAAACTGCTTTTAAAACTGTTTATTTTCCCCCGTTTTATAGATTCTTCGCGTCTTTCAAGATGACTCACTAGACTACATGCCCCAGTCATGATCCTAGTATCATGGAGATGGACGTAGAAGATGAAGACATCGAAAAATATTTCTTGAAAGACTGAATTTTATTTCTTTTTGTACAATAACCGAGAATTTAAAATGAGCAAAGTTGGAAGAAAAGAGATAATTTAACATTTTAGTGTACCTTGTATAATTATTTACGCATGTAATTGAATGGTTGCAATTTGTGATATTCATAATGACAATCAAAAATTATTCTTTTATGACATGAAATATAAGTTTGTCAATAAACAGCTGCAACAAGCTGATCCCGTTGATAATTTTTGTCATGCAGATTTAGATACGCTTTTTTTAAGTTTTGAATAAATAAAATGTTCTTCCAATTGCGTAATTAATGGAAATTATTCATTCAAACAAACTACATTCTAATACTTCAATTACAGAGATCATCCAGCTTCTTTGGTGCAACTTAATACTTGGTAATATTGGCTGTAATAAAAAAAGAGGTGTTTAACATGATTAGATAGATAAGACGGGTAAGATAATATGAAATTATAACTGCATTCGTAATCGTTGAGATGTAATATTGGTAAAAATTGTGGTATATAAAACTGAGGGAAGATCATAAAGAGGTATTTAGGACTTACAGTGATGTATATTTATAAACAATGCAGCAACATCTCACACAAGTTCTGAATATGCGTTATAGCTATAATATGATTATTGATGTAGCATTGTGTAGCAAAATACGACCTGTAGTCGATTTCTTCATTTACTATTATCATAATATAGGACCTTTCACTTAAGTAATACATACAATGGAAAGGATAAGCAATCTAAAGATTAGATGAAGTAAAAGCTTGCTTAACATCAAATAGCTTTCTGTTTTGAATAGTTTTCCACTAGTGCATGTAAACTAACACGTTTATATTCCGTCGCCTGGCTGGCAGAAGGGCGTTGGCACTAAATCGCCTCCAACTTTTATGAAACTGACTTATTTCCGAACACAATTTGTGGCCGTGTTCTGTTATAACATTTCTATTAGTTTTTTAAAGTTTTTAAATCATTTTCGGGACGGAAATTAGTTTAAATATATAACAAATCTTTAAATGCGAATAATTCGAAATGTAGTTTTCGAGTCGCTCGCGCGCCAACGCCCTTCTGCCAGCCGGGTGACGGCAGGTTATATAGGTTGTATGATCGACAGGTTAACATGGTTTAAAGAATGCTATTTAATAAAAAAAAAAAGAAAAAAGGTGTTCTTAAAAATATCTTTAAAGATATGAAAATGCTGTGTTGTAGGATTAGTTTTTTAAATCAAAGATCAACATGTCCATCTGCCTTTCGTCCACAAATTGAATCGCTTGATTCCTGATTGTCACGAATTTGATCTGTGAATAAAAACGTAAGATCAGTCTACATAATTGCTGTATTGATTATTTTCTCTGTTTGCTTGTTTTATTTCATAACACTTTCTCCACATTAATAAGTGAGAAGCTGGGGTGTTGTTAATGGCTTTACTTTCTCTGAAAGTAAATTCATTGTGATTGAATTCATAACACAATAGCAATGCCTCAATAAATCAGCTTAATGGCAAATTTCAAACGCCTCGCACATCAGTAAACGAAATTGGTGAACATTACGGTGAATTGCATATTCAGAACGATCAGATGCAGGCATTACACTTGGGTACTGAAGTTATAGGGGTCTAAAACACCTAAATATTCTACCAGATGGATAGAAGCCTGATAATAAACCCTACATTGTGATGATAGGAACGGTAAATTTTAGCAGAAAGCTTTTTTGTAATACCTGCGCCATAAAAATGAAGTGCAAGTTCCATAGCTCATGCTTTATTTCATCTTTTGGCCAACCGTTTGAAGTAATAAGATCAAGCATATCATTAGCAAATATTACCAAATAGGGGCATCCATCTCTCAGGCCTGACACTCAGATGCTTCGATGGACTCGTAATGATCTGTGGCTATCTTAGATAACGCCTCTGGATTATAAGGTCGCATACACTCCGGGGCTAAGAGAACCACATATAGTTCACAATGGACGTGATCGAACGCCATACTGTGTATACAAACTTGTTTTACTTCAGATGTTAAAACACCCACATGATCACGGAAGAGAATGCGTCACAGTTTTGTAGAAAAATAACAAGAATAACTGACATTAATTTTGTAACGGCTGAAATCACCCTTTTTTTTTTTTTTTACATATATCAGGGACATTTTGCTTCCTTTAACCAAAACATATTGCACATACTAAAATTTATTTTAAATTATACGTAATCTTTCTTTCTTTCTTTCTTTAATATTATTACAAGACGGAAGGATACAGGGTTCTAAAGCAGAAGAGGGCGTCCCACCATTATGGACGCTTAAAACCATATTTTTCTCTTTGAAATGATGGAATATTACTTCTTGAAGCTTTGGTCTGTTAAAAGTAGGTACCTAATCCATCTGCTAGTTAGACATGGCGTCGATGGGGGGGGGGGGGGGGACCAAACTAATCGCAACTAAACATTATCTATTCTCGAGTCTATTCTCGGCTGAAATGTCGTTGTCGATTCCTCAATTCTGGAGTAACTTAATTCACTGGCGGATCGAGGGGCACAGGGAGCACGCGCCACTTTCCCCCACAAAAAGAACAAATCGGAGAAGAAAGAAGGAGAACGACACACTAAAAACCTGATTACCCATTTCTCTTCTTGCATAGATTTGCTTGTCAGAATTTTTTTTAGCCACAACGGTACACCAAAATCTTGGAACATTAAATACAATTGAATTAACCTCTTCGCCTCCATATTTGATTCCTTTTATACAATTGCTTTTTGTTGTTGCTATCAATCAACCAAAATCACTTATTAAAAAAACAATTCCTCCTCCAACTAACATATTTCCTGGTAGTTGACCTTTTAATATAAATGTATATACACATTTCAGTTTTTGCCACTTTTTCACTGTACGATAGATATACACATTAACATATCACTTTCTTATCTTATAAGTTGGTCGATAGTCAGAGCACTAAGGGAAGGCACTATCAATGTTTCTAATGAGGGGGCAGATGCATAGCGAAAATATACAAAGCAATAGAACATGAGTATGTTTGCTGCGTGGAATTTAGCTTCATTAGCTCTAATTGATAAAAGCCAAATCCTTCTTCATAACTACAATTCAAATGATCAATAAAACAAAGTAACATAATAGATTACGATTAATTAAGTTGATTGAGTAGTCCTTTTAAGTATAGGAAGCGTAGGCGGAACAGCTCGAGATTCAAGGCAAACTAGGAGCAAAAACTAATATGGTATTGTCTAAAAATATTTTCATCGGTATTCTGAGGTTAATTAATATCGAGATTATTAAAAGGTTGGTAGCATTGTTTTGTATCACTGTAGTGAATCAGGCAATCATGGGGAACCGTGTTGGGGGGGGGGGGGGGGCTCCTCTCGTTTCTTCCTCTTTCAATCAAGATGAGAATATATCTATTTGTCCGATAACGTCAATAATCTATTGAATTCCATATTTCGAATTGCAAGTTAATCGCTGTATTCCCTGGCGTGGATGCAAGCAACGAGGATGAGATAGAATTATCGTATCTCAACGTTTAGAATGACATTCCATTTCTATGGCAACGTTTCCTGTCGGGAATAAAATTGTTCTATCATGGCCCTGCAGATGACGACTAGAAAATAAACAATACAGACGTAAAATTGGCTGGAAAGCAATATCTAATATATCATCATTAGAAATGCAATCAATCGTCCTAGCTGAAGTGACCACTTGGCTTCTTATTGTAGCTGAAAAAAGAATGATTGGACGACGCCTCCAATTACCGTCGGAAGTAGCTACAATTTGTGCGCGTGGCAGTGAATATTCGTTTACTTCATACAGTAAAAATAGGCATGATGGAAGAACAATAAACATACACGTATCAGACAATATGATTCTATACTTTACTTAATGAGTAATGAAAGATAAATCAGTAAAAGCATTCCCATAACCCTGCCATTAGTATACCGATTACATAATACATCAAAGATGACAAATATACAACGGATGCAAAGATTTACAATCAGTATAAGGTAGTTCAATGAATATTAATGAATGTGCCACTAAGTGTACATGGTGTAGCAGCATCAATCACTTAAAAAAGATGACTGTGTAATAAAAGCGAAGTTTCGGTGCAGTCGGCATTGTCTTATAAAATGTTATCCAAACAAGAAATGACGCGTACAGGTGAAAGGATGATGTTTTAGGTTCCGGTGCATGATGTAACTTTTGGAAACAGTAAATGCTATCCAAGAGAGAGAGAGAGAGAGAGAGAGGGGGGGGGGGTGAGAGACAGAGATAAAGAAAGAGAGAGAATAATGTGCATGACTTTCTCAGAAATGACTGTCACACCTATCTCCATGTAAGATGGAATGTATTCCGTGACTCAGCTAGATTTCTGCCAATTTTTGGCTCCTTCCGAGTATGCCTCCACAAAATGCGACAGCATTTCACTCGTTCTTCAAGGTATTGACACCTACCCCTTTCAAGTCTATGTCTCTCCTTTACTCTATATATGAATCATCATACTCGTTTGTCTACAGTCATTTGTATTTTATTTCATATTTGTCTGAGTTTCTTTCATATTTTCCTTAGATTTCATGTCGTTACTCTTTTTATACTATAAACTATGTCAAGTTTCGGTTTATCAAAGTGGCTTAGTTCTGGTAGAAGATAATGAGATACCCTCATATTCTAAATATGAAATACATGCAGATGAAAGGGTTATACCGAACGTCCATGCCTCTTGTGTGTGCGCGTGGGAGTATGTTGGTTTTAGTCCCACACACCCATTATTGTATGGAGTGCATGTGGTTCAAGCAACATGACTGAAACTCGTTTCATTTTGATAATTCCAAAACCCAACAGTATACTTGATGGCCCTTTTTTCACTCATTTCATCGACCTTTCAAGACTAGGAGCCGGTCCCTCAATGGCTGGACCCTTGGTATGCCACTTGGTAAACCAATTCGGTCAGACAAAAAGCACCGTGTATGTAACGCTCCATTTTGTTCAGCCCTTTATACCACACGCTAACCTCCCCTTACTCACACAAACACACACACACACACACACACACACACACACACACCACACACACGCTCTCTCTCTCACACACACACATACAGAGAGAGAGAGAGGCACACACACACACACACACACACGCACACGAGGCGTCATTTGGATTGCGTCAATACTTACGCTATGTAGGTATGTGCCAGAATTCAAAGCAATGTTCGCAGTCACCATTTTGTATTATATCATTCGCACAGCTTGCCCGTTGCACGCGATGCGTCATTAGGGACTTTTAGATTCGCACAAAGACAATGGGGATTGCTACGATCGACGTCCTTTTAATGCACTGCCTTGAATGGACGTCACACGTATCAGTCCACGCAAATCTAAAAGTCCCTATTTGCATGACGTAGGACTACATCAGATACTGGTGCGATCTTTCACACGCCATATTTTGGTGACTTGTGCGGCTGATACCACTTGAATAATTATGATTGCAAATGGACAGCGCCAAGAATAGGATAAGTTACTGGCGCATGTGCTAATTGCCTTTACATGCTTGATTGGGACGTGTAATAACGCAATGAAAATGACTCTTCGCATGCAACAGACAAAGATCTTTAGTCGGGTTGCATCAAATATACATCTACGAAATGCCTTTAGTTCACCGTTGCATCGGTTTGTATCACGAAATACAAGTACACCCAATTGCACCTGTCTTCTATGTAAAGTCTTAAGGGATTTGATTTAAGATTCTAAAAAATCCGTTCAAAATTAAACTGGGGCATAACAATGGCCGTTAGAAACATTTCAACAATAAGCTCGAGGCATCTTGGAAATCGTATTCAATATTCTGAAAATCCGAAGATAGTGAGGGGATGATAACAATCCTTTAAAAACAAAGGATTAAACACAAACTTTAAAATGTTTCCGATCAAAATTAGGAATTTTGCTCTTTTTTCTTCTTCAACAATTTAATGATGTATTTTTTCAGTTGGTATCCATATAAATGTAACAGAATTCAGTTATCGCCTTAATTCCCTTATAAGCTATACCTCCCCATATAATCAATGAATCATGATACATGGGAAATTATATCTTGGTCACAATTTGTTAAGGAATATTCACAAAGCATTTGGAAATATCATGCATTAGAACTTGTGATGATATATACCACAGGTTTGGTTTGGTATTATTTTCCTAATATAAACAAATAATATACAGACCCATTTTGTATGGACATTAACAAAATTAATAATTATTTAAAAAGAATACGGCTGGATTGCTCTATTCATAGCCAGTAATTGAATGGCTCTGTTCTTCCGAGAGGTCACCTCATATGTTGTGAATTTGAAAGAGGGAAACTAGTCATTCAATTATTCTTAAGCACGACTTCCCATTTGTTGTAAACTGGAATATCATTTATTTCGAATATCGCTTCTAAGTTCCGTTGTGTCTGAACCACAAATTATATTTTATCCAACCATAATTTCTTGTAATGTTTGTTTATCGAAAAAAATGAGAATTTTATTCCACAATGTATTAATATCAAATTCCAAAATAACAGTTTTATTATCTTTGATGCGATTTTCGTCACAAATCGTTTTAAACTTGCTTCTCTGATTTTTCCACTCTCATTTTGGCCATATCGTCATCAAACACTTAAATTAAAATACTAAATGTCCATTTGAAATGGCTGTACATGGCAGCGTTTTCAGAATTACATATATTGAAAATGTCTCTAAGTGGGAAAATAACGACCATTAGTTGTCGAATCTACTTTAGTGATTGCAATCCTTTTAGTAATAGTCTGATTTTCAGATCCTTGTACCGAATGGTCGTACGTTTTGTGCTGCGCAATGATTCAAACAGTTTCATTTTGGCCATTACAAGAAATGTAGGTTATTGATGAAGACAAATGCTCATAATTATACCCTTAATAGCTCATTTTGTGTATGTTATTACCAAAGAAAAAAAGTCACTCCATCACTCAGTAGCGTCTGACGGTGCAGCCTAGAAAGTAATAGGTTTCCTTGCATAATTTAAATATTAGGACACCGCTAACGTTTACATTTCAAAGATAGGACATGCGTGACATATTCATAATTCCTGCAAAGTTCTTTAGAATTTGATGTTGGCTGCAAATGGGACATAATACCTTTAAATTATAAATACAACCGAAGACAGTTTCGTCAAGAGACCTAAATTTGCAAATGGAATTCACGAAAGTCACGACTATGCAATTTAATGACCGCTTTATCTACTATGTAGTAAAACTTTGCAGGACATTTTTTTCAAACTACCTGCCGATTAGAGCACTCAGTCGCAATCACGTACGGCGCATTAAGAAGAAGAGCGAATCTAGAACCCATGCAAGCTGCTCCTTGTCGATTCTACTATGAAACATTGACCAAACTGTTTATCAGATTACACATTTGTTAATTCCATGTGCAAATATTATGTCTAGTGAGGCTGTACCCATAACTTATCATAGTATGTGCATTTCAGAACATTTGAGATCATATATAGCAACATAAAAGAACATTATCTCTTAATAATTGAATTTAAACCAGTATGAAATGTGTTTAATCTTTGCAGTAAAATTCCAAACTAGGTGTGATAACATCAGTCACTGAGTTGCCGTCACGTACTGGTGAATGCCTTTAGAGAAGAGGAAAATCTAAGCTACAAGCTGCTTCGTCTCGATTCGACGATGAGACATTGACCGAAATAAATGGTAAACATCGATTTCCAGTCACGTCAAGGTTAAAACAAGCACTGTTTCCCAACATCAAATAGCCTTAGCACACAAACCTTGTTACTTAGCCTTCCTTCTCAATACCGAGTCTACACTGAACAGCTTGATTGTCGATGCATTGCCCAAAGCAAGCTGTAAAAATAGCAAGTGTGTATGCATATTCTTCCTCTTTCTGACCAAATTCAAGAATTTTAATTTGTGTAAGGTTTACTGAATGAGTTGGCTAGCTATTAAAATAAACCCAGTTAAAGAATCTTAACGTAGTTACTGAATCTAATTTTTTTTTTTGCAATAGTGTAATTGGTTTCTTTAAAAAAGAAGCAACATCATGTCATATTCAAACACTAACTTCTATGAGCGCGATGAAATTTGGTGAGAGTTCTTGACTCTGATAATTATGAGAGGTCATGGGTTCGATCCTAGCTCGATGTTTTGTCCATATTCTTCCCTCAATCCAGGTGTATCAAATGGCACCTGTCAATGTTGGGTAACAGAATTTGCAATGCCCACACGAAGAGCAGTCTTAACATCGAGTAGGTAAATAAAACCAAATATTATAAATGAGTATTGCCCGTTGTCAGATATCAAATAGGCCTATAGTATACAGTGCGCATCAAAAAGTATGCCCAGGTTTGGTAGCTTTTTAAACCTATTTCATGTTAAAAGTAACTTGTTTTTTGTCTAATGAAACCCTAATCACATTTTCCCGTCATGGATGACTAAGCACCAGGGTTTTTAAGAATTGCTGCAAAAATCGCCTTGTACCAAGTCTGGGCTGATAAAACAAATGTGGGTCAAGACACATGCATATGCTTCTTTGATCTTAAATTCTTCCAAAAGTTAAATCCTTCCTTGTTATTTATTGCTTTATTCATTAAAATGATTCGAGGTATCTAAGCTTTCGCTGGACCTTGTTTGAATTATCTCGTATCGCTTAAGGTGTATAAGGAATTTAGAGCGTATGACAAATCAAAAGTAACGAAACCCAAAGGCAAGGAAGAACACATATTTTGATAATACAACAAATGGACAACGGTAGACTTTCATTTTAAAAAGATAGTGTCCCGAATAATGTTTATCCAAATTGTATTACCTTAAACAAGGGATGCAAGAGAAGCCAAGATTATGTCATCGAAACGCAGTGGAAACCATACATCATTCTGTATGTGACAAACCTCTCTTCGATTTTGAGTGGACATTTACACCTTTTCTATGCCTAAACACGATGCCAATAAGCCAGTAATTGTTTTCGGACTGAGTAACACACGCATAAATGGTTTTTGACCAACATTCATTGCTTCAGCTCAAACTTAGTACACGAGGATTTGGACATCACTTTCTGAAAAGCCTGCTGCTTAGTCATCCATCACAACAGATATATGAATATGGTATCATTGGGCATTGTAAAAGTTACTCTTCACCATGAACTATTAATTATTCCCATAAGTCCCATAAGTTATAACTTTATTAATAGAATCTACACAAGTTGGGGATACTTTTATTAATATACATGTATATATGCTTTGATAGTAAAAGTGTGTTTTGTAATGAAATAAATGAATCAGCAAGCATGTTGAGACCCCCCCCCCCCCCCCCAAAAAAAAAAAAAAAAAAAAAAAAAAATACTCCAATGTATTCATTAATTCTCTCCCTCTATATAGATGAAACTACATTTTTGACGTTTTTTCCACCAAAAGAGCTGTATATAACAACACCCGAGAAACATTGTTTTAAGCGTGTTGTGAATTCCACATAGATGAGAGTCGCAAGATAAAAGGATAACGCGAAGAACATTTTCCAGCATTTCAGCAAAGAACATGATTGGTCAACATTTCTTATTGTTCTGGATATCATATTCTATTTGACAACTGTTTCTGAGTTTTATTGAATTATTATTAATGTGATATGTTCAGATGACTTCCATTTTACAAACCTTGTACGTTTTGAAAAGTTTCCTTTTATCTTCTGTTTAAAATGTTCATTTTATACGGTTGATATGTCTTTTACTTGTGGACAATTAACGAATTCAATTGAACTTGAAACTAAGTTTGAAATTAGAATTGGAATTTCGATATCTTTATTGAAATTCGTCCCTCAACCCTTTAAAAAAAACTTTAAAAAACACGATATTCGTTACTACCGCATGATTTTACATGCATATTGAAATTATTTTAATGATAATTTATAGTTATCATCCTTGTAAAAGACGATAAATGAAGATGAATTTTCAGAGCTGTCATTCAACTTAAATAATTTGCTTGAAGAGGTTTAATAAGCCTTGGAATAAAAGATGATACGAACATTTGTGGCTCCTGTTAGACGACTCTATGAAAGATTGTTTTCATCTTTGTATCCGGTTGACGGTTTTCTTTGTAAATGCCTCTACAATGCAATGGACGTTTAATAGTAAGTGGGTCTTAATATACAAAAAGATGATTGCAGACGTAACGAAACGCAGCTGCACGTTTAATTCAAAGTTGAAGGGACAAAATTGTGTCACTAAAAGTGAAGAATGAGACCGTGAGCTTTCTATAGCAGTGTCAAGAGGATTTACAATGCCAAGAGAAGTAAGTGATGGCAGTGTTGTAATTGATAAACGTTTGGTCTTATAACCAAGGTAGCCATTAATTTGTAAACTTCGGTCATATTTTCCTTTGAATTTTGTCGTTGTTGAAAAACACGATTCCAAATACCTACATAATTTATCTATTTTGAGGATTTCAATTAAATTTAGAAAGAAATAATAACAAATTTTTCTCGTTAATTGTGCTTTGCCTTTTAGAGTATGCGTGAACCGAGTTTTCCATTCCCTTTATCTTTAAAGTTTGATTTCATAACTTATTCCTGAAATTATAATATTAAAAAAAGATATGAGGTTTTATAAAAGATGCCATTATTATTTACCTTGCAGTATTTCTCACCTCAGTACCTCACTATATAAGAGTTGGTCTTGATGTTTTCATCACGATTTAAAATCCGTAAGGGGGCCAACTTCCCCCTTGCCCCTACAAATACGTTAGTGTGTTCTAGTCTTCAAAATTATTGATTCTGATGAAAAGAAATGAGCTCTCACCAGTATTAACAAAATGCATCTTAACCACGTTTTGACTGGCTCAATAGGTCAATACTGAAGGCATGTTTTTGTAACCTTCTGTGTGATCCGGCCTGTGATATTGTGCAAATTTAATGAGTAAAGGTTACAGCTTTAGCTCGCAGAATGGTGTATTCTACACGACTCAACTCGTAACAATCCACCCGTTAATATGACATCAATCAGTCTATTTAATTTGTCATTTGTCTCACGTTCTAGTTTCGTTCCCATAAGACTGTTTGTTTGTTTTACCTGACTGCTAAGAAAGCATGTATATTCTTAAAAGTAGGCAACCAGGGGACCGACGGCTTTAAGTCCTCTTCGAGTGACTAGGTAATGATGATTAATGCTTTACTAAAGGGCACTAATGCATCGTGACTACTACTCTAAACGGTTGGCAATCGCGCCTCCCTTTTGGATGCATAGAGATGACAGAAACAAATACAATCTGTGTTCAGTTTCCATGTGTAAAATGAAATCAAACAGTTTTCAAAACTGTTTTAAAAAAGTTAGGTTCTATTATTTTCCATGCTGGCTGTCTATTTCATTTTGCGTAAAGAACAAAAAGTAATTGGAATCAGAAAATCCACATATTTATGAAAACTATAGACAGGATTACACACCTTAATATCTTCACGTTTTGGAGTCGTTTAAAGAGAATATTGTGTTAGTATTACTACATTAGTTCAAATAATTCCTGCTTCTGGTATATTATTTGCCTTAGACCACGATCACAAAGACTTTCGAAAAACCAACTCAAGTGCAATGTCACTGCCATAATGTATATCACATAAACATCGTCTTCAGATTACATAATACACCATTGTAATTTGTGCATATTTTTCAAAAGTCTTTGCGACCGTATTCATGAAAACAAACTTCACATTATGGCAACAAGATGATTTTTTTTTTCTTTGCATAAATTAATCCCCGATTATCGAAAGGCGAACGATCAAAAGAGTCATATTGCTGGTCTTCCATTTGTTTTGATTCATTGCTGTATATCCAGCATTACAAGCCATCAAGTAAATGCTGAAAAGTATGAGAGTGATTTCTTCCAATTGCAAAAAAAAGGATACCTCAATATTCTATTTTTTATACCAACTTCATATCTTCAGTAGAAAACAACAACGTGGTGACAAGATACAACTTGGTCTCTAGGGACAATAATATCCTAAACAATATACCCATGGCATGGTCATCTTTGACAAGAGCATGGTAATTAATCGGAGCGATTTAAAGATGTAATAAGAGCATGTGATAATTCGAAGAGGGGCGGGGGGGGGGGGTGCATTCGTGTGGAATGAGACTGGCAGTATTCATACATATCTATGTGATTTACGGTTTTCCTCAGTTATTAAGATGACGGCGCTGGGGCTCTTGATATTGCTACAAATACAAACATGACATCCGGAGCACCTAATTATCGACCACTCCGAGAGAATATGATTTAGGGAGAATGGGAGTATGAGCTAAATGATGTGATGATATGAATAAGGAACTCCTCACATAACATATTTATTGCGATGGCTGATTTATTGCGGTGTTTCGAATAGAGGGAGTATTCATTATTATTTTGCTAATAAAAAGGCAATCTTTAAAAAAATTTGTTTTCTGGAGGACGCCATGAGACAGAGTTCGCTATATTATAAGACTTAACATTAAACTATGTAGATGTATAGTATACATTTAGAGCGCTCAGATTACGTCTACTTCTTATCCAGCTCTGTAGCTCATAACCATGGATAGTTAAGTTTCGATTTTAAAATTATATCATCTCATTGATTTAGCAATACCCACACCTAGAAAAGACTAGGCCATAATCGTTGTATCAGAATGCAACTTTCTTTTTAGACGCATAAATGAGATTTAGATTAGCATTTGCGTAAATGAAGTCACGAACACGTGCCTCCTGTGTGATATTTGTTTTGCTCACTCTGTGTTGAACCGTTCTTTGACTCTAATTTCATTGATTGATAACGTGCCAAAAGCTTGGTAGAGAGGTGTAACAAGGGCATGTATACATCACCCTGCATTATCATATCCAACCAATAAAAACACTCAATATATCCCGTCGGCATTCGCACCACAAAGGGGGTGTGGAATACAAATAGACAGGAGGAAAGGAAAGGGAGGGAAACAGGGAAGAGAGCGAGAGAGAGTGGGAGAAAGAAAGAGGGAGGGAGAGCGTTTGTGTGCCGTATGGGTAATAAATGAGAGATAGGAAGGAGCAAGAGGTAGAGAGAGAGAGAGAGGGGAAGACTAAAAAAGACTGACAAATCGGCGGGCGGGAAAACAGACACAATACCAACTTCTTTTGGTCCACATCGCACGTCATTCAGCTTCCACTTCAAAGGGCGCCAACAAAAACCGCGCGAAAATACCTCATCAACGCCCATATTTCTCACATCGCAAAGAGAGAAAGCGCGACACTCAAGAGGACACTCATAAAAAATATGCTCTAAGCAGGTCCGTAGATCTTTATTAATCCTCAGAACCTAGCCTCGCGTTTTCTAATACCTGGCGTAAATATATCTCTCCTCACACATTGTTAGCTCGTCGTGGTTTTATTAAGTGTTGGGATTTGTCATTTGTTCAGCTTTATCTATTGACGTCGCCTGACAGATCCTGATTTTTGCCCCAGACTAAGGTGAAACGGAGTTTTGGGGCAACTGCCCGGTGGTTATCACCATGGGAGTGGATGGGTTAAGGGCTATGATCGCATCAACTATTACACTTTTCCTCCTCATCATGTGCTTCACATATGCTCAAGCTGGATGTAAAATAAGAAGTAAGTAATTTTTTTACTCAGTATCTCTTGTTCTATTTCCCACCAAAGTTTTTATTTCATTTTAAAGACCATAAGACAAAGAATGTGACGGCTACTCATTATTTAGAAAGAACACTGTAAAAATCAAACAAAATACATTTCAGATAACTTTACCAAATGCTTAAAACTAGAAATAAAAGGTAAGTTTTGTTTGCTTTGTCTTTTGAACGATTATTACTCAAGCATTTTGCTATGGTGCTGACAATGCTAAATTACATTACATTTTTTTAATTTGTTCATCAAAAGACTAATTATCATCATATTGAGCAAATGAAATGAAAGGAAGCAAACTTCGATTAAAAAAATACAAATTGCATTAAGTTCTTGAGGTCGCACAACCATTAAGTTTCATCGCTATACATGACGATACTTCAATATAAAAACTTTCTTCCTCATATTTTTCTTCTTCTTTTTTTCTTTGAAAATATCCCTTCAGGAAGTAAATACGTATCTATGAAAAAAAAACATTTTCTAACACGGAAAAAAAGGTTTTCATTTTCCACTTCCTGAAAAACGAGACTTATTTTTTAATGAGCATCTACTCTTCATGATATAATTTCATAATTATGCAAGTTTTTTTGGAGAACAATTAGAACATATCATCTTAAATGGAGTATGTTGTCATGATCCAGCGAAAAGTTGAAGAAAAAAAACTTTTTGCAATGACGACGATCCAATAACTCATCAAAATGATATGCAATCAATACTTGAAATCACATTTCAGCTTCGGTTTCTATGTAACTTGAGTCACAGAAATGCCTGATTTAAAAGTGCCTGTTGTTTTAGGATTGAATAGCAAATATAAACATATTTTTACGTTTTCTTAGAGTGTTTTTCCTTGCTTCTTTTGGTATCATATCATAATTTGGTGAAGAGTGGGTCAATTTCGGCAACTGGGTCAGCTCAAACTGCGCTAGCTCAAACTGCTGATGAGGAATTCATTGAATAAACGAATTCGGTCTGGAATGATAATTTAGATGGGATGACTTCATTGCAGAATTCTTTCCGGGATCGGATGACACGACTCGACTTGTGACTGTATCCAATATGATGATTTGGGGCCTGAAGAATCTTTTTCCTAGAGCTTATTCCCAACGAGAGCCATCTGCTTTCTTTAAGATAGTTATGATCTGGATAAAGTTTGGTATTGCTTTGATAGTTTAATCAGCGCCCATAACTCCCAGCAATTATACGCACCAGATGATTGTATAAATTATAAGCCGTGACAAAAGTAAAAATAAATAAAGAATAAAGTTGAGCATGTTTTATTAAAGAAGCTTTGATGATTTGTTTGTTTATGAAAAGTCTCTATTCTTATATGATTTATGCCAACAATAGATTGGATATTCAATATTTTTTTTGCAAATTTATGTAAATTTGTTTAAAACAAACTCTTGTCGATTAAACTGGACTTGATGTGTCTATTTGCGTCGTTGCGCTGTAAAACAATGAAGTGAGAGGATTGTGTTTAATGCCCAAACGCAAATAATTGATCAATCATTAAAACAAACATATAATCTAATAATATAGGTGGCATCTGACGGTTAAACTGATTTAAAAACATTATGAAATTAATTATGTGTACATATAATATATACATATTATATCAATACAGTATACTCAATTCAATATCTAATTCCTTGCCATTTTCGATTTGCTAATGGTAAACTGTAAAATATTTTCTACTTTTCCTAAAAACGAATTAATGAATATCAGGGAAATTTGATAGATGTATACGCGTAAGTCTTTGATTCGAGGTAATGTGGTATTGTTAAAGTGACTCGGGAACATTGTTGAAGGTTGATGAAAAAACTGCGTAATTAATTTTGTGTATGTAATGTTACTTATTATATTCCTTCTACTGTACTAACCCTCTAACATGCAAAAAATGCTGAAAAAAAATCTCATACCACAAAGATATTTATGGTTTTCTTTGATGGCGTCACTGTGCAACACTCTCTAACAGTAAATTCTCCCGACCACTTAAATTTTCCCAACCGTCTTTCCATGAAAATAAGACATAACACAGGCTTTTAAAAATCTGTCAACGCTCGAATATCTGGAATGGTATATAGCGCCAAGTCATTGCTTTATGACGATTTTCGTTCACCTAAAATAGTTGGGAGAATTAAGGAATCGATTAGATCAGTTTTTCCAATTTGTATCATTAATAATAGTCTGTTTTCATTCAAACTTTCAGATTATCTTTAATTTGTACATCTGCCATTGAAGTCACTACTTTATAGCACCATTTTTCTCTAATCTGAACAATGTTACCAAGTTCCGTTAAAGGTGAAAGAGAGAATATAGTACTAGTTGCACTGAACCTATATATTGAAATAACATCTAATCTGAACCATCATTCAACTTTGAAACCATGGCAACTATATCAACACGATGATTCCACATGATTTATCAAGTTTCATCCTAATTGTGAATCGTGAACTTGAAAGTGCTCTTTAAAAGTGACTTGAGGCATTGCTATTTGTGTCAGATCAATTGGCAAACAATAGACATAGATTTTCTGAAGAAACTTTTTAAAGGTGGAATGTCAAGTCCCATGCACCTCTCGCCTCTAGCAGTTTTTTGCTTTAAAGATAATTTGAGTTGTGTTATTAGTGAGAAATTCTTGTAACCATACAATACATATACATGAAAAGTAATATGTTGCCATTGTTCTGTTTTTATAGCGATGTGTAGGTCTTTACTGCTTATTATTATACTCTCCCCTGACAATCTATTTGTATTTTTCGCTTAAAATATAAAACAAAAATAATACTTCTTGTTCTCCCCCTCTCTCTTTCTATCTCTCTCTCTCTCTCTCTCTCTCTCTTGCTGTATATTATATACTTATATCCAGGCGCGGATCCAGGGGGGGGGGGGGCGAGCGGGCCTTGCCCCCCCCCCCCCCCGCAAAAAAAAAGGAGACAGAGAGAGGGAAAAGAAGGGAAAGGGAAAGAGGAGAAAAAGGGGAAAAAAGAAGACGAAGAAGAAAGGAAAAGAGGGATGAAGGGAAAGATAAAAGAAGAAGAGGAGATAAAGGGAAGAAAAAAGAGGAAGAAGAAAACAAAAGAAGGGAGATATCAGTTGCAATTTTCCCGCCAACAGATTGTGGATCGGGGGGGGGGACAAAAGGCCCTTGCCTTAAAAGAGGAGAGCTAAAAGGGAACAAAAAAGAGGAAGAAGAAAGAAAAAGTAGAAAAGAAAGGGAGATCAGTTGCGGTTAATCCCGCCAACAATGTGTGGAGCGGGGTGGGGCCAAAATGACCTTGCCCTCCTCCAGCAAACATAAAAGAGAAAGAAGGAAGGGAAGGGAAAGGGAAAGAGGAGAGAAAGGGAAAGAAAAAGAAAGAGAATGAAGAAAGGTAAGGGATATCAGTTGCAATTTTCCCGCCAACAAGGTGTAGGTCGGGGGGGGGGGGGGGGGCACTGGCGTACTGATAGGGGGGGGGGGGGGGGGGGCTTTGGGGAAATAAAATTCAAACGTGGTTTATTTCTGATTCCATAACGGTGATTTACAAATAATGCTGAAATGACATAGTTTTAAGTATATTATACTTTTTATGCGTTTGTTGGAAAATGACAAATTCCTAAATTTACAGCCAGGCAAGGAAATGCTTCTTGAGATGCCTACATGTCAGGGCTCGCGGAACGGCGGGGATCGGGATCCTCGAACCCCCACCCCCCCCCCACCACCCACTTTTTGGAAAAAGTATATTAAAGAGAAATAGAAAGAAAGAGAGCAAGAAAGAAAAAAAATAGTTAACTGCCAGTGTCACATTATAATGAGGTATCAAAATATACTCATCTGACCATGATTAAATGCCTAAAACCCCGAGGGCTCTGCCCCCTGGATTCCATCTAGGGCCCTAAGACGGGCCCTTAGATGCTCATCTGTTGGTAATTTAATGCCTAAAACCCCTGATTTCTGTGGGCTTTGCCGCCTGGACCCCACGCCAAATAGTTTCCTGCCAGTGTCACAAAATAATAAGGTATCAAAAAATGCTCATCTGACCGTAATTAAACACCTAAAACCCCTGAACTTTCGGGGTCTCTGCCCTCTGGACCCGACAAAGAGCCCTAAGGCGGGCCCCTTGATATTCATCTGACCGTAATTGAGTGCCTAAAACCCTTGGCTTCCGGGGGCTCCGACCCCTGAACCCCACGCCAATTAGTAACCTGCCAGTGTCACAATTAGGTATCAAAATAATGCTTATCTGACCGTAATTAAATGTCTAAAACCCCTGAACTTCGGGGGCTCTGCCCCTGGACCCCGCCGAGGGCCCTAAGGCGGACCACTGAGTGCTAATCTGACCGTAAATTATTGCCTCAAACCCCTGAGCTTCCGGGGCGGACAAGGTATTATGTTCATCTGACCGCAGGCGCGTAGCCAGGGGGGCGGTGGGGTGGTCCCCCCAAAAATGCCGGCCAAAAGAAGAGAGGAGTGAAAAGGAAAAGGGAGTAGACAAAGAACATTTTGAAATTCAGACAAGGATTAAGAGTCGAAAACGTTACAACGATTCGTCTTCTTGCTCTAATAATTTAATGAAACGTAAAAGCTTCCGCGTGAGGGGGGGGGGGAACATAATTCAGACGAGGATTATTTTTGGGAACGGTACAACGAATCGTCTCCTATCTCTAATAATTTATTGAAATGTCAAAGCTTCCGCGCTTCGCGAAGGAGGGAGGGGGAAAGATCGTCCCTCCCTGCACCCACCCCCCCCCCCCCAATTACATCACTGCTGGTCACCATTACGTACCAATATTTGGCTCGCATAATTTCAAATTTGGGCCCCCCTAAGAAATCCTGAATCCGCGCCTGGTCGGCCATCAGGTTGCTTACTTACAAGCATTTATGCTTTTTAAGCAGTCAGGTAAAATAACCACCTTATAACCATCAATGACGTGGGAGATAAAATAATACCATATGGCACTTGTGTTTAAAGGAGAGTTGGTTTCTGTGGCCAAGAAAAGTTCTATCTATATGTAAATGAGAAAAAATGTGAAGGTATAGAAAATCCACATTTTTAATCACGAGTTAAATTATATGTTGAAATAATGCTTATCTGACCGTAATTAAATGTCTAAAACCCCTGAACTTCGGGGGCTCTGCCCCTGGACACCGCCGAGGGCCCTAAGGCGGACCCCTGAGTGCTAATCTGACTGTAAATTATTGCCTTAAACCCCTGAGCTTCCGGGGCGGACAAGGTATCAACATATGTTCATCTGACCGCAGGCGCGTAGCCAGGGGGGCGGTCGGGTGGTCCCCCAAAAGAAGAGAGGAGTGAAAAGGAAAAGGGAGTAGACAAAGAACATTTTGAAATTCAGACAAGGATTAAAAGTCGAAAACGTTACAACGATTCGTTTTCTTTCTATAATAATTTAATGAAACGTAAAATCTTCCGCGCTTCGCGCGAGAGGGGGAACCTGAATTTAGACGAAGATTAAGAGTCGATAACGACAGAACGAATCGTCTTCTTTCTCTAATGATTTAATGAAATGTAAAAGCTTCCGTGTGAGGGGGGGGGGGAACAAAATTCAGACGAGGATTATTTTTGGAAACGGTACAACGAATCGTCTCCTATCTCTAATAATTTATTGAAATGTCAAAGCTTTCGCGCTTCGCGAAGGAGGGAGGGGAAAACTCGTCCCTCCCTGCACCCACCCCCCCCCCCCAATTACATCACTGCTGGTCACCATTACGTACCAATATTTGGCTCCCCTAAGAAATCCTGGATCCGCGCCCAGTCGGCCGTCTGGTTGCTTACTTACAAGCATTTATGCTTTTTAAGCAGTCAGGTAAAATAACCACCTAATAACCATCAATGACGTGGGAGATAAAGTAATACCATATGGCACTTGTGTTTAAAGGAGAGTTGGTTTCTGTGGCCAAGAAAAGTTCTATCTATATGTAAATGAGACAAAATGTGAAGGTATAGAAAATCCACATTTTTAATCACGAGTTAAATTATATGTTGATATGTTTATATAATTTAACTCGTGATTAAAAATGTGGATTTTCTATACCTTCACATCTTGTCTCATTTACATGTGAGATAAAGTAATACCATATGGCACTTGTGTTTAAAGGAGAGTTGGTTTCTGTGGCCAAGAACAGTTCTATCTATATGTAAATGAGAAAAAATGTGAAGGTATAGAAAATCCACATTTTTAATCACGAGTTAAATTATATGATGATATGTGTATGTGTTTTTACGCGTAGATCATAATCAAAATATTATATACGGTTCAGCAATTGCTCAAAAAGCTATATATATATATGATTAAGGAACATCTCACATCGCAAAGAGAGAAAGCACGACACTCAAGAGGACACTCATAAAAACTATGCTCTAAGCAGTTCCGTAGATCTTTATTAATCCTCAGAACCTAGCCTCGCGTATTCTAATACCTAATACCTGACGTCGCCTGGTTATCACCATGGGAGTGGATGGGTTAAGGGCTATGATCGCATCAACTATTACACTTTTCCTCCTCATCATGTGCTTCACATATGCTCAAGCTGGATGTGAAATAACAAGTAAGTAATTTTTACTTAGTATCTCTTGTTCTATTTCCCACCAAAGTTTTTATTTCATTTTAAAGACCGTCACCACTACTGGGCCAGAAGGGATTAGACCACACAGAGAGCCATCGAGGTCACTGTGACAGGTGGCTATCTCATTATTCTCAGCTCTCATTTAACATAAGAAAAAGAGGATCATGGGGGACCAACAGGCAACGATTGGGGAAGTTTTCTATATAGAGGGAGCAAGGAGCTACAAATATGGCAGTGTGCCTTTAAAGACCATAAGACAAAGAATGTGACGGCTACTCATTATTTAGAAAGAACACTGTAAAAATCAAACAAAATACAGTTCAGATAACTTTACCAATTGCTTAAACCTAAAAATAAAAAGTAAGTTTCGTTTGCTTTGTCTTTTGAACGATTATTACTCAAGCATTTTGCTATGGTGCTGACAATGCTAAATTACATTACATTTTTTGAATTTGTTCATCAAAAGACTAATTATCATCATATTGGGCAAATGAAATGAAAAGAAGCAAACTTCGATTAAAAAAATACAAATTGCAATAAGTTATTGAGGTCGCACAACCATTAAGTTTCATCGCTATACATGACGATACTTCAATATAAAAACTTTCTTCCTCATATTTTTCTTCTTCTCTTTTTTTGTTGAAAATATCCCTTCAGGAAGTAAATACGTATCTATGAAAAATAAACACTTTCTAACACGGAAAAAAAGGTTTTCATTTTCCACTTCCTGAAAAACGAGACTTATTTTTTAATGAGCATCTACTCTTCATGATATAATTTCATAATTATGCAAGTTTTTTTGGAGAACAATTAGAACATATCATCTTAAATGGAGTATGTTGTCATGATCCAGCGAAAAGTTGAAGAAAAAAAACTCTTTTTGCAATGACGACGATCCAATAACTCATTAAAATGATATGCAATCAATACTTGAAATCACATTTCAGCTTCGGTTTCTATGTAACTTGAGTCACAGAAATGCCTGATTTAAAAGTGCCTGTTGTTTTAGGATTGAATAGCAAATATAAACATATTTTTACGTTTTCTTAGAGTGTTTTTCCTTGCTTCTTTTAGTAGATAGAAACGCACTCTCTTGAATGCTATCATTATTTTTGTAATTAGATTATCCAAAAACTCTGTGGAAACAACATTTCCCATACGATGAGGTAGAGTAATTGAGTGCCTAAAACCCTTGGGCTCCCAAGGGCTCCGACCCCTGAACCCCACGCCAATTAGGTATCAAAATAATGCTCATCTGACCGTAATTAATTGCCTAAAACCCCTGAACTTAGGGCTCTGCCCTCTGGACCCCGCCTAGGGCCCTAAGGCGGACCCCTGAGTGCTAATCTGACCGTAAATTATTGCCTTAAACCCCTGACCTTCCGGGGGCGGACAAGGTATCAACATAATATGTTCATCTGACCACAGGCGCGTAGCCAGGGGCGCAGTATGGTCCCCCAAAACCGCCGGCCAAAAAAATAGAGGAGTGAAAAGGAAGAGGACGTATGAAGAAAAGGGTGTAGACAAAGAACATTTTTGATATTCAGACAAGGATTAAGAGTCGAGAACGTTACAACGATTGGTATTCTTTCTCTAAAAAATCTTTCGCGCTTCGCGCGGGAGGGGAAAAACTGAATTTAGACGAAGATTAGTAGTCGATAACACGACACAACGAATTGTCTTCTTTCTCTAATGATTGAATGAAACGTTAAAGATTCCGCGCGAGGGGGGGGGGGGGACATAATTCAGACGAGGATTATTTTTGGGAACGGTAAAACGAATCGTCTTCTTTCTCTAATAATTTATTGAAATGTCAAAGCTTCCGCTCTTCGCAGAGGAGGGTGGGTTGAAACACGCCCCTCCCTGCACCCACCCCCCTAATTACATCACTGCTGGTCACCATTATGTACCAATATTTGGCTCGCATAATTTCAAATTTGGGCCCCCCCCCCTAAGAAATCCTGGATCCGCGCCTGCATAAATCAGTATGTTTTTGTCTCCCGGCTTGTTAATTTTCCTACCACGAAGCGAAAATGAATAGTGTCAAGCTTGTTTTCGTGAAATGAAACCTACACCATGAAATCAATCTTCACTTTTGTCGCCAATGAATGCCTTCATTTAGGACAAATGTTGGAAATATGTACTGTATTACTTATACTCAATTTAGGAAAGGAATCCAAATTGTTTTCAGGGACATGACGGGGGGGGGGGGGGTCATAAGCTGTATAGACATCGCATGTAATATCATTTTTCCCTTCTTTTTTGGGGTACAGCTGCCCATATTACAGCTAGGGACAATAAGTTTTGTTCATGTTCGCTTTAAGTTTATTTTGCCAATTCATTACGAGCCTTACTCGACAAGTAGGAACTGTTGATGAAAAGTATATTCGAGAATATGGAGGAAAAAACATGATATGAAATTCCAGCGATACTAGGAAATTCCTTTCGAATATTGATAAACAATATTTGCATTTTAATTGATCTTGTCAGTATTTCTATAATCTAAATACTCAACCAAATGGAAAAAGTAGAATTGACTAGTGCGTACGTCATTTATTTAAACAAATGCATTTATTATTTGTAGGTATAAAAAGTCTGAAAATCAGACTTGCCACGATTTCTGGAATAATTTTGCTTATCAAATTCGTTTTGTGTAATCAAAATTGTTATTGACTAATAGCATATCCAGATATTTCCAAAGATTATAGAACCCGAATAGGGTTTATTATACTGTTATTAAGAAGAAAAATATTTCGCGACAGAATGATATTTCTTTTATAAATACAAGCAATAAATCTCATTATTTCTTCAGTAATTATCAGATGATATAAATAGCTATTTACATTGATGATTAAGCCGATTATCCCATTAATATGATATCTCCTTATAAAAAGAATTAAATCAAACCGAATGTAAATTTTAGGAAATTATTGCACATTAAAGCTCTCACTAAAGCTTCCAAATCTAAGATCTAAAAAACGTTCACTATCAAATTAATGTCTTAACTAACAACTTCCATTGCGCTTACTGTATATGTGTGAGGTTGTTCTCGAATTAAATCATCACATGTCTAAACAATAAAGAAGTAAAATTTATGCATAGCTCTATTCTACCTCATTCGTAGTTGAAGGTTTCTTTTCTCTCTCTCTCTCTCTCTCTCTCTCCCTCTCTCTCACTCTTTCGCTGTTTTAAGCGAAGCGATATTAAGAACTATAGTTGATGGACTCAGTATCCCCGCCATCTCTCCTACATACATATAAATCAACACCTCCACACTGACTAGAGATGTATGCTCAATCAAATGATACTTGTGAGAAATTACAAGTAATGAATTTGAGTCTGAACTAGATTACTTTCAATCATCATAGAAATACAAACCAAGACAGATGCTGGAAACATATTGAAGTGTGCCTCCGTGGCAATCAGCGCATTTTGAAAGCGTTCATGACATCATCTGTTCTCGATTTGTAGTGAAAAGAAATATATCACAAATTTGACAAGTAGTAATGCTGTACATCACGTTTAGCCCCATGACCGCTTCTTATTAATTTAAGAGTTTATATTTAGGTCATACATTATGATGAACAATTCATTCAAGTTTATACAGAAGTACTATGAGGTTTGTTACCGTGAAATACTAGTCTCTACAAGAAAATAAAGATCTAGCGCAGCAGTTATTCTTAAATCCATTCTACTGCTTTACAAGTTTTTGTTCTTTAAACTTCAATCATTTTCTAGCATAATCTGTATTGAATAACTGAATTGGATCCACTAATTTTTTGCAACTACATCAAACTTAGTACAATGGTTTTTGTTCTTGTTACCTTCGGCAGTTCAGACAAAGTGCGCTGTTAGTGAAATCTTAAGGAAGGCGTGCAAGATACCGCGATAAGCTCCTAGTCTGAGATATCGGATTAAGGAAAATCCGCCCATCGCTTCAAGTTCTTTCACTTCTTCTAGTGCTTTATTGGAAGACTTGTTGCCATTGTAGTCTGAAAATTCAGAATCTGTTCTTTTACTGTTCTGCTTTAATTCGTTTTAAATACAGTATAGCCTGTATACTAATACATAAAGAGTACCTTTTCTTAAACACCAAGTCGTATTAGTAAGCAAATCATAAATCACCAATCAAACTATAGATCCATATTCGGAGGATAATTTTTAATGGTGAAAATTAGATTTTGAGGCTGGAAGGTACATCTACGATACTCTTACCCTTTCTTCCTTGAGAGTTGATTGCCCTATCTTAAGCCCGTGATCCCGAGGACTTGGACAGGTAGTATTTAAGAGATGCGGAGGCGAATTTACTTCTTCATGCTGGGAATTGTACGCATCTCCTATAATACATTCCAAAATAGTCCCTTTGGATTTGGATTTTTTTTTTAAAGAGAGTGGAGCTGTCTGGTCCTTTGCTATTCTCTCATCGTTGAATAATCAGTGAATGAATATAATCATCAGGAGGAGGGTGGGGGGGGGGGGATCTGCAAAGTACAAAGTTACCCCTAGATGTAAAACCTTTAGCAATTACCTTGGGACGAAAATGGCGCCACTGTCCAAAGATTTTAAATGACTGAAAGTGGATTTTACATTGAATGAAAATGAATTAATTATGACTATAATGTAATAGGTGAAGACAAGATCCTGATCTTCATAAGAATAAAGAAAATACTTTTACATTTTTACATGTGATATTGACAGAAGATCCTTCTATGTCTAGTTGTTATTCAGTACGCGATGTGATGCCGTTGAAGTATTGAGCCATATAAGAAACATTGCTTTTAAAAGTAACAGTAGGGCTTCCAAAATGTACGCATTATTGATCTACTTGTGTATTGCATAAAAGAAAGAAAATGTAATTGGCGAAATACATTAAGTAATTTCCGATCAGATTGGCATTCAAATCATCAATAAGGAAGGCCAAATCAACAAACGAGTATACCAAGTACAAGTGAAGAGATTAGACTTAAGTTATAGATTTTAAGAGATGACCTACATGACATGATGAGAAAAACTATTTTCTGCGGCTTTTTTTAATATATTTTTGTTTTACTGCTCTTCCTTTAAGCAACGTTATTGGACAAGAATCTGCCCAGATAATCCCTTGCTCTTTTTCTAGCGCTGCTTTCACTGAGGGTATTGATTTCATTGGTCACTTATGTTCCCCGGTCACATTCACTGATGTAAGATCAGTGTGTGGGATCATAGCCTACCCCAATCAACCTGTCACGGGGATAATGTGGGAGATCGACAGGTTACAAGCAAGTACGCATGTCAGGATTTTCAAGAGCCCAGGAAATCGCTCTATCCGCTCACTTTATATAAGAAGAGCGACTACAGGAGTTTTTAAAATTATTACCTGAACCCTCTGAGCTTCATTTTTGAAGTCGAATTTGGTTCCTTTGCTATTCTTGCCGCCAAATTTTTCAACTCACACTTTTAACCCACTTAATAATTGTATGATTGTATGATTCTCCCTTTTCCACGCAGTTTAAGGCCCCTGGTGAAGTAAGTGACCGTATAGCCTGTATAACGACTTCGGGCAAGAAGACAATATAACGTGGAAGAATCGGTCTCTACACTCTTTATTTGAAAGCAACTTCCTGATGAGAATACTAGTATGAAGATATTTGAAGGAAAAATAGTATTGCTGTCAAAAAACAATATCTGATATTCAGATATCTGCATTATTATTATAAAATTACCCTAAAACACATCATCACGCACACATCCGCCGCACACGCCCACAAACATCCTTCTCTCCCAAAAGCCAACATAATATATTCGTAATTCTTTTTCATACGATCCATACACGCACACCACTAATCGCACACCCACGCGCCCACTCCTACACAACGCATACATGCCCACATCGCACCGGAACCTCCCACACACCCACATACATCCATACATTGGTTATTTACTGCGGAAACCCTATAAATGAAATTAATGACCCACATGATTTGTGTTTATATATGACATTATGATTTCAATGAGGAGAATAACAACAACAGCAACAACCAAAATTATTTTCTCAATTACTAGAATTAATCAATAAACTAATCAACCAATCAAGGAAACGAATGGACAGAAAGAGACGGAGGGCATCCCAGATTTAAGACCCTATTGGGTGATGAAGAAAAAGATATACTCGTTATTAATTATTATCAAAATCATCAAAGTTTAAAACGTACACCTAGAAACGAGAAGCACAACGTATAAGAGATTTGTAATTTGCTCGCAGCATACACCTGTGATCGATAAGTCATATTTACAATCTAAAAAAACAGCTGTACAAAAATATCATAACTGAAAGGTTGATAAACAATGTGTTTAAATTGAATATTAGAAGTTAAATAAATTGTAGTCCTAAAATAACTGTGATAAACGAATAATAAATACGACGTTGATACGACTATCGACCTTTTTAGCGATTTTTTTCACGACGAATCATCTAACTTGCTCGAAGGACAATTACACAGTCATCATAGGTTTATTACAAGTAAAAGCACAGAATAAGCATTAAGTTTTGTCCCTTTAATATTATTTTCGTAATCTTTTTGCTGAAAAATATTGATAAATTAATGATCTATAGTCTCTTTAACATTACAACTATTTAACAACAAAAATGTTTTTGAACGACCTGGAATTTAAAATTAAAAAATGCTAAAGGTATTGCTTTTAGGCATGAATAATTATTAAGGTCATCAACTACTTACAAATAGAATTGTCGTTGATTATTGTGTAAATAGATCAACATGAACATGAAAATGAACATTAACATTTTGGCTTTTCACCACCGGCTGAAAATTTCCCTTATCAAATAAATGTAACTTGAATCGACCCTACCATGTTACATGTAATGTCAATGTATTCATATAAAACAGAGGAATCTGATATAATAACGAGGCAGGTGTTATTGATATTCGAAGATGGCCTACAACCAAGAAAATGTACGTTTATTGATTGATGGCTTGATTAAATATCATGTGTAAATATTATTACTTCTCCTTTTTCTATTTTTTTCTGCCATTCGATTAGACGGCTGGATTTCACTGCATTACAAAAAGCTATGCTGTGATTTTTGCCATATATACCCCCAACAATTATGCCTCTCTTGGTTACCCGTTTTGAAAAACATTCTTTTAAAGTCGATGCAACTTTCAGACTTTACTTCAAAAAAAAAAAAAAAACGCGGATCCTCTTTCGAAACAATTGATTTACCGACTACCTTATTGTTTAGACCTTTTCAACTCATCCCACTCAGATTGATATCTAGCAAACAGTTTAATTACCTTTTTATTCATGAATTTAATATACTTGCATATTTCACTATTGAGTACTGTACTTCCCAATTCAGGTAGCGCAATTCTATGAGAGCGCAGCCAAGATAAGGACAATGCGTCTTCAGTCTTATATTACTCTTTATATTTTACGGTTAGGATTTTGATAAAATTACAAAAGTCCCGATTGTCGAAGTATCATTCATATCGACCATTATCTTTATTATCATTTTGCTATAACTTAGAATATCACGGACACATCTACCACCTCTCTCTCTCTCCCCCTCATTTTTCATTTTTCATTCGGCCTTTATTTACCACACCCCTCTCCATATACTTGATTCCATTTAATCATTTCATAGTTTCAATTTTAGGTATTAACACATAAAGTTCAAAACTGTTGCTGTAATATAGACTTCAAAGAATTTTCCATATGATCAATCTATCGAAAAATACGTTTGTCTCCATTCAGTGTTGTTTCCATTGTATTTAAAGAATATTAATATCCAATCAAATTATCGTAAATGGTTATTTCAATATCAACCTGTTTAGATTATTATATTAAAACTATTCTATGCGAGAATGGCGAAAAGCATATAAATACTAATACAGAGTAATTATTCGCATTATATCTACAGGTCTCAGACAAAACTTGTGAACAGATTTGATTTCCGTTGCGATTCATTGCTATGTTCAGTTCATTATTCATCATACACTTAATTGCCTTTACTTGTAAAAGGTAATGCCCTCAAAGCTATCATTATTAAACTAGGTCAATTGTGATAAGTAACATGCAACACTGTTCTCCACTTATGTATGTATATAGATATCTTTCTTTTTAAAAAGTATCACCCTAAATGTGTTCATGTTGTCATTACCTTTATATGTACATATTCTTGATTAAATATTTGTGTTAGTCTAATGTAATTGTTTGCGAATACGCACGAGGGAATGGATACAATCAATTCAGTCCAATATAGCGAAGGTATCTTGGTTTGTAAATTTTCATTTTTCTTTGTATACTTATGTTCTTGTTTCTGTTTTTGTTTTTGTTTTTTTAATATTTCATATGTTATGATATGTGTTATCTTATAATTGTACATGTAATTTTTATATTGCGCACGGACCAACAGAAGAACAGCCTTTGGCTGAAGTTGGTGCCGTGCAAAAATAAAATAAACTGAACTGAACTGAACTGAAAAAAGGTCTAGTGCTACCAACATTTTGAAAGAAATCAATCCCAGTCAAAGATTTTTCATCACAACCGATCCTTTACTGAAAATATGTCATATGATACCATCAAATTATTGTTGTAGAGAGAAATATTCCAATTTAGTAATAGCTAAATGATGACATGTGGTTTAATCAATCAAAATTATTCGGAATTAGGATGAATGACAGTATTGAGAAAGGAATTTCCAATTAAAGTTAATTTACTACCGATGTCACTATCGCAAAGCACTTGTACAGTGTTCACTAGAGTTATAGTCAGTTTAGACAGCGATTAGTGAGAGGGAGAGAGAGAGATAGAAAGAGACAGATAAAAGGGAGAGAGCAGGGGAGAGAAATATATAGGGAGAGAGAGAGAGAGAGAGAGAAATATATAGGGAGAGAGAGAGAGAGATGGAGATTGAGGAAGAGATGGAGATTAGCATTATACCGGATGAGAGTAAAGTTTGTTGCTAATTTAAACGCCGAGGTTCACGATTAAACAAGCAAACACATAACCGCCAACCCTTTATTATAATTCTCGGAAATTATAATAGAAAATGGCAGAAGGCTTGTTTCTGTTAAATGAGTCGATAAGTATTGTGAGGAACTCTATTCCTCGATGTAATAGATAATCATAACAGGCAAAAAAAGGTTACCATAGAAACGAAGTAACCGATAAAGTTCGGTAAACCCATACTTGTACCACCGACAATGAATTATTTTTCTATACAAAAGAACCCTTCCGACGTAATTCATTTTGATTGAGGAAAGCAGCTTTTGACACGTACCATTCATATATTAATAGTTACAACTTTGATAAGCGGCATGTACAAATAAATTATTTATTCTTTCATTAATTTTAGATGCGAGCATTTAGTCCCACCTCATTGTTTAGAAAAAAGTAAGCATTTCTCTCGCTTTCAGAAAAGAAGTATATGAAACAACCTACCACGTGGTGGCGATTAAGTGAATGAACAAACTTTCCACCGACCTACAAAAAATAGTACTGTTCCATCTGTGTGTTTTAAAAAACGCGCGACGAAAGGTTACAACCTTTACCAAGACATGCACCAACCTATACAAGACGGGAGAAGAGTAGAAAATAAGAATCTGTATTTAGTGCAATTCTTTCGCTCTCGCTCATTTTTTGTGGTGAAGAAACAGTAATTTGTCTACTTCGAGCATAGTCGAGTAAATTTTAGTTGAATTAAAACTATTAGCTTGACTTTAAATCCAAGAAAATATCTTTAAGGTGTTTAAGATGTAAAAAGCTAATATTTGTTACTTAACTATTATTGGGTATATACGGTGACAAATTTCAAGAAATTTCCCATATGTCTGTGCAGTACATCGGGATCTACTTGTGGGCAGGTGAAAAACACGCCATTCAAACGATTGGTATTCGAGATTGGTATTCATGCCACAAGAATACGATATTAGTTTTCACTCCAAATCATGCCTTGTTATATACTTTTGCAAGGTATTATCGAGACAATGTAAATTGTACAATGCTTAAATTTTGAAAATAACACAACTAAAAATCGTTTGAAAATGTTGACAGCAACGTAAGATACTACTCAGGTAATACATCAAATGAAATATTTCTTCAGAAAGGGAATTTTGTAGATGACATTCTTTCACAACTACTTTACAAAGCAACATGAGACATATCAGAATACTTGAAACTTCGCAGAATTTTTCAAATGGATCTACACTCTGATTTCAACCTCATTAAATTATGTAAAAGATTATACCTAATGCATATAAAAGATAACTGTAAATTCAAACACATTACTATTATAGTTTAATACATGTGTTTGTTTAAAATAGGACATAGGGTAGGAAAGCAGGCAATCCAACCACCCAAGTGAGTAGAGCAACAGCAGGGATGAAAACATCAAGAAACCAACGGAACCAGAAACGAATCAGCAACAAGAAAACACACCATTGACTGATCATACTATAATCAAAGAAAAGGAAGTCCCACAATCAATACTTGGTTTCCATAGTTTCAGCAATCAACGACTCTATCGAGCTTGATCGTTATGATTCTCGATTTTTACGCCGTGCATTTTTTGAACGATTTCATAGTATAATAACCTTGAGAGTATGTATATTATTAGATTAGGCACGTAAGAAAAGTAATGAGCATGGTGGCATACTATATATTATTGGATTTGTCTTATTTTGTTAGGAAGAGGAGAACCAAAAAATGTACGTGGAGTTTCTGGTAATGATGTATTATTGACTATAAGAAGTGTCGACGTGTCATAACTAAAAAGGGGGACTAGTATAGTATACTCCGAAAATATGCACTTTGCTTTTCATATCTAGTTGACTATTTAAGGTAACGTCAAAAGATTTCAAGTAAAAAAGCACTTCGGTTGAAGTGTGTATGATATCATCGAAAAATATATTTGGAGATCATTAGAAAGTTTTTAACCGATATGGTTATTGCTTAGTTCGTTAAAAAAAAATGTTTTCGGCTTTACTTTCTACTTTTGATTTCCAACATGCACATATTAATAAAATAATAGTTATCTCTACCACGAAGCTTAATTGTTCAATGGTTGAATATTTTACTGGTTATAATGAGTACCTGCTTGGCCATAATACGTAATATTAATGTTGGAAAGCCCAATATAATGTTGGAAAGAAGTGCTCACGAACAGCATTTAAGCTACAATTGTCCTTTCTTAGATTGCTGTTGCTTCATAACAGTCATTTTAAGCCAAATTGTATTTGTAAGTGTAACTGTAATCAAGTAAAAAGTATACATTTTTTTATGCTGATCGATACAAAATTTGTGAATAGAACATGTAGCCTCTATTAACAAGAATCTTGGTATGCATGAATAACCGCTAAAATTGAATGTTAGAATTGATTTACATTCTAATCTACAATGGACAATATTGCAGTGAAAGAAAAGACTTCACAAACAGGAGAAAATAACCCACATATCTTTTAGCTATCAATTGGTCTAAAGAACTTATTTTTCCATGTGAAATTCAAGCTTACATGTTGACCCCCTGTATAGTTCCAGTACATTACATTGAAAATAAATCTACAAAGGTTTTCTTTCTACCTCCCCCGGTAGCCTGATGAAGCGATATAAATGGTTGTAAACATCCTTATAATTAACGTTTGGTCGCCGTTAAATGACCTAATTATCTATCACTGTTCATGACGTGATCGTTAAGTAAATTTGCAGGTTTGATCATCATCAATCAACCGAAAAAATTTCCATTCATGTTTCTTTGCCAATATAGTCTGTTTGGTTTACATTGGCATCCGCTAAAGATGGACGTATCATTAAACAGTATATTGGAGTCTGTCTCTTGTATGCATTTGATGCGGGCGTATGTCAGAGTATAGCTCAAATTTTGTACAGATAAAACAAACACTTTACGGGACAAAAGAAAATGTATGACAAGAAGTGATTATGGAATCAAAGGAAACCCATTGGGCTATCTGGCTATCTTCTCAAGTGAATGTAGGGCGTGTCAAACGTCAGCCTGATTTAGCTTTTCTTCTGCTTGTATAGAAGATGATAATAATAATAATAATCGACCGTAGTCTGTTCATGGTGTCATTCCATTGATCTTCCTTTCTGAATCTCTCTCTCTCTCTCTCTCTCTCTCTCCCTCTCCCTCTTTTTCCTATCTCTCTCTCTCTCTCTGTTTCCCTTTCCCTTCTCAATTTATTTACAGTATAGGCATATCCCATTTTGCTCTCTCTCTCTCTCTCTCTCTCTTCTCTATATACCTTTCTTTCTCTTTCTCCTCTACTCATCTCTCTATCAATCAATTCTATTTCTCTGCCTCTATCATACACAATTATTTTCTCAACCCACTCAGTCTCTCTCTCGTTCTTTCTCTTTTCTCCCTCCCTTCCTCTCTATCATCAGATTAGTTATGATGCAATTGTATCAATTACCAATCATGTCATATTTGAGATATCAATGGATATCATGTATATTTCCCACGAGTTGCCAACCGACTTGCGTTTCTAATTAATCGGACTACCGTGCAGGTGAAAGAACACACACACTCGTTTGAATGAGATCAATTCACACCTCAGGGCATCTAGCCAGGTCTACCAGGTATTAAATCAGACAAATTGAGAAATAGACGGGTGAAGGAGGGGGGGGGGGGCATCGGGGGAGAAGTTTGAATGGGGAGGGAGTGTCGGACGATATTCGCCGAGAAGTTAGCCCTCATCATTATCCTTACCGTTACCCCTTATCATACCCTTACTCCTACTCTAACCCTTACCCTTATACTAACTCTTATCTCCTCCTCCTACTCGCCCACACCCCCTCCTACTCGCCCACATCCCCTCCTACTCCCCCTGCTTCTTCTCCATCTCCTCCTACTACAACAACAACAACAACAACTATTACTACTTCTACTACTGCTACCACTTCTATACTACCACTTACTTTCCACTCATAGGTTACAATTGAACACTGTGAAGTTCGAATAATATTATTATGATGTAGTATAATATTAAGTCAGCCAGAATCTGTCGAGTCAATCATAGCCTTAGATCCATTCACGTGACACGCCATACTTGCAAAGCTAATGTACATACAGTGTGATTAACAGTCTTCCTGCACGTCATAGATAGTTTAGAGGGAAACAATGGATGTCACAGTATCTCCCATCATTTTAATCTCCAATTAACACATAGGCGGGCATATTCATTCATCTAAATATGATTCTTTTCTCACTTGCTTTTATAAGTATGGCCAAAATAAAAACACTATTTTTGTTCTAAGGTATTTTGATCAGCGTTGTTATAATGGGGGTCATTTCATGTATTTTGTTCGTTTTTTTTTTAATGTATTTTTTCTTCTTATAGTAGGCAGAATTGTATTGAAATTGACTTTAAATTATACAAAACGAAAAACCTTTACAACAATAAAAAAGTAAACATGTCGATTTCAATGTACTTTGTGATTGTGCTTATATTTGAAAAGTCGATTTAAAAAGTCGATCTAAACTCTCTGATGCTGATCTGAACAAGAGTAACTATAATACGTCTAGGGAAATGATACAATTGATTTGCAATGAGTATCATAATGATGCCGCTAATTGTAAATTAAGTAAAATTAGAGAGAGAGAGAGAGAGAGAGGGGGTGAGACAGATACAGAGGGAGATGATCATAATTAGTTTTTCACTTTCAGAATTGTACCATTAATTTTTATTGGAAGCGACCCTTTAAAAATGAATCAGATACGTTTATTTGTCTATCGTCTCATTCACGCAAGTATTGTGTTTCCAGTGTGAGAGGTAATGTGATTTGTCACTAGCAGTTATCATCAAGCCAAAAGCTTCGATATCCACATAATGTAGAATAAGAAGGAAAATTTTTTTTTTTAAATATCCAGTCACATGAATTAAATACATATACCATGATATACTAATAATAAAAGCTAAATTTGCATTGCACACTTTTTTTGAGAGAGCTTCGACTTCGTCTTCGGGGCACAGCAAAGTTTCGAGATGACCTTGGGTAATAGTTTTTACCATGCCTCTCAAACCAGTCAATATTTATATATTATTACCCTGGCTTTAGCCCAGCTGCCCAAAGGCGCTCAAAGCAATAAAGTAATAAACTCCTACCTGATACTCATTTAATATTCTTGGATGGTGGTTTGCAAATTTACATTAATATCTTGCCAAAGGACATTAGTACCGCGGCGGAACTCGAATCGCGAACCATGTGATCCACAGTCCGGTGACGTATCCACAAGACCACGACACCTTATGGTGCAATGATGGGGAGGGGGGATCCTAGAAAGATTTTGGAAAAAAAATCGATCTTTCACGCTGTGCCACTCAATAACCTAGACACCACTCCCTTCCTCTTAACTCATAAGCTTATAAATATAGGCAGGGTAGCCCAGATATAACGATTTCCCCCTTCCCCCTTCATGATTTCCCTTCTTCTTTCTTTCTTGCACGGGACATAGTTTTCTGAAAACTACAATTATCAAGATAACGGTTCTCGATGTAATGTGAATGTCTACTATGAACTAATAACACATTATTGTACACTATAACCAAACATGTGTTTTTTTCCGTGATTTGACTTCTTTTTTGACGAAGACCAACAAGATGAATAATTTCCAGGAAGTATAATTTCTCATGCAGAATAATGGGCCCCTGGTAATGTGAATGGCTAATTATTAACTATGGAAGAATACATCATCTATTACTGCGCAATAATAGGAGACATTTACACTCTTAAAATTACATTTCGAGTACTTCTGGGCGACTACTCACTATTTGATTCCCACCCACATCTTAAGCTACTATTCCCACGAAGCAAACACTTAAGAATCAAGTCAGTGACATGTTTAAGTCATTCAATATTTGATCATACATTAATGAAATGGTTATCTAATGGGGGATCTATCCTCTTCAATACATATTGTAAATGGGAACACTCAGTTGAAAGTCTCATAACATGAAGAAGAAAAATCGACTCATATTAGAGAACAAAAGAGCCTCTATGTGAATATCATAGTCCTTTCAATCACAGTTAAACTGAGATTTGAAAACAATGTGTTTTTCCCCTAATTTGTCAGCCATATTCTCCCCGAAATTTTAATAAATGTGATATTTATTTTATGTTTTGATAACTGATGGGTAATAAAGATTTTTTTTGGTTAACTTCTGACTTTTTGAATGAAATTAAATGGAAAAAAATAGTAAAAAGAAAATTAAAAAATTAAAAAAAAAATCGATTATGATAAGTATCTCGCCATGGTTAAAATGTTTTTTTTTTTTATTTTTGTGTGTAATTTCTTTGACAATGCACTTTGCCTCTTTGTCCCCATCTTTTCCTGTGAGATTTTATTGAGTGCCCTTTTAATTGTTAATCATGTTTTTTTTTTGCTCAAAGATTTCCTTACTTTGCAATCATTTCAGCATATCATTTTATGTATTTGCGCAAATAATGTTTTGTATACATGGAAAAGTATTCCCGTCGTCATTTTTACGTCACAATGAAAAGAACACGTTGTATAAGGTATTTGCGAATAGGTTGTATGTAAATTGAGGAGAAGTGCAGAAGACTGCAATACAAAGACAACAATGTTTTAACCTTGTTATAGTGCAAGACTTACCAAACATCTTTAATATAGTCTTATCATTGGTCGTGAAAAATGTCACAGTGTTGGAGCCCGTGTTACTATTAGAATTGGCCTACATGTCGATAATAATTATGCTCAATATAACGTTTGAATAGCACAATTAATTCGTTCAAATTTGAGTTGGGTTGTATATTTGACGGAAAGTAGTTTTTATACTGTATTAAAAAATAAACAAAAAAATAAACAAACACGTATTTTCTTTCGTAATTAATACGTTAAACAAAAGAACTTTCAATATAATTTGCAACAATATAACACATAAAGATGTAATTATCAGTATTTTCACCTACTTCGTTTTCTCATTATTCCTCCTATTTAGGCCATCATTATTGCGTCATCACGAATACATTTATTGGAATTACTAGTCATAATATCGTCAGATGACGTATAGTGTCGCAATGTTTCTGGTTATACCATAGCTACGGTAGCTCATACATTATTTTGACGCAATGGTTTATATTGATTTTTGCAGATGACGTTGCAATCGTTTCTAGGACAATTGATAAAACGCGTCATTGTTGACTTGATGCAGACGACGTAAAATGTTGTCTTTTCTAATTATCATCACTCTTTATTATATACATCTTTTCTTTTCACAGGTTGCGGAGACTGTAGGAAGTGTAATACATATGTCCCAGCATGCGAGGCGTGTTATTATGGAATAGTAAGTCTCACTTTCAAGCATGTTTTCTTGCAAGGTGTGTGATATTTAACATCATGTGGGCTCGGGATAATTAAATGAAATTTGTTTATTGGATGAGGAACTCATTAGTGTCTGATATATTATTCGACATGACTTTGTGTTGACTCTTATTTGTTGCTCTCATTACTTTTATCTTTTTATTCACTATTCACATGTTGTTTGAACCACTGTGTTTTGACATGATATATTTCAAGTTTAAGTTACAATAGGATATCTTCGTAGAAGTACCGACACATTCACTGCAATCATTTGAAATCCTTAAAATATAGGCGATAGGGGAAACATTGTGAAAATTACGCATAATGAAAAGAGTCTGGGATTAAGTTAGTTTCTTCGAAATATTAGTACATACATGAAGTGGAAACAGTACTAAAGTACAAAATTGGATCTCCGTAAGCTTGATAGCGACGTCTAACAAATATAAAAAAATATATTCAAAATGTTCAAGAGGGAGATAAAGAAAGAGAGATAGAGAGAAAGAGAGAGCGAGGTAAACAGAGAGAGAGAGAGAGAGAAAGAGAGAGAGAGAGAGAGAGAGAGAGAGAGCAATAGATCTAGATTTAAAAAAGGTAAGAGTGAAAAAGAAGGAGAAGAAAAAGACATAACTTTAAAAATTGTGAGCATTTTGCTAAAATAGATTAAAAAAAAAAAGTTTTAAGATAAACATACAACAAAATAATCTAGACGTATCTTTATGATACTGATGATGTTTAATTAATGACTTGTACCAGTGGCTTATTCAGCATAGGGTGAACCAGTGTATACCCCATGTGTGGCATTATGGAAAAATTAGTACGGTATAAGGAACTGCAAAAAAAAACTTTCCACCGTATTTCTGCACCAAGCCATTGAAGGGGCATGGGTGTTAGGGGCAGTTTTGAAAGGTGAATAAGATATGAGAGAACAAGGTAACCGAGTAAGGAGAGGGTATAGGAGGGCGTATTATCTCTTCCTCTCCCCCCCCCCCCACCTCCTCTCTCTCCCTTTCCCTCTTTCTCTCTTTCCTTCCCTCCCTCTCTCTCCTTCCCTCCTTTTGGGGTCCTCCCTTTTCTCACCATTCGACGGTGACGGGGAAACAAGTCCCCTTATCTATAACACTAATTGCATCCCGCCCGAAATGCCCCCCCCCGATATATCGGGATACGCCACGCAAGGTGTAGTGACAAATCCCACATCCGTCTTGTTGCAATGATGCTGATTTAATCTTATAACTTCCAGCTTAAATATTCAGTTATTACAGTTATCAACTTTCTTTCACACCACTTACATCTTTTTTTTGGCCAGGCAACGCGAAAAAGGAATTCATTGATAGGAGAAGCAGCAACCAACGATGAAACAAATGAACTACAGAGGGCACCAACGCAGACGTCAGTCATTCCCGCCAAAAGACCGACCTGCAATCTTGATCAGGTCTTCAGCAAACTCCCACCTGAAATACAACGTCAGATCGAAGAAGTGAGTTAGCTTCTCTCTCTCTCTCTCTCTCTCTCTCTCTCTCTTAGCTTGATGAAGTTTGACGACGTTTTATATAATGTTCCTTTATTTCAGATATGTTTATCTATTCCTTCCATTTTTCTCATAAAGACAGCAAAATTCATCACGAGCCATTATTATCTGGTCTTCCTTTACAAAGCGTTGACAAAAAAATGAAATCCAGACACTCGGTGGTAAAGATTTTCATAAAAATCATTTTGGGGGCATGATCGGTACCCTATGACTTAGATACGTATTAACTTTGCTCGCAATGAATTCTCTTAGCTACATGTCTTTAGTTTAAGGTCTTTATTTTTATTCTTAATTTGTAACTATTTAAATATACTTGTACTTGCTTGTTTTTTACTTTGTAAAGCGCTTAGAGAAACTTCGGGTTATTATGCGCTCAATAAATTTATATTTATTATTATTATTATTATTATTACGTAACATGTCATTGTAATCAGTGGCGTAATGAGCAAAAACTTTGGGGGGCATTTTTTCTGCCCCAAGCCCCCCCCCCCCCCACCCCCATCAGTACGCCAGTGATTGTAATGTTCCCACATTTTCACAGGTGAAGTCATTGGAATTGCTTTAGGCTGATATTTAGAAAGACTTTGTGATCGCGTTCATAGAAGATCTTTTTTTCAAATTAAAATATAGGCTTATTGTTCCGTTCAACGTTATCAAAGCAGCGGCCAAATTGATGCACAGTCTTTCCTTCTGTCCCAAACTGAAAGTTTTAAATTAAGATCTGTATTCGACATACCATCGTATTTAAATAAGATTTTATGCATTTTTCTTTGTTGATGAGCTCTTAAATTCTCCTGTTATACAACTACAAGTTCATTTGAGCAGAAAGAGCCTTTAACTATGCCTAAATGCATTCATCTTACCTTCATCAAACGGAATAACACAAAAGCGTCATTCACTTTAATGAATAACCAAACATAAGGGAAAACATAGGTAAAATGATGAGAAATGAAATTATTATTTAATATCATTATCATCATCGTCATTATCGTCAAACTTTGTATAAAATGAATGACAGTTTGTGAATGTAATTCATAAACTCCGCAAGCCGTTGATGCTACTCCTATTAATATCTATCAATGAATTTCGTCTCTTTTCAGCTTATTTTATCAACAGTTTGAGCGGAAATAAAAATGGAAGGGCTCTTTTCTTTTTCTACTGGTGATTGTTTGACAAACTTTTGAGGACTGGATTGCGTCGATTTTATGACAAAGGACTACAACATTTTTTTCACATCAATCCTTCGCCAATCACGTTCTAGTTTAAGAATTGCACCATTAAGAGGTAAAGTCTTTCATCGAGCTGTTTTCCGCTTATTAAATGATTTAATCATTAGTTCCTTTTTATGTTGTTTATCCTTGAAATAATCATTTTCTGATTTTTTAACTTGAAGGAAAAAAATGTGCGAAACATTACAATTTTATTTTTCAATAAGCAAAATTAAGGTTACATTAAAGGTAATGCAAAGTTTTGGGAAATTTCGAAAATCAGATTGATAGTAATTCTTTACCATTTTGATATATTGGGATGCCCCTGTGGATCTATTATAAGCACTAGAAAATTTAGCCCCTGAAACACTTCTGCTTTCGAGAAGTTGAATAATCAACAAATTTACCGGTGCTCCCGGTAAATTTCAAATATTTCAAATAGCGCCTAAGGCCATTCCATGGTAGCTGCGACCATGAAAATCTCAGAATATGTAGTTCTGATATATAATTTCAAAATAGTATTGGCAAATCGGTCGATCCTAGTCAGGAAACATTGTTTTAGAGCTAAAGTAATATAAATATTGAGAGGGCGCTTTACAACATAAAGAGTTTATTATCTACAATTTCATCACTTTAGACTCGATTTTAACCGCGACAACGATCATTGAATATTGTAAAATCGCATATGCTTCCGATATGTTCATTTGAACCGAATGCATGACCCCATACCAAAACTTTGTAATACCTTTAACATGAATGTAAAAGTTGAAATTAAGCTATTAATTCGAGTAGCACTATAACTCTGCTATAATTATTAAAGATTAATTGTCGCATACAATACGTCCGGGGCCGGCTTAACAAGTCGTTATCCTCCATATTATGATACAATTTAAGTAAAATTTTGCCATCAAATTTTTAGCAAATTTAGGGCCCCAACACTTAACAGGGGCTTTAATAAATACATCCTGTTATCATTCAGTGCACTTGATTAAAATAAATAATGGATTCTCATTCTTGTGTGTGTTGAGCGTGCGAGACGATGTATAACATCATGAGATTAAGATGATAAGCTTGACTTTGGGAGATAATAACACCACCCCAAAAAAGAATAAAATTCCTCTCCTACTTTATAACGATATGTTTACTGTAAGAACTTATACGGCTACACAATCGGACTCAATACTGACAGATTTTCTTATTTAAGAGGACTTTGACACACTAATTTGATATATTTCTAACGCTTAGTCATTTACGAGCGTGTCCTTATTAATTCCCCGCTATAAATTATGTAAATTGAGGTTAAAATAAAAATTCCATTCTTTCCTGTAAGCAGTTTATTGAATTTTCATATCCGAATTAGTCCAACACTAATATCTGAGATTTTTTTTGGATAAGATATTCTGTCTTTTAAAAACTATTTCCTGCTTTTCTCTCCTCTCAATCTGTCGTTAACAACTATATTCTATGAAATATTAGTTGAAAATATCAGGTAATAATATTTTATGTAGACAAAATCGAAATATAATACCTTTTGTTTAGAAATAATTAAGCAAAATTAAGGCCATAAAATTCATTACAAGGGTAAATAATATTTACCAAGAAGAAAGAAAGCAAGCATGGTTATTTTGTGTTGGCTATTTATGTATGATGGGGATGCAGAGCAACCCTTGTTGTTATATACACTTGCTGCATTTCCCCTGTCTGATTAAATAGACATCATAAATGCCGTTCTGCTCTTGTTTACCCGACTCAAAACCGGAAAAAATCGCTGAAAAATGTACCAAAAATTGGACAAAATCTAACCACAAAAAAACCCTGACACTTTAAAAATTAGTACATACAAATCTTCCCATGCAGGCCGTAATGTTTTGAAATTTATTTCAGTTAAAATACGGAATTTAATATTTCAACGCTTTGTATGCTTTATTTATTTGATAGACTCCCCAAATGTTTGTATTATTAAAATGAAAAGAGTTCTCAATTTATCCCAGTCTTTTAATTGGGAACGAAAAAGTTTAATTTACCATTTTCTTGCGAGAAAAAGTGAGTTTATGAACATGATTTGAACATTTATTTTTGACACAAAACTCATAATGTTCTTTGTACTTGTTTTCTAAAAGAGTATAGGAAAATAAGACTATTTAGAGAGAAGATTGGGTTCTGGGTTCCGGTAAGGGTGAACATTTTTAGTGAGCTTTATCATTCTTCTTATCGTGGAAAGGTATCATAATAGAAATATCCGATATTCAATGCTTGGGCTAAAATTTAGGCCAAATAATATCATGTTGATATACTCCCAAATACGTATTTCTGTGTGCACTACTTTTCTGTGTGTGATATTTAGAATTATATTGTCAATTTCTTATAATATCTATGATTACAAAACCTCAAATAACATAATTTGCTTTATACGGAAACAAAACCAAATTTGTAAGTTTGTAAATCGGCAAAGCTGTTGAAAAGCTTTGTAATAATCATAGCAATTTGATGACAATCATAAATATTAATCTCTTTACAGACAAAACTCCTACTCATTCGGGGGGTATTTCTGAATAATACGGGGTACTACAAAATGCCAGAAGTAGCATTTTTTCGTTATCTATGAGATAACTCATGTATTTAGCTAAGTAAGTAGTACAATGGTTATTTTCTTCTAAACCAATACTCAGTTGTTGCCTACAGTATATTGCTCACATCATAACTAGTTGACATATAAATGAAGTGAAACCTCTTTGAATCTTTTCTTCTGCTTCTAATACTTAAAAGATTTTGACTACATATTCATGGATATTTTTAAATTTAAATCAATCTTAAATGTGTCAATGATGAGTTCATCCAGGAATTATAAGTTAGAATGACTTAAATGGAAGGGTTTATCAGCGCATTTAATGCAGAAGAGACGTATTTATAATGCACAGATGATATTCGACGCGTTCTCACTGCAACATTGATTCGAAAAAGGAAAATAATGGTACGTCTTTTTTTTTTCTTCAAATAAAAATCTTTGCTTTGTAGTTTTAACTTAAGCCCTTGTAGAATTCACACGAAACTTACGGGATACCACTATAACTTTACTTAAGAAACTTCAGTGTGGATGGTAGTGTCATTTTCGAAGATATTGCAAATCAAAATCACATTGAATATTTTTTTAGACACCCCGTATTCGATGCAGTGCGTGTAGTTTCTTTTGTATATGATGGGAAATGAGTGGGTACATAATTATATAGGACAAATAAGAACACTATGATTACAAAGATTACCCACTAACCACACCTTAATATCAAGCGATGAAGAGATGACTGTCATCCTCCATTATGTGATGCACACATATTTAAAAAGTACACGTCCGTTCCCATTGAAGTGTGTGTGAGTAATTTAAAGCAAATTTAAATTTATCTTTACTAAATGGTATTGTACCTCAAAAAATGAAAATTGCTAAGGTGGTTCCTATATTTAAATCTGGTAGTAAAGATGACTTGGGTAATTATCGCCCGATTTCCTTGCTTTCGTCGTTTTCAAAAATCTTAGAAAAGCTTATATATACTCGTACCTTTAAATTCATAACTAAATTTAATATATTATCGTCATCACAATATGGTTTCCGACGTAAACACTCCACAACTCATGCATTACTCATGTTCATTAATAAGATTGCATGTGCTATTGATAATATGTCCCATACTATTGGTATTTTCCTGGACTTCTCCAAGGCCTTCGACACAGTTAACCATGGCATTCTTATTATAAACTATCCCATTATGGGATCAGAGGGAAGGCCTTGGAGTGGTTCAGGAATTACCTCACAGATAGAATGCAATATGTTAATTTAAATGATCATGACTCATGTCTACGACACATCACTTGTGGTGTCCCGCAAGGATCCCTTCTTGGTCCGCTCTTGTTTCTACTTTACATTAATGATTTCCAATCTTCCTCCACCATTTTGTCATTCATACTTTTTGCCGATGATTCCAATATTTTCTTTACTCATCCAAATCCAAATATTATTGCTGACGTTGTAAACAATGAATTACTATCTGTTTTGGAGTGGATTAATGCCAATAAATTATCTCATAATGTGACTAAAACAAACTATATGCTTTTCAGTAACTCCATAACATCACTACCTGGTAACATTTCCATTAATGACACAAACATTTTATTTGTTGAACACACAAAATTTCTTGGTCTTGTTATAGACTGTAAACTTAATTGGAAAATGCACGTTGGAAATTTATGTAAACTTTTATCACGAAATACTGGCGTCATCAACAGACTTAAACACTTCTTTCCTCTTGATGTTCTGTTGAATCTATACTCCACCTTATTTTTCCCTTATTTAAATTACGGTATTTTAGCTTGGGGCAACTGCTCCAAGACTCAACTGCATAGTTTATTGGTCACTCAAAAAAGAGCCCTGAGAATAATTCACAATGTTGGTTTCCGGTCACATTCTAACATCTTATTTTTCATCAATAACCTTTTACATGTGTCTGATATATTTCTCTATAATTTGGGTATTTTCATGTATCAACTCACAACAAATGATTTGCCTGATTCTATTGCTTCTCTTTTCACTAAGAACTTGGATATTCATTCATACCCTACCAGGAAAAGGAATGATTTTCACATCCCCCTTTTACGCACTTCATTTTCTCAAAAAACTATTGTGTATGCTGGTCCGTCTTTTTGGAACAATCTTCATCCTGATTTACTTCACTCTTCTTCTGTTCATCAATTTAAATATAAACTTAAGTTACATTTGTTGAATGCATACAATATTAATGATGACTAGACATTTTATGTATAAGGTTCTTTTTTCTTATAACGTGTACCATTTTACAATTCATTTTACAATTCATTTGCAATTTTAGGCGTTCTTTTGCCTGTGTGACATAAGTTAATTTTTTTCAGGAAAGGAATGAATAATTCATGATTTCTATTGTTCGGTTATTGTAAACGTTCAGGTGGTGCAAACATGTGTGGTAGAGATAAGTGCATTCTCTGCTATTTATTGGCTCGTTACTCCTCTTCGTTTTAATGTATTTCTTTTTCTTTATTTTTTCTGTATTGTATTGTATTGAACTCGCAAACAATTATTTGTCGAATTACTGCCGTCTTAATTTAAATTGTGTACCTCTCGCTAGAGTAAACATTTTCTGTCCCTGTTATTTTTCAAGTCTCCCAGGAACCTATTCTTTACAAGCTCTGCTTTTCTATAGGTTCCTGCACATTTCACAGTTTGTACTTTTGTCTGGGTTTCCTTTAAATTATATTAGTTGTCAAACAGATGTGATGATTACCTTGTCAATTAATATAATCATTTTTTCAAATTATGAAACAATATGTATTTTATGTATATTTTGTTATCTGTATTATTTCTGCATGTGAAATGTGAAATCAATAAACTCAACTCAAATAAGAACAGTGTGTATAACGAATTGCGGCGTTTTCTCTGGAACATAATGTTTCCATATAAAAAGAAAATTGAGCCCCCGTCAAAGCATAATATGAAATGAGATCGCAGGTGCTAGGCTGATGGCCCCCAACACATATTTATGATACAATCTTGATCAAATCTACCAGCAAAAGACATTTTGATTCTTAAAATCTGCCCAGTAATTAAACGATCGATCATCACTGACAACGATTTACAATTACAGAGAACCAAAGAGCTGGAGAAAGAGAAGGAGAGAAACAGAGAGAGAGAGAGAGAGAGAGAGAGAGAGAGAGAGAGAGAGAGAGAGAGAGAGAGCACGTGCGGGTGCATGTTAACAAGTGCAGAAATCTACACGAATAAGGATTTGATCACCTTATAGCCAGGTATTAGCTCTTGTTATCAACTCAAAATGATAGGAAATTTGTCTCATGTCTCAAAGTTTTCATTGACCTATATATCAATCGCCACGCAATTGGTGCTGCCTATTTAAGATATCAAACCTGCAGTCCTGGAATGAAAAAATGGAAAATGAATGCCGTTTCTGTTCCCTTTATACAGAAACTCCTAGATGCTTCCATAAAATTCAACCAGCAAAATAATCAAACAAATAATCTGTATAGGTGCATGTTTTGTTTGGAGGAATTTTTTTTATAGAATGGTAGATTATTCTATATAGAGTAAGCATTGTATGGACGTATACCAGTCATATACAATTATTTCAATTATTTCAATTATTTCATATTTCAGACATTCTAAATGTCTTTCGATATTTCTGGGTGTGGTCGTTATGGGGAAGTAAACAAATTTAAAATCCTAGATTTAAACTGTCAAAAATTAGTTGTTTAAACAGTAGTATTAATTTTTAAAGGATTCTTTTAAAGTGTTCCGCGTACACGTTTTTCTATTCGTATTTTAATCAATGCTATTAATATTTGAATATTTATTTTGAGGGTGACTAATGGCCATTGATTTTATGTTTTACCCAGTAAGATCACTCAGTATTTTAAGTAATATTAATCAAATTTAACTGTTCATTTTCAAGCTCATTTACATAGCGTTGGAAAGGTAAAGATAAATAAATTTAATAGAGGAAAGTGAATGTGGTAGTGAATGTGGTATCCGAATACATGAAACAGCCTTTCTTCCTATGAGAAGTTTGACAATATTTATCTAATTTTCATAATTTTGATGGAAAGCCCATGACATCATCATTTGTAAATTATGCACATGTACAATAACGTATTTTACTAACGCAAACATTGGATCGCATGGCTAAGAAACGAAACCTTGATATTAGAAATTTGCTAGCTGACCCTCTCTCTATCTCCAGGAGTTTATTTGTGGCTCAATGATGGATGTCACTTAAAATGTTGTGCACACCCTCAGAAATCTCGGGCGATAGTCATTCCCCAAGCTACCTTACCAAGATTCTCCACCGATTCATCTTAGTCTACAGTTTACATTTTTATTTCTCAGATGGGTAGTAATAATAGAGCGTTTGTGTTTCATCCTATTTTCCAATGTCAGGAGTTTCATGAATTTCCATAAAAAGAATATTATGCGCCGATAGCCATTCGCCAAGCTTCCCTTTTAACCAGGATTCTTCACCGTTTCATCCTAGCCTATACCTTACATTTTAGTCCTTAGATGGGTTGTAATGACAAAGCGTTTGTGTTTCATCCTATTGGCCAATACCAGGAGTTTCATAAATGTATCGACATCTATTAAAGTATGATTTTTCTAACTTTAAATACATAGGTGCGCACAAACGCATCATGAATGCCATGAATGTGTGTATTGGGTATTTGCTGTTGAGGAAAAAACTTTGAAATAAGGACAAATAATTAATATGACAATAATGATGGTTCGTCTGTGTATAAAGTTAAAACTTGTCATTTCTCTACTTGAATTTGTAAGTGGGCCATCTTAGTTTGTAGACTGTTACATATATTTATTTTGTTGTGCAAGAAATAAAACTGTTTGTTCTCTGCCATTCATAAAAATATAGTTTGTTGTCTTATTTTGTTTGCAAACTGTTTGAAATTCTATACTTGGGATGAAAAGGCAGGACGAGGAGAAAAAACTAGAAAAAAAAAGAAGGGGGAAAGTATCTTTTATAAAAAATATTTTAATAGGAACATACAGAAGGGGGAAATGGACAGTAGAAAGAGTGGGGAAAAAAAGAAAGATAATGGGGTGGATAAGTATATAGGAAAAAGAAAAGAGAAAAATATGATCGGAGAGAGAAGAGAGGGAGAACGATGGAAAGCAATTGAGGAGAAAAGGAAACAAGGTGTGGAGGAAGAGAGGGAGAGAGAAGAGGAGATGACATGTGTGTGTGTGTGTGTGTGTGTGTGTGTGTGTGTGTGTGTGTGAGAGAGATAGAGAGAGATAGAGAGAGAGAGAAAAAAAAGGAGAGAAAGAGCGAGAGAGAGGTAGAGCATGAGAAGAGAGATTCGTGTGGGTGGATAACAAAAGAAAAAAGAGATCGGTGAGAAATAAAATTGCAAGAGCCCAACCTTAATATAACCAGTAATTGCATGAACCAGAATCGAGTGTCTAAAATAAGCAGCCGAATGACTATGAGCTCCCTTACACCCTTGCTTCAAACTTAAAAATTGATGAAGTACGTGGTGTATCGACAGTAGATATCTCATTTGCTTCTCCCCATTCAAAATTTACCACTTTTCACGGTCTCGGTGAGGAAAAGACACGTCCCTATATTGCCAACTAGACGCGAGACAACAAGTATTATGATGGAAAGAAATGTGTCAAATATATCTTACATCAAATGCCTCGGGCGGAGCGCAAGGGGGTTGTATAGACGGAGTGTTGGTACGACAGTGATTGCATTTATGATAGTCTCCGCCACTAAAAATGAAAGTAAAAATGAACGAATCAAAGCTTTTTATGTAAGTGGGTATACTTTTTGAAGACTTAATGAGGCGTGGGAGTGATGGAGTCTGAGGCTCACTAAAGCTGTCTACAATTCGTTTTATTAGTCTACGATAAAATTACCATGACAACTGTCAACAAAAATGCTTATGAAAACAATTGGGACCTACGTTAAGTATAACCCTCATTGTTATTTTTTTAACCTTAAATATTTATTTGATTGCATACCGGTAGTTCCGAAAAACAGGAGATGGAAATTTCCATAATTAATTAATTACTTTTATATATATACAAATGAATGTTCTAATCAAGTTTTCTTCCCTAAATGTAATAACTATTCATTGGCATCCGTTTTTTATATCCTGCAAAATATACAGTAAATTGAAATTGATGTTTAAAACAAATGTATTTTTCAGATTTACATTAAAGCACCAACACCATCAATGCAAACACGAATTAATACTTTATTCTATTATGGAAAATAATAATAACAGTAACAGTGAATTTGAAAGAGGCAAAATATGAAACAAAATAGATGAAGCAGTATTTTTTTTCCAAAAACTGAAAACTACTATTCTTTAATAATTCATCATATACATTTCATACTACATTCTAAGCACAGACGAACTGATTTTTTTTTCTTTTTCACAGCATTCCTTTTGAATAAATTTGATATGTAAAACAGAAAAGCACACATATACAAAGGTCATTTTATTATTAATACTAATGCTAGATCAGACATAGAGGCAGCTAAGAGAGGATACGGAATACGCCGCATCTTCACATAAATGTGGCTGGAATACACATACTTAACAGACTAGCAGTAGAATGACACAAAGTTTGATTGTGCATATGCTTTTTTCCAAAAATGAAGTACTAATAATAAACAGGTAACAAACATCCCAATGTCAAACAGACAAACATAAAACAAAAAAACATGCAAAGTTGATGATCAATAAACATTTAAATGTGGTACATTACAAACAATTACATCAAACCTTTGGAGGGAGTCACTAAACTACTTGTTAATTTGGAGGTAAAACTCTTCCTCACAATACGAAACTCACATCATTAACAGCATTGATCACTTCCAGATATCTTCATAGGCTTTATTAAATGCACACAGACTATAGTTCATCCACATGAAGAACTATTACAAAGTCTGAAAACTATCATCCCTGCGTGAAAACCTGTTCACCATGTTCAATATGAGTTTAGAGCACACCTATCATCAGCACAAAAATATGTTCTACCGTCATTACATATCATACTATAATCTCAATTTAACATCAACATTTGCACACTTTTTAGAGAAGCAATACATGAATTCAATACATTATTAAAAATACATTTTTGTCTGGAACATTCAAAATCTTTGTAAAAAATTGTAGAAAAGACATGTATAGTAAGAGGCGAGGTACTGATGAACAAATTTGGCACATACTTGTACTTTCAATATGATTTCTGTTACTTGTGTATTTACATAAATAGTACAAGGGAACACGGACATAGGATAATTTTACCTCACAGCTTAGAAGCTTTCATACATCAACCTTGTAATAAACTAGTCAAGATTTTCAACTATAAAACCACTGAATTTGGAAGCAACAACAGTTTTAGTACCTTTAAGTTGGATGTGATACCGTAAGTAGTGAATACAGTAGGCATTTGTGATAATTTTTTATTTTGTAAAGAATACAGTACACACAATAATCGCTAGTCACAAAGTTAGACATTTGAGGATAAGGTATTTCTCATTTTACAGTTATCATCAATGGATCATGATACTTGCACAACCATACAATTCACTGTTTGTAGAGGTACACAGCTTGATATTTTGCCACTATATTTCAAGGCCCCTCCCTCATCTGCTGAGAGCTAAAAGGGCATTATCTTGTATCCTTCAACATAGAGGAATTAACACCCTTCTGGCTCTCAACAGGGTCTGCTCTCACACTGACTAGAATTTAGAAAAAAATGCTTTAAAAAAGATAATCATGTTTTCCATGGTAATCCAAGCCCCTGCATACAATATAAAAACTGTGATACTTACGTGTATATATAGAGGTCTGAACACTGGACTTCTCAATATTGGGGAGTCGGCCAACAAGATATTATCTGCTTCAAATCAGTATGAATGTGAATATTAAGATAATCGGCTCCGCTTGAACACTGTTGGTTGTAGTTTACATGGGCAATAATTTGGATATGTTTGTACATATGCAATAAAGAGATAAATCGACATGTTATTGTACATAAATGCAACTGCATCTAACCGGTTGGACCGGTATTAGAAACAAAATACAACCAAACGTTTAACAGTTCAATGATAGTCGATTTGAAAGCAAAAATACCAGCATACCTTAACAACAATTTGTTTTAGTGATGACACAGCAAAAGTAATTGATATAAATTCTCTTTTTTTCCCTCTGTAACAGAAAGACAGTTTGTTTGTTTATTTACAATTGTACAATCCTCCACCCATTGCATTTTAATGTTACATTTAGTTTTTAGTCTATTCTATCAATCCATCAAAATCTAACACATTTATGGAAGATACAAGGTTAGGAAGACATTACATAACTAAGAGCAAAAATAACAGAAAAAAGCTATTATGTTTTTCTAGCTAGAACACCAATAGGAATTAGATGAGGGAGATTATTCATTTTGTGACTCTAAACTCAGATTGACAGATACAATCAATTCTTATCTAAAGAAGAACTAATCTAGCAGTGATGCAATTGCCAGTACTTGGTCTCAGCCTCTCTTTCATTCAAAAAGCTAGCAAAACGGGAGTAAACCTTAGATAATAGATTGAAATAAACTATTGTCTTTCATATTATTCAAAGATTGTATGCCTTTTTTTTATGTGTAAACAAAATTATTTCCTGTTTCTACAAAACAACCAATCAATGAGCCCATTTATCTGATTTCACCCCCCCCCCATTTCATAGTCATTCACCCACAGACATGTCCAATAATAAAAACAAAACCCAGACAATGTTAATTGTTATTAAGTACAAAATAATATCCCAACTGCACACTTTTACTGATTATTTCTGGCATAAGAATCATACTTGAATGAGAAGGCAATTTATGGCACTAATACTAATGATTTATTCTTTACAACGTAATTCAATGTAATTCTTTTCCTTAAATTCCAATTCAATAATTTTGAATCAAGTATATCTAAGTGTTGAGAAAGTTCACCTTAAACTGAAATACCCCCCCCCCCCCCACGGAATAACTGTCAATATCCACATCACTTATTTCTTCTTTTTCAACTTTACACGCCTTTAATAAAAGTATGGATTTTGTACTTTAAAATGTAAACATTAGCATACAGTGTGTATTAGTAGCTACTAATAGAAAAATAAATGTAGTTCAAACAAAAAATTACTAAAATGACTAATCTGTTGTGAGCACACTTTGGTCTTGTCATTAAATACTTGTACAGATTGGAAGAAATGTAGCACACTGAAAGTTTGAAACAAGGCATATATGAGAGAATACATTGTAAATACTGAATTTTAACAAGGTAATATTCCTATCGTTTTGCATATCATGTTGGTGGAGAAAAGCACACTAGAAGCTGAATACTGTTAACATCTACCACTTGCATGTCAGTCTTTTCATAAAAAGAGGAAGTATTTTACGACTGAAAATAAGATAAATGTGATTAATCTTTTGGTTACAAGATCCACAGGCTCTACATGCAGGAAGCACACATTTAGACAAGTTACATACAGAATGCATATCATATATCATTAATATATTCTTTGATAAACATCTTGATAAACATCTATGTAAATGATTTAAGAAGACACTATACACTGAACACTCATCAAAATATATTTTCTCACTTCATTTACAATATATTTTCATTTTTTAATATCATTCATGTGCAGTAGAATTATTCATGAATACAAAACGATCTTCCACATTATAGTACTTTAATTATATTCATATACTCTTCTCACAACTGCATTTGATTAACAAAATGACTCTACATATGACACATGAGAATAGAATACCGATATAAAAATGCATAGTGTGATTGAGACGGTATGAAGTATTGATCCAATATGGAAGACCATGGGAATGTGTGAATCAAGTAGTCTCCTTCCTGTCAAATTTCTCACTTTTGATGAAGATGCATTGATTAAGGAGCGTCTTGCAAGAAAAGTTATAATCTGTCAAGGTAAGGACAAAAAAGGGAATATTATTACAAAATAGCACTTTCAAATTGTTCCCATCCTCTCTACTACCCTTATTTCCTCCCTCTTATAAACACTCTCCTTCTCTCTCTCTAAAAAAACTTCCTTTCTTCATCACCCATCTCTCCTAATATAATCTGTACTACTTTCTGTTATGTTGATATTTTGATACACAAAATGGAGAAGGAGAATTCGCCTAATTTCATTCTTGATCTCATAACATCACCTAACACCGTAAAGAAAAATGTTTAATTTAATTTCTCATTTACCATCCTACTTAACATAGGTTGAATGGCTTAAAATAGAGCACTTCTTTAGCTTGTCAATGGCAAATAAACAGAAGGTCTTGTATAATTACAGAAATTGTCAAATTTGTATTTGAATGAAAGCATGAAATCAGCTGTTCTTTTCATGTGAGAGCGATAAAGAGATAAAGATATAACAAGATGTCAATGACATTGCCGATCATTCTTGCTCATCATCAGAGTTATCAGCTGCCTATCAAGTAATAGCAAAGCTACTAATATCGAATTCTATTCAAGCCCCCCCCCCCCCCCCCATTCAAACCTTTTACACAGATACAAAGTGAGGTGAAAAAGGAATTCTCAACTGTTGAAAGAATCTCAATTTTTTCATATTCTTTGATACAAATGACTGAGGAGAATTTGCTACAGGTACATGTAAACTTTTGTTCTTCATTATATTATAACACATATCACCCAAAATAGGAATCATGATTTTAATCTCTTATATACTATCCTATTTCCCTCAATTTTACGGATTTATCAAAACAAAAAAAACAAGGAAGAGAAAATTTGTTTCAAAATCTTGTCACAGATAGATGAAATAATCATTCAAGTAAAAAAAATCAATTAATTGCATGTAAGCATGAAAATCAGCTGTTCTTTTCATGCGTCGGCCATCAAGAGATGTCAGTGACATTGTCAACCATTCATTTTGTACGTCGATCCTGCGCATAGTCAGCTGTCTATCAAAGAGGCACAAATAAATGTTGAGATAGCAAAGTGTTGAATTCTTTTCAACACAAATACAATATGAGTTGAATAATTACCTTTGGTAGCTAGGGGAGTTCTCTCAGCTGTCGAATGTAGCTCTGAATCCTGTGTACTGGTAGTCTCCTGTAGGGTTTTGTCCGTTCGTTGTAAACCTCACAAAGAGATCCCTGCCTGAAGCTACAATATCAGCAGGGGGCGACTGCATGAAGAGGAAAAAAGTCATATTCAAGAATGATTGAGGCTATTTTGAAACTAATTACCTGTATGCCAGTCATCTCTAGAGAGCAATAAATTATTGAACAACATATTATCTCCTGTAGCAATTGCTCTTAGGTAATTGTCTACACTAAATGTTCAACTTCATCTTCAATTCATTTTTGCAGCTTTGAAAAAACAGAGTGATTATTCAATCATTTGCAATCTGCAAGACAATAAATAATTCATCATTTCCACTAACTGTATGATCCAGGGGTAGCTTACTGCGCAATCACTCCGATTAAGGAGGTATGAAACAAATAAAACATCTGCCTTCTTCGTTTAGGGTAATAATAGATTTTTTTTATCCAATAATACACTTCTAGACAAATCTTCAATAGAAACATTTTGCTGCTATAGAATTTCCTGTGCATAATCTTTAAAAATTATATTTATAACTTCTCATTTGATGTAACCTGGATATGGTAGTTCATTTATTTTCCACAATAATATAAAAGTAACTAGATGGAACTTCGACTGCACGCAGTCGAAAATGATGCCTCCGTCATGGAGCAATTTTACAAACCAAAACAGAAGAAATTTTTTGAATTCAAGTTCAATGGTAATCCATTAACAGGTTCTTACAATATCGTGAATACAAGCAATTTCTCATATACATATATGACCCTTTGATCTTTGACCTCATGACCCTAAAATCTACTCAGTTCATTGGCTCTGCAAGATGTCCTGAGTTAAATAGTAATCCATCTGTCAGTTCTAATGAGAAAGCGTTCACAAGCTATTTTTGCATACATAATGAGCCCATGACCTTTGACCTTATCTTATGAACCAAGAATCTACTCAGTTCATTGGCTCTGCAAGTAACATACATGATCTAAGTTTAGCAGGAATCCATCAATCGCTTCTTGAGATAATGCGATCACGAGCTGTTTTTGCATACATAATGTGCGCTGTGGCCTTTGACCTTTGACCTCGTGACCCCAAAATTTAATCAGTTCATTGGCTCTGCAAGATACATACATGACCAAAGTTTGGCAGGAATCCATCAATCGGTTCTTCAGATAACGCGATCACGAGCTGTTTTTGCATACATAATGAGCCCTGTGACCTTTGACCTTTGACCACGTGACCCCAGAATCTACTCAGTTCATCGGCTCTGCAAGATACATACATGGCCAAAGTTTGGCAGGAATCCATCAATCGGTTCTTCAGATAACGCGATCACGAGAACGGGACGTACGTACGTACAGACGTACGTACGGACGGACAGACAACCCAAAAACATAATGCCTCCGGCTACTTCGTAACGGAGGCATAAAATAGTGTATAAATGGATAAAAGGCATGTAGGGGAGACTTGAGCAAGAATAAAATACACTTAGAATACAATAAAAATACTAGCAAAAGTCATCAGTGAATTATAATGATATTCATGAACAAAAATCCTAAATATTTTATTGTGCTCTACATCAAAGACAAAACTAAAATTCACATCACACAAAAGAAAAGCCATTGGATATGAAATTCAACCACATCGATATCTCCTTCACCCCAGCCAGCAGCACTAAAGCATGACATAACAACACCGTTCCATCTCAACAAAGATTATGAGAGACAAGGGACAAAACCACTCACCGTTCCACAATAGCGCCCTCGCAGACGAGCCGTTGCATCCGCACCATCGTAGACCTCGATCACATCCTCGTTACACACCCCTTCGGTGCCCTCTATGTTGAATGTGGTGAAGGATAGGGTAACAGGTTGCCCCCCTGCAGGAACCTTGATCATCCACTCACATGTTTGACTGGTAGGGTAGACAGCAGGGTGCATGGGACTGGTGAAGCTACCGTGCTGACCGCTTAGCGAACCTCCACAACCTGTTGGACATTGATTGAAGGTTTGATATATGTTAGATGATGCTTTGACAAGTTTACTGCTTCAGTTTACCTCCACAACTTATTAGGGGTCAAGCATGACAATGATTTTACATGTTAGGAGGATTCTTTAACACACAAATCACACAATTAGAAATTTAATTACCTCCACAAGCTGTTAATTATTATGATAGGGGAAATCTTAATTTTCTAGACATTAAATATGAGATCACTAAAGTTAAATGTGAATCTCAATTGGCAATTGGATTAGTGAATTGTGACGTAATCGAGGACGACTTTCCTGTTTATTTTGTACAGAAATACCATTAATTTTGGTTTTCTCCTTAGTGCCCTACTGAAATACATTATGGATAGTAAATATATTTATAGATCTTTTAAAAAGAAAAGACCCTCCTGAATCATACCTTTTGAAAGAAATTGTTTTAATTTTAATCGATTTGTGTGTTGGGAGCAAATGGGAAAGTTGTCAAGGACAACATCACCATGACATTATCGATTCAGTCACTTTAAAGTTCCCATACGTATAGCGATTACAACTTTCAAAATTTCATAGCTTTCTTTGTTTTGCTCAAACATTCACCAGTCTGCTTCTCTGATATTTCCGCTTTCTTTAAAGTTGGATTTCTCTTGAAGATTCTCTGCCAAAAGAATTCTTCAACAAACAAATCACCAGTATCACAATATTCATAGCTTACCTCTCCTCCCCCCCCCCCTCAACAACCTGAAAAGGTTCAGCATGACACCAATTTGATAGATGTTTAGAAGATTCTTTCACAAAAAAAGTCTTTCAAAAACAAATCTCATAACTCTATTGACACAATGTTCCATTCACTTCCTGATCTATCTTGTCCATCTGCTTCCGCGGAGCATTACAACTCATCTTTGCGGACGTTGATTGATAAGCACGCTCCAATCCAGGTCAAGACTGTATCAATCAGACCTGATGCGCCATGGTTTACCGATGATATCCAGGAAGCCAAGAGGCGAAGGCGTCGTGCGGAACGTCGTTCGATCAAGTCTGGACTTTTTGTTGATAGAGAGCTGTACCGCCGTGAATGCGAGTCATATTATGAGTGCATCTTCAATGCGAAGTCAGCGTATCTCAAAGATCTCATCAAGAATGCTGACACTAAAGAACTGTTTCGTCTTGTGAAGACACTCTCAACGCCCACTCAATCTTCACCTCTTCCAGATCATTCTTCTGATAGTGAACTCGCCAACAGATTTGCTACATTCTTCAGGGAAAAAGTCGCCAAAGTTGTATCCTCTTTCCCTAATGTAGTACCAGCACCAGCTTCAAGATCTTTTGCTTCAGGCCCTCGTCATGAACTCTCTGATTTCTGCCTTGTATCCCTCTCACAAGTCAGGAAGCTCATCACTTCACTTCCTTCTAAACACTGTAAGCTAGATCCGATTCCTACCTGGCTTCTAAAGGAAGTCCTCGATGAACTCCTTCCTCACATAACCAAACTGTTCAATCTCTCGTTATCATCCGGAATAGTTCCAGAGTCTTTTAAGACTTCTCTGCTTCTTCCCCTCCTAAAGAAGCCGAGTCTCGACACGAATGGACTTAAGAACTACAGGCCCATCGCAAACCTGCCATTCCTTGGGAAGGTTTTGGAACGTATTGTGTCACTACAGCTGAAAGCCCACATTGACAATCTCGGTTTGTTTCCAATCCACCAATCTGCCTATCGGAATCATCATTCTACTGAGACTGCAACTGTCAAGGTCCTAAATGACCTACTTCTAGCTGTAGATAAGGGTAATGAAGCTGTCCTCATCTTGCTTGATTACACTGCCGCATTTGACACTATCAACCACGACCTGTTACTCCATCGCTTAGAGAACGACTTCTCCATCACCGGCACCGTACTTCAATGGATTCGCTCCTATCTCATGCACCGAACTCAGAAGGTGATCATCAATGACACCAACTCGGAATCATTTCCCCTCATCTGCGGCGTTCCTCAGGGTTCCGTGGTCGGCCCCCTCCTGTTTATTCTTTACACCAGCCCTCTCTCAAATGTTATTAACCTTCATCAGAATATTCAACACACTATGTATGCAGACGACACCCAGATTTATGTAACTCTTCACCCAAACAGCAGGACAGTAGCCGCGAACAAACTCACCAGTTGCCTCAATGAAATCAAAACCTGGTCTTTTCAAAACTGTCTCTGCCTTAATGATTCAAAATCTGAAATGATTCATATTACTTCTAAATTTCGGAACTCAGACCCCTTTCCTGATCTTGTTATGAGTGATGGATCTCTCAGTTGTTGTGCTTCTGTGCGTGACCTTGGTTTAAATATTGACAGCAATCTTACTTTCAAACAACACATTAGTAATATTTGTAAGTCTGCTTCCTTTGGTATATATAAGATCAGTAGAATCAGGAGGCTACTTGACCGACCCACAACTTCAAAATTAGTCCATGCTTTTGTCTCGACCCATATCGATTACTGTAATTCTTCTCTTTCTGGCCTCCCTCAGTCACATCTAGTCCCACTTCAAAGGGTACAGAATAGCGCTGCTCGGCTTGTGACTCTCTCGCGTAAATCAGAGCACATAACTCCAATATTGAACTCACTACATTGGCTTAAAATTCACCACCGCATATCCTTCAAAATTCTTCTCCTGTGCTACAAAGCTATCAATGGCTTAGCCCCCTCTTACCTTTCCGATCTCATATCCTTACGTTCCCGTACGTCGTCACGAACACTTCGTTCATCTTCCACATTACTGTTAACACCTGGACCCCGCACTAACACCCGGTATGGTGACCGCGCCTTTTCAGTTATTGCCCCCGCTCTCTGGAACAAACTGCCCGCCTTTATTCACTGCGCCCCCTCTGTATCTCAATTCAAATCTCTACTCAAAACCTATCTTTTCAAATTGTAAATTGCAGTTGTGCGTCGGTCAATGGAGGTGCGCACCATATTTGTCTTTATTTAGTTGATTGCCACTGTTTTTCTTACCTTATCTATGTTACTTTTGTATTTTTGCTTTTTCTTCTTTTCTTTTTGCTAATTTAATTCTACGGGTTATAGTCTTCTCTTAATCAGAACACTGTGCGCTTAGAAACATCAGTATTAAGCGCCTAATAAATGTTATGTATTATTATTATTATTATTATAATTATACATGCAACTTACCTCCACTATGTGCTGGGCTAAGTATCGTGTAGATATGAGTGATACTATACGGATTCTTTGCCAATGCTCATAATTATACATTTATTTTGTGGCAGTTTCAGCTGAACAAGAAAGACAACTAGCAAATTGCCATTTTATCAGCTTTCGTTTAACTATACATTGCAATGGAAACAAGACAGTAGACCAGTAAATCAAAATCAAAAATCCATAAAATAGCATTAAAGTGAGCTTGCCTTGGACACTAGATGATGTGAATGAGGCATCGTAACCACCACGTGTCACTGAACTATCTGTTACAAAGCGTATGAAAAGATCATTCCCACTGGCAAAGATAGGTTGAGGAAGGACATCACCACAGTATGTGCCTACCACAGCAGCATTGGCATCTGATCCATTATACACCTATACATGACAAGAATAACAATAATGATAATATTAACAGCAACAACAGCATTAGAGGCACTAAAACAAATTATATATCTCTCTTTAGTATGATGAATAAATCTAGTCATCTGATTGGTCGAAATTGGAGTCGTGATTTTAGAAAGATGCCAGTTGCCCCGGGTAACGGGCCGCATAGTTAAATTTGGCTGAAATCCCCATTGGTTTACATGTAAAAAGTTTGTTTGTACAAGCGCGGATACTATAAAGTGCAGTGTGTGTGCGATTCCCAATTAACGTAACATTCAGGCAACTTTCCAGCGAAGATTTACAGACAGTGTCTCAGATTTTCTGTGATGTTTTAACCAATCTTTACTCAAGAAAAGGATAAGGTGAGAATTCTTTGTAGATTTTTTGTGAATTGGGTTTATAAAAGATATATGGACTGCTTTAATGTTTGAAGCATAGCTGTTTCTATACTGGCTGTCGGGGATGTTACATCCTGCTATGACCCCTTGGCGTGCCGCTATAATTAGGACATGTAGCTGGTGAACGCCAAAAAAAGTCATTCGGGTATGAGAAATTTCATGTATTATTCAGTAATATCACCAATAATTATGGTTACGGCTGAATCCATGCAATTTTCTTTTTTCCACATTTCATCCATGCTTTCTTGTATCACTACCATTAGTCAAAGTCACATCAAAGAGATTTTTCTCTAACAGATGGAATATATGGATAAATGTTGTATGTTGCACAGGATCACATTGCATAAAATCACCTTTTAGCATTCCGTATCTTTACATGCCACCTAGTCAGCTTACCGTTACACTGTCATAGACACAGTCTGGATGGGACTCTACATCAAAGTGATTGAAGTAGAGAGAGATGTATGTCCCTACTGGGCTGGTAACACGTATGCTACAGTCATGGCCATTGCTATACACACTGGGATATCCAGGCGTCATGATGGTGCCATGGGTTTGGTTATAATTCCTGTTGCAATCTGTAGGAGAAAATATTGTCAAACAGAACTTAAAGAGTAATCCTTCAGAAAAAATTAAAATAAATATACTGAATATGGCACAGTGAAATGGGAGGCAGAATGCTAATTTTGACCATTTGCCTGCATTATTACTTCTGATTATTTACAAAATAATTTCTTACAAATGTTATCCTCATCCTCAAAAAATGTGTGTAGGCCTATAGCATCTCACTTTATGCACTGCATATAAAATACAAATGGTAAAGGAAAGTTGAGCAACAAATCAAACAAATATAAAATGGCAAGAAAACAACAAAAAACTCAAGAAAGTGATGAAGAAAAATATTCAAAGTAGAAGAAAAATATGAAGGAAAGTATTAGATGTAAATGGGGAGAAGGATGAACTGAACTGGAAAAGGATGACAACTACATAAGACAAGATAAAAGACAATAGAATAGACAAAGATTGACAAATTGTTATTCACCTTTACAAGGACAAAAGGCTGGTACTTCAGCTCCATTACAGATACAGTACTGGACTTACTTTCTATCTTGACTTCATGAATGGAATCTTTATATAATATTGGATGGCTTAGAGTGTGATAATATTGAATGAGTCGGAGACAAGTCCAATATTGCCATAGCGAGAGCAATATATTCTTGTATCACACAAAAACAAAGCCATATTTAATATTAGTATTATCATCTAGGCCTAGGCTTCATCAGGCTGACTAGCCAAATAACAAAATTTGTTCTCGTGTGATATCAATATCGATAGTTGAAGTTCACGGATGACTGAGCAATACGAAAACAATATTGATCAGTCATCCGGGTACTGCGCTCAAGATATTAAATACACTGATTTATTGTACCACTTGGAAGCCGTAAATAGATAATAACCTTCTTTATTTACTGATCTGCTTTTTACCTGCTATGGAATATTGCAAAGAGAATCCTTTAGCTGTGGTAGATGAAACAGCATCTGAGTAGAAGTACACCTGGGCGGTTTGTCCACTGGAATCAAAGGTTGGTGGGAGGCTTGAACCACAGTGCCTCATTACTCGACCATCCAATCCCTGCAGAGAAAAATGTTTCCATCATTAGCTCCACAATAAAAAAGACAAGTGGTACATGTAGGGATTCTCTGCCACATTCCACTGTTGTTAACCCCCCCCCCCCCAAAAAAAAAAAAAAAAACAACAACAAAAAAAAAAAAACAAAAAAAAAAAAAAAAATGTTAATCCAACACTTCACTGGAAGTGATTATATAATATAGGTAAGACTTCACAACAGTTAACCCGCTGACTACTGAATTCACTCTTTCCCATAGGTATAATACAGGAACCACTCGGTCCCAGTAGACAATGGATTCAATGGTCTATAATAATAATAATAATAATGATGGTGGCTTCTTATATAGCGCACATGTCCGTCACGTTGTGACGCTCCTGGCGCTGCCCTGATTATTACCCTGGCTTTAGCAAGGCAGCCACTGCGGCGCACTAGCATTTCAAGGAATTAATTCCTGCCAGGTACCCATTTACATCACCTGGGTTGAGTGTGGCAAATGTAGATCAATGTCTTGCCAAAGGACATTAGTGCCGTGGCGGGACTCGAACCGCGGACCATAAGATCGACAGTCCGTCGACGTATTCACTCGACCACGACACAAAACTATTCATAATTCAATCATTTTAAGTACAGCTTTTTCAGGAATTCTTAGCACCACTACCCCAAGTTGCTGAAATGATTCGAGTAATAAATTTTTATCAGGCACCCATTTACTCTAACTGGAAGGAAAATAGCATATGTAGGTTAAGTCTTGCCAAAGGACTTTAGTAGCAAGCTGGGACTCACATGGCAAACCAAATGATTGACAGTCCACTGGCGTATCTACAATACCAGGACACCTCTTCATGAAACATTAAAGGACATCGATAACAACTTACTACAGGTTGATCTCTGAACTCAACGTAATCATTGGTACAGTCTTCCTGAGCCTCAACCTTGAAATCAGTGGCTTCCAGTCGAACTCGGTTAGTTGCATTGGTTGCGTCAATTATCCAGCTGCAACGCTGGTTGACTGGATAATTGTTAGGATAGTTGGGAGATGATATGGTCTGGGCAGCAGTGGTCGCATACAAGGTTCCTCCACATGGCACTGTCAAGAAATATACAAACCAGATGATATCAAGTCAAGTTATTGTTGTCTATTTATAATAATCATGTAATATCCTCAATACTGGTTACTACAGCGGTCATATTCACCATACAAGGGTGAGCAAGGCACTCCAATATCACCCCATACTACTCATATATGCGCTCACAGCATTCAAAGGATTCCTTCCAACTAGGTACCCATTTAATACCTGGGTGGAGAGTGGCAAAGTTAGATTAAAGTCTTGCAAGGGTCAATAGTGCTGCAACAGCAGCCCACAACCTTTGCATCTAAAGTAAAGTGTTTAAACCTCTCACCAATGATAAGTCAAGTCTGCAGTATTACAGAGACATCCGTGTCACAATATGAATGATCACAATTTTCACCCCTTCTGCTGTGGGCATCAAAGCCTGATCCAGAACTTAGTGTGTACCAGTTTGTTTGGACTAGGCAGTTCTACAGTTTACTCCCAGAACATCATATTCACTCTGATCTACATCAGCTCCTTCCCTTCCCCCAAAACAGACTGGGTTTAAATCCTTCCAATCCGTTGCTTCTGTATGGAATAAACTTTCAGCATTTCTAAGAAAAAGTACCTCATTTGACTTCTTAAAAAAACATCTGAAAATATACCTGTACAATTCTTGTTAATTTGTTTATAGACTGAGGAACAGCGCCTTGATCCTCTGGAAAAGGCACTTCATAAATCCAATCATTATTAGAACCAGAAGCAGTTTCCCTTATCTTAAAGTTGTATCCATAAATGATACCTTGTATATTTATGCCCAATATAATGTAACACAACGTCTTAAGCCAGATTTTAGTCTTGAAAGGTTGATAACTAAGCACAAGTATGAGATGACACTGTTTAGTAGCAGATGAAGCATGCTTACAATCAACGGATGAGTATTGGATGGTGAAGCCAGAGCTGGTGACAGCATCATTAGTATGGAACACCACATACGCTTGGTTTCCTGACAGGGTAACATCATCAGGAGCAGTACTACCACAGAATCGACCAACCATGGGAGATGCTGAACTAAACCCATCACGGATCTAAAGGTTCACCATACAGAGAGAGACAGAGTGAGAATAAGAAGTGAATTAGAAATGAATTCAATGAATTCAGACATGTACATGACTATTATATATAATACTTTGTCACAATGTCATATAATCATGGTTTTAATCATTGAATTTTTATATAAAAAATGTAAAAATTTCAAACAAATCATAAATACAGGAAGATTTTACATAATCATAACCATATGGAATATGAATAACTTCTATAAATTTGCACATAAATTATCTAAAAATCTGTACTCAATCTTGTCCAGTTTTAAAGTATATAACATTAATACTACACAATGATTTTTGTTTCAACATGAATGGACAGTTTTAAGGAGAAACTTACATGGTAATTTGCATAAAATGACACCTTAAGGAGAAAGAAAAATGAGATAGATATTGTAATGGGAAATAAATACAGTGTGACAAAAGAGATGATAAGCTTTACCATACATTACATTTTTTTAATATTTCAACAATGAAAGAATACATTGTCTGAAGGGCAATTAACTCTGTATTGATAATATATGAATTAACATCATTCTGGCTCCAAATAGACAAAGTACAAAGGAAATATTGCGTACCTCCACATAGTCATTGACACAGTCTGTCGAGTCCTGGATATTGAATGAACCAGTGAAGCTGATACGAACTGCCTTGTTGATATCTGGTAGAATGACCTGTGTCTTACAGTCCACAGAGTTCTCATACTGTCCATTGTTATCAATGTCAAAGTCTGTGATGGTACCTGATGCTGCTGTCTTTGTTCCTCCGCATCCTTGGCTTGGTCCTGTAGACAAGGTAAGTCAATAATATAAAGAGAAGGTTGCATACAACTGAGTTCAGGTAAAGATAACAAATAACTTGTGAGCTTTCTCATTCTAAAACCTGATGAAAAAATAGCTGAGAAGCCTGGACCAAACTTGACACATGCATGTTTTGCCTTCTAAGTTAATGCTGTTTTGGCTCCAAACAAACAATATGATGGTGCGCAAATGAAGAAAAATCTGATTACATAAAAACAATCAGCATACCACTTCTTAGGACTCTCCTTGAAGATTATGAAATGAAAACCAAAATTCTAAAATACCCATTTCATGCTGAATTCCACCAAACTTACCATAGGTAGCCAGATATGCTCCTGAGAATCCAGCGAGAGTGACGGAGTAGTCAGTCACCATGTTGATAAGCATGGAATTGCCTGTACTGTGGAAGAAGCCTTGGGGAATGGTTGAACCACATAGAGGTTGGGTAAGGGGTGTAGTGAAATCAGTACCGTCAAATAGCTGCACGTAGTCAAAGTTGCATGAAGTGTGGTATTCTAATTCAAATGTGTCGAATCTGAAGTGCAAATCGAAAAACAAGCGGAGAAAAAATATGAAGAATAAGCTTTGTAAACTCTCATCTTAACCAGATAACTTTTGAATTCTGTAACTTTAATAGCCTTGAAATATAAATATAAATAAAAACATTTTACAACGAGTGTCTGGTAGGTAAGTTCTCTGTTATTAAACATACAAGAGCATTTTTACTCAAATAAAGCAATGTCTGAGCTGCTTTTAGAGGATTTTTCCACCAGACATAAATGTATCAGTCTGGAAAGTATCCTTTCCATCCACACAAGACATTTTATCAGAGAAACAGCCATAGTCCGTATGTGATGTTGTCACGAGTATGAAAATGTCATGTTATTACTCACAGGAACCTACCCAATTGTGAACAAAATCCCCCGAATCCAAAGAGACTTTATTCATACATCTATCTGCTATTTTCCATTGGCTAGGATGATTCATAACCACCAAAGTTACTACAACTGATTAAAAAAACAATTATAATGATGGTAGTAATAATAATAGTTAAGAAAATAAAAAGAGCAATAATAGAAACTGACTTGAATTCTACATTCTTGGTTGAGTCTACTGTAATAAGCCATGTACAGTTCTGATCATTCTTGTATGCTGTCAGGTGGGGCGGAGTGGTGATAAGACCAGAATCAGCTGTGAAAACTCCACCACAACCTGTAATAATACACAAACACCTATTATCATACCATGTAATATTAGTACCTGTAGAACATTCTTTGGAAAAAATGAAAGATGACTGATGCTTATAAGAACTTAATGAAAAAAATTATTTCACATATATGTGTCATTTGGAGCAGTGGTTATATTAAATGAAACTGCTGAGAAGGGTAAATTTCATAATGCGTTCCATAAAGGTAAAAGTCAAAGTCCTACTGATGGGAGAACATATTCAATTATTAAGTATGTGATATGCACCAAGTAAAAGAACTGATGGAGATGTGTAATAAAAAAGCCAAAAAGTGACTCTACCCTCGATGAAACATTTCTATTAGCTTCTAAATCATTGTGAAAGGTATTTAAGAAATATCAAAAAAGGCAAACACAATGAACTGAAAAATAAAGAATACCTTGCTCAAAATTGAGTTTGAATCCTGTTCCAGTAACACTACCATCAGTGTAAAAGTTGAGATAGACAGGTCCTGTGACTTCAAAGTATGATGGCGTAGTGGTTCCACAGTAAGTACCCATTAATGTGCCTTGGTTATCTGTACCGGCATACACACTCAATCCATCATAGGCACAAGTACCATGACCTGATCATAAAACATGATACAGAAAATAATAACGAGCACTAAAAGAGGAAATCTTCTTCAAATAAACAAATTTTTCAATTGGTATTTGTTAAAAAATGGCATCTAAGAACATTCCCCCTTTTTGAGTAAGAAAATTTGAAAAAAATCAGGGGAAAATCTGGAAAATAGGAGTAAAATCGGGAAGAAAAAAAAATGGGGGAAAAAAGAAGGAGAAAAAAAGGAAAAAAATCGGGAAACCGTTTTAAATCAGATATTTATCAGGCCTGAGTATATGTACAGATCTTGTAACTAGAATATACAAAATGGTAAATATTTTCAAAATTGCCATAAAACAGGGAACATAAGAAAGACAAACTAACTTGTAACTCTGTTAATTTGGGCTGCTTATCCAAAAATTCCTTAAAAAATCAACCAAGCAAACTAACAAACAACAAGAATAACACATCATAACAATGACTAACTTTAGACCTTAGGAAATAAATCATTATCATATTCAACCACAACACTTACTCTCAATATCGAAGGGATCCTCAAAATTCATGACAAGAGGAACAGTTGAACCCACGCTTATCTTGTAGCTACAGTTGAGATTATTAGAGTACTGGGCGTCTGGATAGCCAGGTGAACTAATGGAACCTTCTCCAACATCAATATATTCCACTCCACATTCTGTTCAGAAATGAAATAACCAGAACGTCAATGACGTAGCGCTCATCCGCATCTCGCAACAACAAATATAGTAAATTTCATGTGGTACACTTTTGAACCAGTCAAAAAATAAAAATTTGAAAATTCTGTGTACAAGTTTAGTCTACCAAAGTTAGCTCTAGGATATAAAGCAAACCAAATCAAAATCGGTTGAAATATGAAGGAGAAGAAGCATTTTTTGTGATTTTTAAATTATTTTTGGAATAAATTTGCATAAATTACCATAATTAATCAATGGAGCAAAATCTCAAAATTCTGTGTAGAAGTTTAGTGTTCCAAATTTAGCTCTACCAGATAAGGCAAACCAAATCAAAATCGGTCAAGAAATGAGGGAGAAGAAGCAATTTTTGTTATTTTTGGAATAAATTTGCATAAATTACCATAATTAATTAATGGAGAACAATTTCAAAATTCTGTGTAGAAGTTTAGTGTACCAAAGTTAGCTCTACCAGATAAAGTAAACCAAATCAAAATCGGTCAAGAAATGAAGGAGAAGAAGCATTTTTTGTGATTTTGAATAAATTTGCATAAATTAGCATAGATAATGAATTTCATGATTCTGTGTAGAAGTTTTAAATCCCCCTCCTAGCCCTATCATATGAAACAATCAGAATCAAAATCGGTTGAAAAATAATGAAGAAGAAGCATTTTGAAAATTGTGGACGGACGGACGGACGGACGGACGACGGACGCCACGGCATGGCATAAGCTCATCGGGCCCTTCGGGCCGGATGAGCTAAAAACAAGGATATATATACTTCAGAGAATTACATGACTTTTAGAGAATCAATAATACTTATTCATTTCACACGCAATATTCTATGATAAGAGACACTGACAGTTCATTGAACTATGCTTTTCCTATCAATCTCTTGCCACAGATGATCTTTGTCATCATATACCTAGCTATCACCTTGAGCATTAACACATACTGTTTCCATTGATGTATTCTCACATTAAAAAAGCAGAGAATGGACTCTTGTTTAATATAGATGATTACAAGAAAGTTACTGTAACTACAGTCTGAGATTAATCACGAACTTTCCTTACATATCCTACCACCCTTTTATTCCAACACCTCTGTTCAAGATACTACAACTCATCACAATAAAGTCATATTCACAACACAGTCCCTGCTACTTTGTCAAGTTTACACACACACACACACACAGACACAGGCAGTTTCTAACTTCATGTGTGAACAAGAATTAAATGCGATCTACCCTTCATATCTAACATCGTTCTACAACAATATCTAAAAAGGCATACATACCACTAGTCCAAGTTGCCATGAACCCAACGTTCTGTGTGCTAGCATCACTACGGAACCTGACCATTATCATGTTATGAGTTGATGATACCTGGGTAGCAGGAGATGATGAACTAAACATCCCTAAGGAAGGCGCCTGCTCATTGAATCCATCAAAGAACTGTTCAGAAAAACATGAGATATGATACAGATGTTGAATGTCTAACGGACATTAATTTTTTTTATCATGCCAAGAAAAGACGGATCAAACTAAGAATTTACGCTACAATATGTATCCATCCAATGCCCTTTATATGCAACATACAATATCTTCATAAGGTCATTGCCTATGTTTCTCCACAACCAAATCTCAGATATCAAATTAAATTCAAAATACTGTAGGACTGGACTCACTGACAACAAATATTAGTCTCTATATGACAATGATAATCAAGAATCTCATAAACATGTGACCTTGCTCCTGCAAAAGGTTAACTACACTCATGTACTTTCAAAAAGCTACATCCAGATTTAGGAAACACAGAAATCACAACAGATCTGATAAATGAAAGAAAATTAAAAATGTACACTGCATGTAATCCTCATTTTTCAACAAACTATGTTTTGAAATTCCCCTCACCTCGATAGTGTCACCAGTGCCAAGGCCATAGTTTGGGTCAAAGTCAAGATTAATATGCATAGAATCATCGGATAGGATACTCCATACACATTCTGCGTTTGCATCATAGTTTCTAGGATAGTTGGGTGTCTGAATGCTTCCTGTTGTCCCGTGGAAGTTACCTCCACAACCTAGCATAATAACAGACAGCGTAGATTAGTTTTATATCTATTAAAAGGGTTCATTAATTACTTAATCAGTAATTTGCTATATCACAAGAAAAAGCCTCTTATTATTAAAATTCTAAAAATAAATCCAGCTCTATCTGAATAAATCATATCATATTCAACTTTAATAGTTATATTACAATTTACCATCACCGTTGCTTGATCCTGATAATTAATTTAAACAAATTTTGAAACATCTAATATCAAACAGCAAATTTTACATCCACTTTAACCTTTACCAATCAATACATCCAATGTAAACAATTTAGCTGATAATATCACAATTCCTTAATCTCTCCACTAATCAAATAGGAATGACCCCCCCCCCCCCCCCCCCACCCACTCAGTTTTATTTAGGGTACATGTATGCTTGTTCCCTTCATTTGAATGCATCCCCCTATCTCCAGTGTGAAAGTCAATACGGGCCAGACTTTGTCGGAGAAAAAAGTACCCCTTTACCAGAGATTTTAGAAACACACATGCAGCCCATCGACCCCGGAGTGGGGGGGGGGGGGGGGCCGGGGAAGACCCTCATGCTAACAATTTTTATGACCTATATTTTACAGGCTGACTTCTAAATCCATTGGACTATCAAATTGCAGAGTTGGTTCAGTGCTTTACTGATTTTTGTGTCAGATCATAATCGTATTTCACCACCTCATCTACTTTGTATTCATGACTCTGATGTTTAATTCTTATGCTTATTTTATGTTATCAATCGTATATTGTAAATATGATATAATTAGTCTTCAGTATATGGTCTCTTATTTGTGTTGAATGCGAATAAAACCAAAATGAGTCTAATCATTCCTCTTATCAAAACTTTCTTTCACAATTCCCTTCTAAGAGAATTAAATCTGTTTTTATGCCTAAATGTAATCAATGTCATTATCCATAATATCCATCCACAGCCCTCTATATCTCCCTGTTATACTTCTAACTCGCCTACATCTAGTCTTTCTCATAATATGAGGGCAATAATGCTCGTTTTGTAATTTCTCTCAAGGTTAGTTAATTTCCTTTAATTTGTTCTGATATTCATTTTATATTGTAAAGTCTACTTTTGCTGCATTTCACTGTAATGCTAGTACATTGCGAGATAATTTTGGTGGCACCAACACAAGTCAAATTTCTATTTCAATTCTACTTCAACTGACCATTAGTGACAGTTGTCCACTCCATCCTAAAGCCTCCAGCCGACCCTGATTGATCAGTCTTGAAGATGATAAAGAGCTGGTTGCTAGACGACGTGAAGCTGCTTGGAGCCACGCTGCCACAGAGGGGGTACTGACCAGAAATCTGAGGGGAGTTAGGGAAACCCCCATTTCTCACAGACAGATAGTCATAACCACAGTTAGGATCAGTCTCGATGTTGAAGGATGTGAAGGTATACTAGAAAAAAAGAGAGACAAAAGAGAAACAAAGATGTTATGGATGTGTGTAACTTTGCATAGTATCAACCCTCACAGTGTACCTCCAATTCATTCAATATGCATGCCTCCACAATTTTCTTTCTTGAAAAAAGTACCATTTAGGAGTAGAAATTTTCGGGAGTACTATTTGGGAGTTAAACATGTTGCTGTTAATTCTAATAAATATAACAAGAGAATGGGTTCTGAAGATTGGAATCATTATTATAAATGGGTTTAAAACATTGAATATTGAAAGTAAAATACCATTCTGTAATATCCATACAAAGACATATCTGTTTATAGCTCATCTTCAAGTGACCCAACATTTGTTCCTGCAACAATTCCTCTGAGCTTTATTTAACCAATGGTAAAGATTTAGGGTTAAGGTTACATACAGTATTGGGTCCAGGGTTGAGTTATGCATTTGGTTATAGCAGGATATTGACTGTGGGGCAATTGTCACAGTGTGGTACAACCCACCTCCGTCATTTATTGATAGAAAACACATTAACAAGATCATGAGAAAACTGATGATCAAAATGTGCCATTTATTATTATCTGCTGTTGTAATGACTAACTTACAGTTATTGTTTCTCCAACAGGAGCATCTATCCTCCAAGCACAATGGTCATCATGATTATAGTCGTTAGGGAAGTTAGGACTGGTAATAACACCGGATGTACCCGACACAATTCCACCACAACCTGAAATAAGACAGGAATAGTTTTGATCAATGTGCTTCTGCAGCAAAGGTGTATAATTAAAAAAAAAATACTTATACAGGAAACAAATGAATACAACATACAAAATACAGATTAAATATTTTTGTATAACTTATCATAGATGAAAATGATAGTCATTTCAGTCACTGACTCTAGTAAATTGAACTATGCAATATACTTAAATATATCAAAATCAATAATAGGTATTTTAAGATCTCCTGATAGGAAATATGATAAATACATTTACCAAACCTGTATTTTCCTTTACAATCCCACATCTAAAATCTGCTGTGTTCACGCATTGTATTCAATAGTACATTCAAATTTACATTCATAAATTATCTTTCAGCTTAGTTTTTGTTGTTGTTATGGATAACTCTTTATGCTTCAAATGTTATCATAGCAAACATGTTTGCACAACAAAACTAGATCATCACTTTATAACAGTATTCAATTATTTATAATTTACTCATATCACATGATCTCTTACAGATTGAAATAATGTTATTCGTTGTGATCTAAGACGGGTGGCTACTTATAACACTGCTTCAAGAATTCAAATTCTTTAGCAGTGAGCAAAGAAGGAAACTGACCTGATGCCTGGTACTGCATTCTGAATCCTTCTCCTACCACACTGCCATCAGTTCTAAATCTCAGGAAGGTGGTTTGGAACGGGATGAAGTATGGATTAGGAGCCGTCGTACCACAGAACCTTGTTAACTCTACTCCAGTGCTATCAGATCCTACAATCAGGCATGTCACGGTATCAATGTCAAGGATTTCTTGAATATACTAAATTCATTTAATCTCCCCCTCTCTCTCTCTCTCTTTTTCTCTCTCACAGACACATTCATTTTTTCATAAATCCCTCATTTCAATATACCTCTGTGGCTAAGAAAAGTTAAATAGATCCATGGAGCACAGCAAATGTGTGAATCATCATTATCATTACTATAGGTATCATTACCATTATCATCATTATGATGATAAATTCATTTGACAAGGCTGCTCAGAAAGGAAATATACACTTGTAGATAAGTGAACAGACGATCCAAGGATTTAAGAAATGAAATTGGGGATCATTGCCTTACCAAAGGGCATTGGCACATCATATTGTATGAGTATCACATCAATTTGAACCCAGGACCTCCAAATTAGGCCTAAAATAAAAACTTGTTGCATTGCCCTTTGGGTGCCAAAACATGGGTCGGTCGGTCGGAAAAGTTTTTTTTTTTTTTTTTTGGTCGCCCACTTTGGGCCGATATTTTTCAAATTTGAAGGTTTTTTCTTTTTTTTTCTCGTTTTTCCCCGCCCCATTTGCGCTGATATTTCTCAGTTTTAATGCTTTAATACATGTGTTTCAGCGTCATCATTCCATTGATATCTTTTTCACCTCATAATTATCCATGGTTTGCAGGAGTGAGAGTTTTGGAATAATTTGATTTTATGCATTTATATCCCATTTAAACAAACGAAATACATATTTCTGTATTCATTAATAAAAAAAAATATAAAAAAAACGGTTAAAAAAAAAAATCTTTTTTAAAATGCCGACCATAGATTTTCAGATTTTTGGGTCGGTTGCAAAGGGCAATGCAACAAGTTTTTATTTTAGGCCTTATGGCAGCACAGTTCTACCACTGAGCCGTCATGCTTGTTCACAAGTTTACTCTCAGCTAATACTCTCTTAGAAGAATAGGCAAAGAAGGAAAACTTCTTATAATCTCATAATTGCAATATAACTTCAAGTTTATCACATATTTGGACATATAACGGAAATAAAAGTTTCTTAAAAGGAATACTGTACCTTCAAACAACTGGAGATAGTCAAAAGAGCATGTGCTACTAGATTCCAGATCAAAACCATCTTCAAATGTGAGATAGAGGGAGCTGTTGGTGATGGCAGAGTTTCCAAGAGTCCATTCACAATTGAGATTGTTTGAGTAGTTTGCTATTCCATACTGAGGACTGAAGATATATCCTGATCCACCAGGCCTGACTGTCAGCTGACCTCCACACACTGTAACAATCAAATAGATGATAAAGAATTACATTGAAACCTGTATAGAAAGACTACTCAAGGGAGAGAAGAGGGTGGTCTTTATAGGCAGGTGGTATTAATATACAGGTTTCTTTAATACACATTTCAATGAGAAATATCTTTTGTATGACAGAAAAGATGTGATCTTTAGAGACAGGAGTTCTTTCTATACAGGTGGTTGCTAAAACAGGTTTTCACCTTATATCTAACTTACATTTCAAGGGTGTACTAACAAGTTTGCAACATAAATAGTCAGATGACAAAAGCTTCAGATTGCTCAATCTGGCTGCCATACGTGTTAAAAACTTTTTTTTTTGGCCAACCTCATGATATAAGAGCCAATGGCAAGGGTTTTGCATAAACTTTAGGTCTCATCTCTACATATAGCCCTTTATAGTGTAAGGTCTAGAGTTAAAGTTAGGAATTAAGCTAATGTAGCAAATAGATCATGGAGAATTTGTTGCCTCAGGTCTCATATGATTCAGACTTTTGGGTGAATGTGATTTCCAGGAATAATTCTAACAAACTTCTTCTTTAATGAGAAATCTTCTGCATTTTCATTAGCCATCCTTACCTGATGCATCATTAGAGTCATAGCGAGCTTGGAACCCTCGACCTGCAACTGAACCATCTGTACTGAAGACGACTCGCATGGTGTTACCACTGGAGGAGATCATGTCTGGAGTCTCTATCCCACACAGGGTGTTTAGCAGAGGAGAGTTGTCAGCTAAACCATTGTATACCTGTAAGAAAGGCCCCATATTGGTATTAATCTATCATTCTATTACAGGCAATGGTATCGATGTATATCAAACATTTTCAAAATCAATGTCTAATGTATTTCACTCCACAACTCCTTGATGTAGAGGTATCATGGTCAAGCAGTTGTCCACAGATACACAGCTCATGGGTTCAAGCCCTGTCATTACACTTGATATATTATCAAGATATTACTGTTTCCCTCTACTCAAGTGCACAAATGTGTACCCAGTAGGATGGGAACATCGATGGCATTCAATCAGGCTGTAAAATGGCATGTAGCAGGCTCCAAATAGAGTACAGAATGTTCACACATTGTGTACGGAAAAGTCTTCATCCGATGCAATAATAGTAATAATGACAAATCTGTGAAGCCCTTACAGACATAGTGAATGCACATTTCATGAAATTTATATAAATTGTGAATGGAATATTACCTTAACAGAGTCAAAGGCACAAGTTGAGGAGTCTTCCACATCAAAGTCAGCAAAGTAGAGATTGACCTGATGACCTATCTGAACAGTGATACGCCATTCACACACCCTAGAGTGCATGTACTGGTTAGGGTAGCTGGGTGAAGAGAAAGAGCCTGTGGCTGATACCAAGTCTCCTCCACATTCTGTGTTTAAAAATCAAGAGAGAAATAACAATTTTGAGTACAACGTGTGTTAATGAAGACAGCATATGTTTCTTTATCTAAAGGTATTTACAATTCCTAAGATGACAAAAGGTCAAAATCAGTCAAGTTGGCTGCAAAACAACACAAAAATGCATATACTGAAGAAATATTTCTTCCAAAATACAATCTGCAGATCCTTAGAGCAACTCTAATTATCTGCAAAGATCTAAACTCACCAATTTTATTTTCTTGAAAATCTTAGAACAGGTTAGCACTGTATATCATTAAGTTCAAATCTAAAAACATGTTAGAGTGGGGATGCCCTGTATGTGAAAACCCTTCATGTTGACACCCAATCTACATGCGCCTGATAAACAAACCTTCTAGACTGGCAGTGAATTGAAGAGAGAATCCAGATCCAGTATTAGAGTCTGAGTTGGAGACAAAGACGACGTAGGCATAAGCATCAGATGTATCGATGGATGCAGGGATGTTACCTCCACAGTACGTCGCTAGCACAGGAGCTGAAAGATAAAAAAACATGTGTGAACATTTGTGATGAAGGTTAAACTTTCCATTCCATGGTATCATTCATTATAACATTTTTATTTTACCCTTTGCAAAAACTGAAGACAGCATATTATGTTACTCTTGATATTTAACGACTCTCCAATTATTTATAAATATTGTGATTCTGTTGATTTAATAAAACATACACAAGCAAAAAAAGGAACCGAATGATCCATTAACATTTCCTGTGACATATCATGAGGGTAGGTTCTGTTTTGATGATACTTTTACAAAAAAATTGAATCCATCTATGTGTTCATATCATCCATGAAAGTTATAGTACATGATATGAATAATCTTTTAAAAATGCATAATTATTCATTGTCAGTAAAAAGGCATTTTAAAAATCAAGTTATTCTCACTTGAGGGACACTATCAAAATCATCAGTAATTGTACTAGTTGTTCAAAGATAATCAGTTGTCTTTACCTCACTATACCCAATTTACATTGATTTTTTAAGGATTAGATGGTTGGTCAATAAAAATCAGAAATCTTACATGAATTTATTTCCAATTACTATTCCAATCTAACCAAAATTGGTATTGAATGTCACAAATAATCACAGTTTGTAAGGACTACTTACCTGAAACATTGCGTCCATCATGTATCCTAACATAGTCTCCAGTAGAACAGTCTCCAGAGCCAATCACATTGAATGCTGAGAATGAGACGGTGACATAGTGACCTACAGGACCTGTGATGTACCACTCACAGTTTGCAGCTGAATCATAGTTGTTGGGGTAGTTGGGCGAGTTGAACGTTCCACTGGTACCAGAGTAGCTGCCTCCGCATTGAGCTACAAGAAGATGAATATAAAATGGTATTATGCTTGAGACATCATGCAAGTACTTCCATCATAGTATCATCATACGCTTCAAAGAATAAACACACCCTTCTGCCCAATGTGCTCTGATCAAGCATATTGTGCATTCGAAGCCAAAAGAACTTTTTTTTCTACATTGTTAACACCCTTCTGGCTCCAAACAGATTAATATAGCTCATTGGAATATTGATACACCATGCCCTTTGGTAAGATATTTGACTGATACACTGTTATTTTAATTGGATTATAAATGTTGAAGTGGCTTAGCTACACTAGATATACATGTATATGCTTTGTGGAGCAAATTGGCAAGTGCATTTTAACTCTCATGGATAGGATACTATAACATTACAACATATATAATGTGGGTTGAATTGGGCAGATATTGTTCTACATGTACATTTGCTACTCTTTTCCAAGGTGCAATATAGATGGAAATAATTTTTTCAGTACAGCTTATAGAACATCATGCATTAAAAGCATTCAGCATTACATAATTGAATCCTTAGTACTGGTATTTAATCAACAACTTTTTGATCAGAATTTTTTTGGGTAAAATTGAAGAAATATCATATTGAACATATATTTCAATGTATTCATAAAGCTAATGAAAATAGCTATGCTTTAGACCATCCTGACAACAATCTTGATGAAACAGAATGTTTGTATTCATAATCCAATGTCTCCATAACCATAAAGGAACTCACCTGGGCTATAGGTCATCTTGAAGCCAGAATGAACGACACTGAAGTCTGTTGAGAACCTGACATACATGGCATTGCCTGTTGTGGTGATTGGATTAGGAGCTACATTGCCACAGTACTGACCAATCAGAGGAGCATTAGCAGAACCACCATCACGGATCTCAATGTAGTCAAATTGGCAACTGAAAGAAAGAGGAGATTTAACATTGATACCTAAGACGTCTAAATGTATGTCTTAAAAAAAACAACTAAGTCACAAGGGATAAACATTAGTGCCAAATCTTGTTGTTAAGAAAGTCTGTTTGACCTTTCGGGGAATGGTAACATTGGAGGGGTTGAATGTTAGCTATTCCTTTCTTTGATTACTTCTCAAAGTAAATTTACAAAAGTAGGAAGTACATGTACCTTGAATGAGACTCAATGTAGAAGTTACTCTCAAAGACTCCAGATATGAGATATGTCTGAGGTCCAGAGATGATCCAGATACATTCTGTGTTCTCTACATAGTTATTAGGCCAGTTGGTAGATGAGATGAACCCTGTATCAGTAGCACTGGTTAGTGTACGATGTCCACCACAACCTGTGATAGAGAGAGAGAGAGAGAGAGAGAGAAGATAATGAATCAGTTTCATCAACTGAATCTATGATGGTTTAAGGTGTCGTGGTCGAGTGGATATGTGGATATTTGAGTCCCACCGCGGCACTAATGTCCTTTGGCAAGACATTGATCTACATTTGCCACACTCAACCTAGGTGATGTAAATGGGTACCTGGCAGGAATTAATTCCTTGAAATGCTAGAGTGCCGTAATGGCAGCCTTGCTAAAGCCAGGGTAATAATCGGGAGTGCCAGGAGTGTCTAGTCTGACAGACATGAGCGCTATACAAGAAACCACTATTATTATTATCATTATAAGAAGTAGGATTTTTTATTCGATTCATCGAGTATAATTTTCTGTCTTTCTTTCCTTTTTAAACAATATGCATTTGGCACAAGGAAGTTCCATTTAGAGTGCCTACATTTTTCAAATAACCATGTTTGGCATTGAGTTTTTAGGATTAGAATATGGCTGACTCACTCAATCCTGTATATCACAAAAATAAATCTGTTCCTCAATCAACATATTTCATTTAGGGCTGTGTAAATCTTGTGTAGATGAATTTAAATTTAATGAAAAAGCAGGAATTTTTAAAGGGAAAGGACAGATAGTCCCACTCTTGCAGCTTTCCGCAGGCAAACTGAAAAACTGATTATTCCCAAAATATTTCCATTCAAACCACAACCTTGATCCATCCTGAGTATTAGCCTCAAAACCATCCTGGCACAGGGGTAAAGTAACATTTTTGCATTGCACTGAATTGTGAGTACAATGCGAAAAGTGTGAAATTAGCATCATACCTGCTGTGACAGTCACATAACTAAAGCTGAATCCGCGTCCATTGCCTGAGTCATCAGTAACAAAGCGTGCTCTAAGCATGTTACTAGATGTTTCCAAACCAGAGGGCTCAGCAGTGCCACAGTACGGACTCGTTCCAAGAGCTGGAGAAGTCTCAGATCCTCCATTGGATAACTTCAAAAGGTATCAGAAAATGAGATATATGCCAGGAATTTGACATCAGTAAGCTCAAACTATACACAAAATATTGTAATAATCAGATGGCAAATGTAGTTATAAAGCTTGCTCTGAGCATGCTACTAGATGTCTCTAGACCACAACATTCCAAGATCAGGAGATGTCTTGGATCTTCCATTATATAACTTCATGAAGAATTACAAAAATGAGATATTGGTTAATTTAAGAATCTATGTCAGATTATTAGTAACTTAAGGTACACAGCTATGCCAAAATATCAGAAAAACTGGATATGGTAAGTTTATTTATAAAGCCATACCCAGAAAATCTGAAAATAGGCAGCCAATTAATCTAATCAGATTGTCTTCCTATGATGAAACATACCATCACCACGCTCATACCTCAATCGCTTTTTTGAGATATTGAAATAACGAGAAAGCAAGACAGATGGACAGACAACCCCGAAACATAAAGCCTCCAGCAAAACCTTTGGCGGGCGGAATTATAATAAACCTAACTGATTGTAAACCTGATGTATACATAATGACTCTGGAGTTGCATATGATTCATCTGGATATAACTCACATATAGCTGGTCCTTTCCACAGTTGCTGGAAGATTCAACATCCAATTCTTGGAAGTTAAGTGATATTGTAGCGCCAGAGATAGTCTGAATGCTGTATGTACAATCCAGGTTGGAAGCATAATAGCCGGGATAACCAGGGCTTGTTACAGTTCCACTCATTGATGTAAAGTCACCTCCACATCCTATAGCAAATTATGTAAAATATAACTTAGTAGTTAAGTGTTAGCTTCCTTATTTGAATATTGTTAAAAAACAGATATTTCTGGAACATGAAACATGGTCTACTGACATTGAAAAATACAATTTATTTGTACAATGGTATGAATTAAACTAAAATCATAGATACTCCAATAATAAGAGGTGTAGTTCTAATGGATACTATACCATTAACCCTACACATATCATCTTTAACCTAAATACTGTAAGACTAAATTTCTGAAATTATCTTGAACACATCAATAGTATCTTTGAAGTACAACTGCAAGCCAGAATCAAACACAGTTTCTTACCTGACTTGAAAACTGCTACAAAACCTGCTAAAGTGACAGAGCTATCTGTAGAGAACTCAACTCTCATTGTGCTTCCTGTAGAGTACACTGGTGATGCAAGGGTCCCACAGAACTGACCTAATCGAGTATCAGTATTGGTTGCACCTGAAAACGCACAAAGATGAATGTATTAAGTACATTCTTTTATGTCTTAATGGTCTTGTATTTTTATTTAATTCATAAAAACTTAAGAGCAAAATCATTGATATTATTGAAATCTGGATTTTTTTTCCCCTACTAAGAAGTGCGCCTACACCAAATTTAGACTTTGAAGATTTTGGAAAAGTACTCAAACAAACAACAAACGGACAAAAAAAATATTTATCTTCTGTCCCAATGATCCTTTAAAAAAAATCCATCCTATTCCTTTATGATAAAAGGAATGAAAGTCAACTATCATTTCAAACTCTTCAAAGAACCTTCGTCCATTGCATACAGGATCCAAGTGGGAAAACAAGAATTCAGTAGTCCACATGTATGTGTACCAGAGCTCCAGTGCATATGGGCCCATAACTTTCAGCTCTAGCTGGACCCCTACATTTCAAACATTTTAATACAGGTCTCATGCAGACTCTGAGATTGTCAACTTTGACCCCCATTGAAAAGAAATTATGGAGCACTGAAATCAGATCAAATTACCATCATAGATTCTGACATAGTCAAAGATACAGTCCACACCTCCATCTTCGAGGAGGAAAGAGGTAAAGTTGAGGAAGATGGTGCCTCCGTTGGATGTGATGAGCCATACACAGTCCTGGTTATCAAGGTAGTTACTAGGGTAACCAGGAGAGGTGAAGTTCTGCTCACTGCCGGTAGCTGTCAATGGTCCTCCGCAGCCTGGGATGAGAAAAAAGGTAGGAAGAGAAAGGAAAAAGAAGAGGGGGAGGGAGGGAGGGAGGGAGGGAGGGAGGGAGGGAGAGAGAGAGAGAGAGAGAGAGAGAGAGAGAGAGGGGGGGGGGGGGGAGAGGGGGGGGGGGAGGGGGAGCGAGATACATTAACAACATGGAAGAGACAAGGGAGAGAGAGAGAGAGATGCAGATATAAGGAAAGAGAGGGGGGCAGAGACAGGAAGAGAGAGGCAGAGAGTAATTGAGTGAGTCAGTGAAGATAAACAATGAAAAAGCATCACCCCAAAAAATGTTCAATTTGACATCATATCATATCACTTATCTGCAATACAGATATATAATATTTAATTTCATCCACAAATTGAAATGGTTTCTTTGGTTTACATATGATAACAATGGCTTACCCAATTTACCTCACCAGACCAAGTTTCTATCTTGAGTTTCATCCACAATTCAATACCTAAATAGAGTGTTGTAATTATCTACATTTAAAATGGCAAACTATTTTGCTCTCTTTTTTGCCTATAGATCTTCTTTTCTTCCAGGGCCAAAAAGTTCTGTACTATTGGTGGGGCTAGCACACTTTAGAAAAATCAAATGTGAATAAGAAGTGGGCTAATTAGCTTTGTCCAGTATCATTGATGCCACTTAGGCCTCCCTTAGTCCCACTGATAGCAAGGACTTAGTAAAGTTGTGAGAGTAAGAAATGAGTATAATACTACCCTAGCAAAACAAAACAAAATGAGAAGAACATTGAAGCTTAAAAATGACATACTTCCAGGCTCAGCTGTCCCAGGTGCAATGGTGTTACTACCAGACACAGCAAGCCAGTTGAGCTGGAAACCAGTGCCAGCAATGGAGAAGTCACTAGATAATTGCACAGAGCCAACATTCCCTGTGGTCTGGACTGCATTAGGGATCTCGATACCACAAACTGTTTGTAGGACTGGTGAATACTCATACAACCCATCTCGAATCTGAAAGAAGAAATGAATGATAAACTCTTCATGATGAATTTAAATTCAAAAGGCTGTTAAAGCTATTCTTGAGTCCTGGTAATGGAAAGGCTTCTTAAAAGAAGCTGGATTAAAGTGATACTGAATTATTTACAATTTACTAGATGTGTGTTTTGTACCAGAAGAATGTAAACTTGCAGGGAATCACATTTTTATGTAAATACACATATGAGACCACATGTTCAAGTGGATGATGTGCAGTCAGAACTTCTACCAAGACTATTTGACAGACATCAGATATATTCAGTTTAACTTTAGTTTGATTCTGTGATAATTTACTTCCAGTCAAAGCCCCAACCACAAATACTATTTCAATCATGTAATAATAATCATGAACAAGCTTAGTATAAAATAATTGTTACTTTTCCCGAACAACATACTAGATATTCCCTAAATCCATCTCCAGACCAAAGACCAAAAGAGAAAAATGACTGGAAGGTTCGTTTATTTTTGGTATAACACTCACCTTGACATAGTCAAATGAACAAGCCGCATCATTTTCAATATCCATAACGGTGAAATAAAATAGGATCAGCTCCCCAGCTGGAACTGTGACTGTCCACATTACACTAGCATAGTGAGGGTAGACAGAGGGGTACAGAGGCGATTCGATAGTGCCAGCCATTCCAGACAGATCACCACCAAATTCTGTTGACCCAAAAAAAAGACCCCCAATAAATGGTACACAAAGAAACTACTTAACTTGGAAGAAAAATGTTGAAAATCAAATACTGATTTATCTATTTTATTAACCCATATGTCTTGATGTGGTTCATAACTGGAAACGTCAGAAAAAATGTGGTATAAACTTTCATTCATCATTACGATTAGGATGTGATGAGGCATAAAATTTAATACAATATACCAATAAAGATGTCTCTTTCTTTAAAAAAAAAGGTAAAGGTGAGATATGGTGGACTAGGATAATAAGCATGGTCAAATAAAAAATTATGAGCCAATAATAACACATACCATACCTTCTCCTTGTGTATTAATTTCAAAAGTGTAAAAAGTAATTTAAATCCCAACCACAGGTGACATGTTTTCCATCTTCTAATCATAGAGAGTAATATAGTGGAAAATACACCTAACTTGTCATAAAATCCCTAGTCTCTCACAAAACACAGATGATATTATTTTTTTATTATAAAGATGAATTATACTTTAGTGATACATGACCACCATCTTCGGGACTTACGCATTGCAAAGCTGGCAAGGAATCCTGCATCAGATGATTGTGAATCTGAACGGAACTTCATCCACAAACTACCAACAGCAGTTACATTACTAGGAATGGTGTTACCACAATAGCGACCAATCAGTGCACCGTTTGCATCATCCTGACGAAGTTCCACATAGTCCTGGCTACATACTGACTCAAGGTTGAAAATGCTGTGCAAAAAGAAAATTCATGTCAGATGATCATGGCTGCTGTCGCCTCTTTATTGCTACATGAATTTCTCTGGCCTTTCTTTTCTTTTCATTATTTTTAACCAAATTTAAAAAAAATCTCCTTTTAAAAGTCCCTAAAGGAATGTGATTTGTGTTCTGTGTTTCATTTTACTCATTTCCAAAGTTTCAATGGAACATAAATTTCAATATGTTCAGATATTACTTAGTTTGTAATTTATTAAATTTACATGAAGATATCACATCAATAAATATCATTATATTTCTTTTTTGTGAAGAAAACAATATTTTGCCAGTTATGAGAATGTATCCTGTGTCTATATCTACCCTCAACAGTACAAGACAGGTATTTTCACCGCTACAATGTACCTGTAGGTAACATATTGCAAGATAGAGGTATGTTTGTGGAACACCCAGTTTTTATGTTTAACTGTCTCTTTTCACTTTAACAAGGAATATGCTGTACAATGACAGATGAATGTAATAAGCGAGTTCGTAATTAGGATTTGCACATGGGCAGATAAACTTAAGGTTATTCGTACCAAAATTGTAAAACCATTGAGACGAATACTCGGATCGTGCTCATGAAAGTTATGTAATCAGTATTCATTTATTCACCGAAAGTACATTTATCTGATACACAGGTGGAAGTATTGTTCTCAAGAGGCAAACAAAAGGTATTCATGAAGCACCTCCATCACTTCGGCAGTGATTATTCTAAAATGCACATGTGGGAAGTATCCACCGTGTCAAAGATCTGTGGATATTTTGGGGTCATGCGTTCCAGAGCTATTTACGAACTCGCTTATTGAATGCGAATGATACTCCATTCAATTTTTTCTATAAAACATACATGAGTGTCTAAATCTTCAAAACATATAATGTCCATCCGCTACACCCTGGGGGAAAAAATTACCCTTATATTAAAATCAAATGAGGATTATACACCACAAACAATGGTATGTAGTGGAGATGAAGTACTTGAATGGGAGTGATGCTCTGTCTATTTCTTTCTATAAAAATGCAAGTTATGGTAAACCTGATATCCATCCACAAGACCTGGTTAAAATAATTACACCTAGGTAAAGCAGCTGACCTTTATTTATCAATTAAGGGTTCTACATCACAAATAATGATATGCAATGTAGATAGAAGTACCTCAATGAGACTTGTTTTTACAAGAAAGAAAGAAGGTCCAAACAATTTTCTCATTTCTTTATATTGAGTAAAGACTTACAGACCTACATGTACATATGGGGAAAATATATATGTGTTAGTGCTCTTTCCTTGACCCCTCATAAAACAAGGGTTCTGCACATCACAAAGAAAAGTACCTGAATGAGAGTTGTACTCTGTTTCCTGCTGATGCGGTAAAGATCCATATACATTCTGTATCTTGAGGGTAGTTAGCTGGGTAGGCGGGGCTGACAATAGAACCAGACTGAGCAGAGTATGTTCCACCACATGCTGTAAGTAAAAAAAAAAAAGATATATATATATCTAATAAACAAAATCAATCCCCCTTACATGCACATGTACTCCAACATACATGTATCCTAAACTCTAATTAGAGAATATCCCATTGAATTCCTCGTCTCCTCTTGATTCATCTAAATTATATAGTTTGAATACTATTGAGTTTTTATAACCATCATATTAATCATCATCATCGAAAATAAAAATGACATTGTGGAGAATGCATATATGATGTTCTGACAAACAACACCATTGCAGTCAATCTTCATTCTTAGAGGCTTACTCTAGCAACATTTTGTTTCCACAGTATGCTCAAGTTTGATCAGAATATTTAATTACATGTGGATAACAACACATTTACACAAATATAAATAAGAAGAATTCATGTACGTCTAACATATCTTTTCTGTTTCTTAGACAAGCAGTTACATGATTCATAGCAACACTAAATTCATGGCTGCTCTTCATAAAATAGTGCACCAAGCGATATCCAGTTGTCTTCACAACAAGAAGTTTTTAGCTTTAATGATTCCTAAACAACGGTTGTAATCTGGATGAATAATTGTTAGTATATGACTCAATAAAAACAACAACAACAAAAATTCAACAAACTATTACAACTTTATAATACTTTGCCAATTTTTTTTTTTTTTCTTGTCCTACCCGACTCTGATGTGGTGTAAGTAGCTCTGAAACCAGTAAGAGTGACGCTTGAATCACTGGAGAATGAGACGAAAAGGGAGGGGCCGGTAGAAGTGATAGGGATGGGGACGATGGAACCGCAGTAGGTGCCGACCTCTGGTGAGGTGTCACTGTTACCCTGGCGGACTGTGACAGAGTCATGACAGTCTGAGGCACCGTTGGCTTCCAGGTCCATATGGGTAAAGATCAGGGTTATACGATCCTCTGTCAACAAGAAGCATGCATTAATCAACATGAAAGTATAATTATGTAGACCAAGTGTTCATGAGAAAAGTTACATGATGTCTATATTGTAAAATGTGAGCAACCCAAATTCTATTGGACAAAAAAATTTGAAACTGGATTGAAATAGCAATTGAAAATACAAAGGAATTCAAGAAAGGAAAGGTATTCAAAATAGAAAACGGTACACTGCCAAAAATTTACAAGTGAACACTAATAGCTGAAGAGATACATTGTACACAACAGGCATGAATACCCTTCAAAGAACAATTATATTTGATTTACCCTGAAATCCATACATAACAAACTAGCTAATCTTTTATAATCATACAAGCATTTGCATGTGCTATCAATTGAAACAATGTATGCATGTTCATGGTCATCTAAATATACTTTTATTGGCTGAATAGAAGTCAGTAATTCAGTAAAATCTTGAGAATATTTGATACCCCCGGCCTGGGCATCCTTCTTAAGCAATACTTACGTGGATCATCAGTTTCTATAATCCATGAGCAGTTCTGATTATTAAGGTAGTAGTTGGGATAGTTAGAAGTCTGAATGTAGCCATCTACGCTGGCATCCTTTCTGCCTCCACATGCTACAATAACAAATAAAGGGAGAAAGGGCAATAATGAATTTTCAGCATCTAGGACCATGCATAGTAACTTATAACATGTAACCAGCTTTCACTCTATCATTTTCTTCATTCTTTGTTCATCATGTGCCCTACAGAAGGGTGCAAACACAAATTTTGATTGATTTTTCCCCCTTTAGTTCATTTGCTGTGAAATGAGAGGGCCAAGCAATAATGAAGAAAAGTTATAAGCTTTACTGTTAACAATAGGACAGTGTACAGATTAAAAGGTGTTGTGCAGATGTCATCAATAATGGCCAAAACTTTGAAACACACATTTCCAGAAATATATATTTTCACTCCTTTCCTCAAAACCTTACTATTAGTAAACCCTCTCCATAGGTGAAATGAGTGGCTTAGGTAGTTTAACACAATAAAGAGGCATAAAAAGAATGCAAAATGCATCATTGTTAAAAATTCTAATCTTATTTCATCTAGGTAGAATCATATGATTATGAGACAGACCTAGTAATCATCTCTACTAAACCCAGATTAGACTTTATATCACCAAAAATGTCATTATGGTGTCTCAAATTACAACCTTTCATCCACAGACATAATGTACTACTATGCATCTGGCATGCCAGACTCTCCTTTTAATGCCACTACATTTTTCTGTGCTACCTTTATCACAATTGATATGAGCTGGGTTTCAATCTTTATTCACAAGAAGCTGAGGAAGTTAACACCTACCTGTTTCATAGGATGCTCTGAAGCCAGTGCTACTCACACTACCATCACTGAACATATGGACATACATCATGTTACTGCTAGAGTAATAAGTGGCTGGGTCTGGGAGTCCTGATCCACATACTTTAGTTATCACAGGTGAGGAATGACCTAACCCATCATGTAGCTTGAAACAAGGGACAACAAATATATATGAGTGATGGGATGATGTCTTCAATTAAACTCAGTATCAATTATATTTAATTCTAAATTAGCACATGGACAAATTATCTGCACCTAACTTGTCAAGCACTAAATGTTCTCTTTACACCAACGTCAAGAATGATAAGAAAACATGGCAACTTCTTACATAATTATCAGTGGAAGTAAGTCACGGATGTCTGCAATTTTGGCCGATTCAGATGCTTCAATATGCAATAATGTAACGCACTTGACAATTCATTTTCTGAGATTCTTTATGATAAAAATTACATCTAGGAAAATTGGCTTTGAACTTGCACACATTTACAGCTCATATCACACTTTAAATGTCCCATATTATCATACCAAAATATGAAATTAAACAAATACAAAGCAATAAAGATAATGCAAAAGATTACAGATTTCAAGCAAGATGTCAAAAAATCTATGAATAAATGGAACATCAGAACAGACTAATTACCTCCACATAATCATAGGTACAGTTTGTAGCACCTTCAAGGTCGAAGGTCCGGAAAGAAAAGGCGACTCTATGATCTTCAGCGACTGTGATGGTCCAGGAGCAATCAGTGAAGTGGGGGTAGTTCACACTACCAGGGGCCGTGGGGGAATGCAGTCCTCCACTTGCTGATGTATAGTTGCCTCCACATCCTAAGAGGTGAGTAAAAATGGGATACCATGATGAAATTTAATACAGAGAGGTAAAATGCTGCAATCCTTTTCTTTTGGTATCTTTGATACAACATGCAATTCATCATCTTTTTAACAGTAGACCTTATACAAACATAAGAGTTTGAAAAACAATGATATGTACATGTGACCATTATTCCTGTTACAAAAAAGGAAAAGAATACAGTGTAGAATCATTACTCTCTTCTCTAGAAAGGAGAAGAAAAAAAAGAATGAAAATCATAAAACATTGTCTTTTTAGGAATGGATGTATATCATATGATAACTTGATATCTAGTCCATGTAAGTGGTGTATGCCATTTTAAACAAAACAAGTTAAAAAAAAAATTAAAAAAGAAATAGTCTTAGTCTATGTCTCTCTGTCGATCTGTCTCTCTCTCTCTCCATTTCTACCTGTCTCTCCCTATTTCGCTCACAAATAGTTCGAACAAGATCGCAGGGCGCTCTTGTATTAAAAAACTATATTCTTTCAATTCACCACATAAAATGCAAGAAACCTACCTCCAGGGTTTGCTTGATATGAAGCATGGAAGCCACCTCCATTGACAGAAGAATCTGTACGGAACCTGACAAACATCTGATTACCGACTGAAGAGATAGCTTGAGCTTCAGTGCTTGTCTCACACAGCTGCTGCAATAAGAATCCATTGTCATCTGTCCCGGAATAGATCTAAAAGAGATCCACAATGCATGATACAGTCATCTTTAATAAAATCTTACTTTAAATTTGGAACAGAGTTCAGGGGTTAATTTGTAGTTAATACAGTGGAAGAAATATATCTGAAATAATTCTACAAGCAAGAGCGATTGAAGAGCAAATCCCTTTGACAGAAAATGTATTATAAACAGAAGGCAAACATATGCTCTGGGTTCGAAAGCAAGAAAACTAGAACTTAGTGCTAAACTTGACGATTTAATAGCTGTTACAATTGCCCATACAATAATAACCCTGCTTACGATAGAAAATACTATTCTTGCAGACAACATCTCTACTTGAATCAATCAAATTGAATCACTGATCACCAGGAAATACCAGGAATGAATTTTGATCCCAATACAAATTCATGGATAGTCTGGGTAATGTCTAATTCCCCCTATAAAATATAAAGTGAACTATATATCATATCTTTTGAAAGAAGAAAATAATACTTCAAAATCAGAATTTTTTTTTTGACATACATATAATCTTAATGATTGGAAACAACTTTTTGTATGTTGTAAAGATTTAAACTTGAAAAAAAGAAACTTTCACAAATATCAACCACTCCTGAAATTCACAAAACTTTCTGGTTGTAAATTACATGAATGCTACATAATAATAATAATAATAATAAGATATTTGTATACCGCAAATTGCAAATTGCCTCTAAGCGGTTTAGAAGGAAATAGCTGATAAGTAAAGGAAACAGAAATTGCATAAGGAAAGGTTACCTCTAGCACATCAAATTGACATTGTACGCTATTCTCCATATCAATGTTGTCAATTGTGAGAGTGATGGAGCTGCCCGGATCCACAGTGATTGTCCATTCACAAGTACGGGTGTGGTCATAAGGATTAGGGTAGTTAGGGCTGGAGAATGTACCGCTGTTTCCTGTTAGCTGCTCCCCACAACCTGTTTCAGAATAGAGGTTATGTTAGCATGTCTAGCATTTAGTTCACCCACCAATCAGGAACCATGGTTTGAAATTCAAAGTATACCAATCACCAAAGAACATTTTGTTCTGCATGTTAAAGATTCCAGGTCACTCTACTTTATTCAAAATATGAGCTTAAAATAGGGCTCTACGCTTACTGTTCTGGGGGTCTAGATTTTTTATTATTTTAAAGAGTATGTGTGTACATTAAAATTTTTTGGGAGCCTGGACCAATATTTTGGGTGTCTACTGTATGTGTCCTGGGCACCTGTTAATGTCAAGCCCTGCATAAAGTATTATGTCTACAGAGAGATTTTGCACGTTTAAATACACCCCCTATGAACATTTTGTATCTAAATCAGAAATTGAAGAACAATACTTCTACAAGGATATTTCTACACAGTAGACAGAAAGATATGCAAAAGACTTTTTTATGCAAAGAATAAAAAAATATAGAAACGAAATAAAGAAAATATAAAGGGAAACATTACCATCAATTTCATAGTATCCCTGGAACCCAGCGTTGGCCACAGAGGAATCTGAATGGAATTCTACTCTCATGTATTGCTGTGTAGAAGGGTATGTAGTGCCTGGTGGTAAAGGATTATTACCACACAGCCTGGCAAGCTCATTATCACTGCTGTCCTGACCATCTACAATCTGGGAAAATCATAATAATTATGATCAATAATGAAGCATTATGAATAGAAGTGGTCATAGTACAATATCTTATAGTATCGAAACAATTTCTATATCATAGTTTCCACATCAATTTCAAATCTCCCTCTCTCTCTCGTTCACTCATACAGAAGATCGGGCTTAATCAAGTAATAATGAGTAAAGGTATACTCAAATTGCTCTGTGAAGCATCTCGCTTTTAAAGCCCAGTCATCTATATTATTATGTAGTGCAAATATTATCAATAAATCAAATGATTTTCCATGAAATGTGAAGGGTAGATTTGACTTACACGGACATAGTCAAATGTACAGGTGCTGTGTGCTTCAAGATTTAGATCAGTGAATGTGAAGTTGATAGTATTTCCAGTTGTAGTTTGCACAATCCATGAACAGTTTCGGCTATGAGGGTACGGATCAGGGTAGTTAGGAGACTCGATGTATCCAGAAGGAGCTGTTAGTACCACATCAGAGCAATCTAGAAAATACAAAGAACATGTTAGTAATTAATATAGAATGGCTTGAGAAATCCCTGTAATCTGATTGGTTAAGAGCCAGGGAGCACAATTGAAATATTTATACTGACTGCATGAATAGCAGCTTCTCAATATGGCGACTGCAAAACAGTTCAAATAATTGACTGTATTAGAGTGCATGCAAAACTATTTTCAGAAGTAACAAATATAAGGTCTAAAGCATTGACGATTTGATTCCTCCCTCCCTCCTTCCTGCTGAGCTTTTTACCTTCTTCATAGGTGGCCGAGAATCCCCTTCCACTCACAGAGAAGTCTGACTGCCATTCAATACGCATGCTATTGCCTGTAGAATGGACAGGTTCAGGGATTGTGGTGCCACAGAAGACACCAATCAACTGGCTCGTAGTTTCTAGACCATCAAGAACCTGATGATAAAAAGAAAGAGAGAGAGAGAGAAAACAAAAACTATGTTAACAATCAGACATGGAAGGAGTGGAGAGGATTGTCAATTTGAAATTATGCCAAAGATCCTAATGAAATGATTGGTCGAGAGCAGGGATTTTTGTTATCTACTCCATAATCGGTTAATAGAAAGTGCCAATGACCAGTATTCAGCATTTACTATTGATCAGCTGGTTTATCATCTTGATCTCCGTTGGTAGGTGACTCTAAATCTATGCACTTTCGGATGATGATTATTTATCAATAGGATCCTCATCAACATTTTATAAAAACAATTAAAACACACGTTTCAGAGGTGAGTATAATTATACACCCTTGACTTGAAACATCCATGACATTGATTCTACTTGCAATAAATCATACTACCTGGTACTGGTATACAGGAAGAAATCAGAATATTGAAAAAATGCAATTATTGCCATTGTAATCTTAGTTTATATGCAGCCCAACAATTGTACCTTGACATAATCAAATGCACAGGAGGAGTGATCTTCAACATCCATGTCAGTAAAGGTGAGTATGATCTGTGATCCTTGGGCTACGGTCATGGTCCACACGCAGAAAGCATCGTGATTGTAGGCATACGGGTAGCTGGGTGATGTGAAGCTTCCCGTTGGTGATGTTAATGTCCCTCCACAACCTGGTTGATCAAATTCCATGGGAGTAGAGTGTTAATAATGGTTTAAAATGGGATTGGGAGAAACACATTGAAGCTAGAAGATGGCAGTTTGGCTGTTCTTACATGTAGATATGACCCATGTGTCAAAATTAGTTTATAATTTGAAAATGCTTAAAAATTATAGAGGTATCATCAGTTTAGTTATCACAATTACATGTCACTCATATGCCAGTCTATGTTCACGACTACAATAGATATCTATTTATTTTTAAAAATACAATTGTATGAAAACAAGTAATTCACTTGCCATGTTACTGGGCATTTGCTTGTTTACTGAATAACTTCTAGAATTTATTTTTCAGTTTCAGTTCTTTGTTTTATTGTTACAGTTTGCATAAATATGTTCAAAAGACGCAAATTTTAAAACAAAAACAAAACAAACACATGGCTCATTTTAAGTACGAACATTCACAATTGCAAAGAATTTCTTAGCCTCCATTCGTTCCATCTCTGATATTACTTTGTTTAGATCAAAATTAAAAACCTATCTAATGGAAAATGCATATTCAACCTAGCTCTTAAATTGTTACCTAGTTCTTAAATTGTTACCTAGTTCTTATATTGTTATCTTACCTTGTTATCTATGTTTCATAATTTCACTTTATATTTGTTTTCTTGTCATTACTCTGTTTAGTTTTAATTGTATCAATATTGTAAAGCGCTTTGATATAAATGTTTTATGAAAAGCGCTATATAAGTAAAAGTTATTATTATTATTATTAGACAGGCTTAGCCACCCATGCCTACTGTTTTGTGCATAATGACATGTGTGGCAAATGAGCAATCATGTAGAGAGGTGAAGAAAGCTCACCTGTTGCTGTAGAATCGTAGAATGCAGAGAAGCCTGTAGCTGTGATAGAGATGTCTGTATGGAAGGTGAGTCTCATTAGATGACTATGAGAGATGAATGTAGTAGGACTGATCTTTGGACCACAGTAGGTACCGATAAGAGGGGAGCTGTCGTAACCACCATTCCTAAACAGAAACAAAGATGGACGCATACATGTACAAAGATGGCTGGTAGAGATGTGCAATGTTGTTGTTTTTTTTCTTCAATTTTACCTGTTGTATCTCAGTACCCTTCCCTCAAAACTTTTTGCTGTACATTAGACTTGGTTTAAGCTATCTACCCATATTGTTTTGGAACCGAGTCTTCAGTTTGTATGAAACATAATTGCTTTTGATATAAATGTAGAACAAATAAACTTCAAATTTTAAAGAAATGAGCTTTGTCCTTTGGAAAGGACGTTAAATTAAGATCTTGTGTGTAGCAAAGTTATCACATATGCATGTTAAGAACTTGCTACACTGTTTGGGGCAACATGGTGTAGTGGTCAATCTGGACATCCCAATCATAATTTTCCATAACTATGAAAAATATGGGTAGCTAGATGGACACGAAAAAACTAAATATTTTAATATTTTTATTTAAGAAAGAAAACATGCAGAAAAGTAAGGGAAATTTCAAGCCCTCTTTACTAAATGCGTTTTTCCAACTAAAGACGTCTACCTGCTTTGCCGTATTTCACCACCCCACATCAGAAGGCCTGTGTGGAGCACAGGACGGAACTTGTATAGTGACTCGATAAGAAAAAGAACCACACAAGAATTGAAATATGTGAAATTTGGAAAAAAAATTAGAAACCCTCATAAAAATCAAGACTTATACAGTATACTACAATCCTCACCTGATAGTCAAATAGTCATATGCACAATTGGAATTATCCTCTAACGTGAAGTTTGTAAAGGTGAGAATAATTTGATTTCCGACTGGAGCACTAATGGTCCATGTACAGTCTCTGTTGTCAGGGTAATTGTTGGGGTAGTCAGGACTCATAACAACTCCTGTAGCACCAGATAAGGTTCCACCACAATCTGAACAGGACAGAATAAGAAAGAAAAAAAAGGAAAATATATAAAAATTCAAGCCTATATGTAAAAATGTACAGAGCTATGTATCAGCTTTTGAAATATATTTCAAAGAGTAGAAAACACTCATGTGGCAGTTTAAGCAAACAATTATGGTTGACAAATTTGTATATTAATTTCGAACTTTCAATAAAGCTTACAATGATCCGTTCATACCTGAAACATTTAACTAATTATACCATTGGTGATGCACAATGTAGAAATGAGGTTTGAGCCAGGAAAAAGCAAAGATTCCATCCTAAAATCTTAACACTGTAAAAGGACTAAACAGAAGATATATAATGGCCTATGGTATTTAATGTATCCTGAACACAGCACTTACATGTTGATGCATTGACTGCTATATAGGATGCTGTAAAGCCTTCATAAGCCACAGAGGAGTCAGTGATGAAGACAACACTCATCCGGTTACTGGCAGACATCATGACAGGAGGTGGTCCGGAACCACAATACCTGAGGCAAAACAAAGATATAAAAAACAGTTTAAAGGGAGATTGAAGAGCAAGATAAAGGAGACAATGGCATGAGACACAGTGGTAGGGGTGACTGAAAGAGCAAGAAAAGAGGAAAGGGGAAAGAGGAAAGATTTGAAGAGAATGTGTGTGTGTGTGAGAGAGAGAGAGAGAGAGAGAGAGAGAGAGAGAGAGAGAGAAAGACAGGTAGAGACGAAGTAGAGGAGCCAAAGAAAAGTAGAGAGGGAGACAGAGACAGTGAGACAGACAACAGATTGCCCGAATGTGAGACACAGATTGCCAATTGTAAATAGAGAGTAAAAGCAAAGAGAAACAAAAGATGACAAAACAATGTTTGAAGTCATCATGTTCCACAGTCAACAATTTCATTTGTAAACAAGATTTAAAAGTTGCATCAAGCAAGTCCATACCTTCCCATGAAAATGACAACAGGGGTAGTGCTATTATTATAGATCTACACATTTTTTTTGTATATTTTGTGCAATCGAGAGCATTAGCTACTTCAGGTATCAACAGAAAATTGTTGACAGCTGGTCACACCAGCAGTCCCTGTAAGGAGAGTCCCAAATAGGCCAATACAATAGGTTTGGTACTGCTTAGATTATGTTATGTTTCACCATCTATCAAAAAAAAAAAAAAAGTAACAAAACATTTCATATACCTGTAACATCAGAAATGTTTGGAGCACACACGATAAGAAAGGGGAAATGTGCATTTTATCTGATGCAAGTGTAAGATTAATTTAAGATGCCAAGGTTACTAAGAAAGTCCCTACCTTCCAAGGAATGTCACATTTGGGGTAGTGCCATTGTCATAGATCTCCACATAGTCAAAGATACAGTTGGAAGCTTCCTCCAGGTTAAACACAGTGAAAGTCAGCTCTATAATCATGCCAGGATCTATTACCATGTTGTAGATGCAGTTGGCCCCATGTGGGTAGACGCTACCATCAGAAGGGGAGCTAAACGTGCCAGTGCTCTCAGTAAAGGTTCCCCCACAACCTACACAGGTGCAAGTGGAATGTATCAGTTACACTTTAATAGCATTGATTTTATGACATTACTGTTTGGAGCGAAAGTTGAGGTCTGATAAAGGTGAAAATAATTTGTCAACTTACATTAATACATATAAAATACAAAGTGATAACAAATGATACCAACTGTAAACTGGACTTGTGATTTAAACAGTATTAAAATCAAAGAGATGTCTACTCACTGGAGTAGTAATAATTAGACAAAACAAAAGTCAGCATCATCTTTAAAACGAGGCATTATATACCTTAAATGCCCAAAATATTGTTGTATCATTTCAATATCAACTTCTTATTCCATTTTCTCCCAAAATGCATTTCTTAAATATAAAGGCCCGTATTCTGAAGTCGTGTCTAACTTAGCCATGTCTAAATTTAACAACTGTTTAGTTAGACACGACTTAGACGCGAGGTCGTGTCTAAGTCCTGTATAACTAAATTTCGTATTCTGAAGTCGTGTCTAAGTCTCGTCTAACTAAACAACTGTTTAAGTCCTGTCTAAGTCGTATTTAACTAAACAACTGTTTAAGTTCTGCGCAGGTCGTGTTTAACTTGTAGTCAAGACTTCTGCGCATGCCCAGTAGGCGTTAATTCTGACGATAGATCTAATGCGCATGCGTGCGCGCACCGGATAAATAAATTAACGCGCAAAGCTAGCTGTGCCGTGCTGGTACCATGGTGATGTGATCGTGAAGTAATGACTAGACTGCATGTACTGTGCGAACGTAACACGCTTAACGTACCTATTGCATTGACAAACACACTAATAATATCACTTATCAGTGCCTCAGTGCTTGGAAGAACAGGAAAAGAAACTTCTCCAACAGAATGGTTAGCTGATTATAGATTATGGAATTTCCAAGATGTCACCAGTAGATAAGAATAGTTAATACTATCGAGAAAAAAGATTAGGCTACACGAGAAAAAATCCTGCAAAACGTATTTGCAATTTTAGAGGATGCACGTACCATCGTTCTCCCCCGCAAGTTCGGGGTCAGATAGTAGAGTGTACCTTCGACGTTGAAAAGCAGCAGAATCGCGCCCTTAAACAGGACTTAAACAACCCCTCACAGTTGTCTAAAGTTAAACAGGACTTAGACAGGACTTCGTGTTTAACTTTATTTAAAGATGACTTCAGAATACCAAAAAAAGTTAGACACAACTTCGTGTCTAAAGTTAGACGGGACTTAGACAGGACTTCGTGTTTAACTTTATTTAAAGATGACTTCAGAATACCAAAAAAAGTTAGACACAACTTTGTGTCTAAAGTTAGACGGGACTTAGACAGGACTTAGACAACTGTTTAGTTAAACAGGAGTTAGACACGACTTCAGAATACGGGCCAAAGAGTTTATAATTGCAGATTTTCAATATATTTACTAGACTTAGTACAAACATCAAATTGGTCTGTTTGGAGCAAAAAGGAGTTAATGCTCTTCTGGCTCCAAACAAAGGAACCGTTCCTTACCAATGCCTGGGTTGCCTTCATCTGAAAACTGATAGTCAGCGCTGAATCCAAAGTTTGCGATGGAAGCATCAGTGCCAAACTTAAGATAGATGCTGCTACCGGTGGTAGTAATAGGAGCAGGTATCTGATCGCCACACAGGGTAGAGATGAGTGGAGCACTATCAGAGGCACCATCATGCACCTAACAAGGAAACAAACACACAGGCATGTTAAGCTGCTACCGGTGGTAGTAATAGGAGCTGGTATCTGATCACCACACAGGGTAGAGATGAGAGGAGCACTATCAGAGGCACCATCATCCCTAACAAGGAAACAAACACACAGACATGTTAAGCTGCTACCGGTGGTAGTAATAGGAGCTGGTATCTGATCACCACACATGGTAGAGATGAGAGGAGCACTATCAGAGGCACCATCATGACCTATCAAGGAAACAAACACACAGGCATGTTGCAAGATAACAAGGTGAGTGTTAGTAATACAATTACATTTGGAAAGAAACTGTCTGGCAGGGAATGGGAAGGGTTGATTATGTAGTATACGTACATATTACTTTTTCATTTCCTCAGAGGTTTCGAAATAATCAAAGTGAATAGAAATGGACCCAATCTTAGTGGAGAACAAATGCACTGCACACATAAAGTTGTACATGGGTCTACACATGAAAGTGAGGTCCATATTTTGATTCATTTCTTGTCGTATTAATAATATGAGCGCCTGTTGAGAGCAATCCTTTTCAGAGGATATTTCTTCTATAATGTTTTTGTTTTTTAAACTTACAGAAATAGAATGAGAAAGCTCACTAATTATATTTCTATTTCACAAGAACTCAACCTTCTCTTTAAAGTCAACAAAATGAGAGGCACATGTTAATTCTCTTACCTCCAGGTAATCATATGCACAGGTTTCATGACCTTCAATGTCAAAGAAGGTGAAGGTGAGAGTAACGACCTGGTTATCTCCAGCGGTGATGACATACTCGCATGTCCTCTCATGAGGGTAGGCGTTGGGGAAGTATGGAGAGAAGATAGTACCAGCAGGAGCCGTGTATAAACCTCCACAAGCTGTCAGGAGAACAAATCAATTCATTATGTCCAGTTGAGAGAATTTGCAAATGCAACATAAATCTTGAAATAGTAGTTTGTTGGACACATACTGTAGCAACAGGTGCTCTCTACTTAATATCCTACACTAACCAAATTGATAATTTCAAATACGCCAGAGTGCATGGTATGATTGATTAATATCCCTCATCAACAAATTAAAAACTTAAAAGTGTTAACTATACAGAAAAAATCTGGGAATAATTATCAACTCATCATTTTTGTCTAAAGCTAGAACGACCACAGTGACTAGATTCAGAAGGGGGCGAAATTGCTGTATGCCTATCAATAGCTTTGAATGTATGACATCATCGCAATTGAAACATCATTTTTCATGGTAGACCTATTTTATGTCATGAAAGCCATCTTGGTTAATCCCTTAACTAGGATTTTTTCTTTAAAGTAGGATACAACAAGCGCTTTAAATTCATCCTAGTATCATGGATATAATTGTGAATCCTTACCAACTTCATAGGTAGCTCTGAAACCTCCTGCATTGACAGATGAATCTGATTGGAACAGGATCCACATAGTGTTTGAAGATGAAGTGATTGGACCTGGTATGTCAGCAGAACGGCAGTAACGACCAATGAACGGAGAGTTCTCATTGAATCCATCTCGCATCTACGGAAAGAGAATGTGTTTGTATTGAAGTAATTCCTTCATTATTTATCGGTACAAACTCCCCAAAATGAAGGAGAGATTTGGAGGCTTATGTCTTTATGTAGCTACTACCATTGCTACCTTTACTTCACCATAACTGCCTCCTCCTTATTCTCCTCCTCTCCTTCCCTTCTCCTTGTCTCCTCTTCCTCCTTCTCCCCCTCCATTGCAGTTTTGGAATAGGGATTCAAATCAGTGATGTTATCAATGCTTGAATGCACTTTGTCTGTTCAAACCGGAAGGCTAGCCACACAGGGCAAACACTCAATTTCCATGACCTTCCATGATCTAGGGAGATTTTTTTTCATTTCCATGACTTTCGAGAAGAATTTATTTTTTATGATTTTTCAGGTATTTCCTTCTGTGGGAACCTCCTCCACCCTTTCTTCTCCCCCCTCCTCCTACTACTAACATCATCATCATCATCACCACCACCACAATCATCACCACCATCATGATCACTACCACCATCACGATCACCACCACCACTATCATTCCTAAATATTTCACCATTCCTTACCTCAACATAGTCAAAATCACAGTTGGTTGACTCTTCAATAAGTAGGTCAGTAATAGTAAATGTGATGACCTCTGTAGATGGGACTTGGATGGTCCAGATACATTGCTGGTTGTGGTTGTATGGGTTTGGGTAGTTAGGAGAGATGATGATACCGGTATCAGCAGTCAGGGCTCCTCCACAACCAGCATCAACTGTGGAGCAATGTGAGTGAAAATGATTACAGTTGTAGAAATGAATGGATTTCATCTTTTTGACAACAGAATTTCACATGCCTTAGGCTAAATGGACATAGAACAAACTAACAAAACAGTATCTATTGTAATGCACAATCTGAATAAAATGCTGAAGATGAAATAGGAGTGGTAAATATAAATAAGATACTGAAAGTTTGAACTGAATTGAATTTTGAATTGTGGGAGCTTGATGGAGATGTCAACAACAACTAAAAGAGACAATTTGTACGGTAAAACCTATAACAAGAACTGAATCCATATGTAATACTTTTAATGAGGTTTTTCATATCTAAAACAGATTAAATCAATGGGGTGAAAAAGATCTTCAAAAGTTTTATTCATTTAATAATCAAAGAAAGTGACTTTCATAGCTTAGACTATCAAAGACAGACATATAAAAGGGTACATTATACAATATCCTTTAGAAATCAGAAATACATTTTCAATGCTTATATATCAAGAAAACCAGGACTAAATGTATACTGTTAGCTTCTACACAGGAAGCCTGCTTTGGCAATATTAAAATAAAATATTTGAACATGACAATTAAAAGCACTCTCATAAATCAAGAATTTTTAATTAAATCTGTTTTAATATCTTCTCGGAAACACCCAAATTCTTACTTTGACTAGAAGTGTAAGTGAGCTGGAAGCCAGTATCTGTTGCTGATGCATCGCTATGGAAACGGATGAAAGCATAAGGTCCAGTCGTATCAACAGGAGGAGGTGTTTGACTGTTGCAATACGTTCCTAGCAAAGGATCAGCTTCATTCAAGCCATCAATGATCTATGGAAGCATATATTAACATTCACATGTTTGTTAATGTTTCTGAGATTGAATTTACAAAATGGTTCAGACTACACAATATTCATGACTTGATATTCGCTAACAAGATGTCATCTATAAAGAACATTGGTAAAAAGAAGTCTGGGTGTCATATCCCGAAACCATCACATCATTAAAACGCCTTAAAATTTTACTACACATATATCCTTAGGATGTCAGCAAACTTGTACTTAGGAAGGTTTATGAAACATTGCTCTCATGACAACCAGAATTCTGCTTACCCTGAGGTAGTCATAGTCACATGAAGGATGAGACTCTAAGTGAAGATCGCCGAATGCAAGGGTGATATAACGTCCAGCATCCACGGTGATAGTCCAGACACAGTCACGGTTGACTGGGTAATCACCAGGGTAACCAGGTGACTGTAGATTGCCATGGTTAGCACCAATGAGAGGGCCACCACACACTGGTCATAACACAAAGAAAGGAGACATAGCAGAAGAAAACAGAACTATCATACATACATCATTATCATTAACAACTATTCATGAGGCAAATTCTGTTGTGTTTTTTTGTATTGTGCAACTGCTCACAATAGCCACTTAAGGTATCACGGTGTATGTGTTGTTACTGTTAACAGCTGAGAGTAATCACATCAAAAAGCCTCAACCTCCCAGAAAAATACAGCACCAAACGTTACTGCACTTTTGTATGGCACCTAGAAAAATATTCATTCACTAGCTCATCAAAGACTGTTTGAAATTCCCATACCTGGTGCAGACATATGATTCTTTAAAAATAACTTGGATGTAACAAATGTGCAACTCACCTGGATCTCTAGCATTCCATAGGATCTTAAAGCCTCCACTATTGACACTGATATCACTAAAGAACCAGATGTAGAGTGTGTCATGGGTAGATGTGATATTGGCAGGAGGGTTCGAGCCACAGTACTTTCCAATTGGGTTTGCTGATGCAGAAGACCCATCGTTAATTTGGAGGAAGTCATAAATGCAGTCTGGGTGTTCTTCAATGTTAAATCGCTCAAAGTAGAGGTTTATTACCTGTAATAGAAGATTCAAAGATCTTACTACTTCTGAAATCCTCACTATCCTCGACTCAAATATGGTTGACAAAAGTCATATACAAATCTGAAACATCCCACTGTGAATGTCAGAAATAAATTGTATTACCATTTTCAGAAGATCTCTTAAAACACTCATTCCTAAACTAATTTAATGTGGTTCAATTCATATTTCATAAAACATTTTGAATTTAGTTTCAGCACCCCTAAAGATCCCATCTTAATATTATCATATGATCATGAGCATTATACCAAAGTAAAAACTGTTCTGTCATTTTAGACACATATGAATAGAAATTTGAAATGTATTATCTTATAGAGCAAAAGGAAGAGATACAGCTCGATATGATTACAGCCAGCACTACAGAGGTCCAAGGGCAAATTACCATATTAAATCTACAATAAATTTCAACTAAAATAACATAAAATTTATGTGGACATTGAGGTTTTAGCACTTGGGTTTAAACCAAATGCAATTGCACATTTTACGAAAATGAAACTCTTGCACTGGTTTACATCTTATAACACAATATGATAATCCACTCCAGCTTGGAAAATTGTCAAGCACCAATAACCTGTTGCCTTATCAGTGGAGCTGAAAAGAAATAGTGTATATATGCTGTCCAATACATGCATTTACCTTGTCATCATCAGTATCAATAACCCAAGCACAGCTGACTCCATGAGGGTATAACTGCCCCTCTCCAGGGAATTCAAAGGAACCAGAGATACCACTCAGGAATGCTCCACAGGCTAAGAGAAAAAAGAAATTATCGTAGAAAGTCATGAATAATAAGGCTCTACTACTGGAAGTTACTTTTCAACTTATATTAGATGCAGTGCTTTGTTAAACATTTAGGCCCATATTCTACTATGACCTAGAGCAGATGCTAGGTTTAAGCTCAGTCTACAGTGTAGTTTAACAATGGCATTCTAACTGTAGTGTAAAATTTCCCTTTAACCCTTACTGTACTGGGCTATTTCGAGCACTCTCTGACTGGGGGGGGGGGGGCCTGGGAGGCCCCCCCCCCCTATGATCTTGGTCGTCGAATGTCCGATGAACGCGAAAATTTGCATGTTTGTAGATATTTACGTAAGGAACAAGATGGTATAATTAGTTTTTTCCTACTATGCAAATTTTTGTCGTTATAGCCTAATTAATTATGCAAAATGCTAATTTTATGCATTTTACAGAAAACTCTACATATTTGTCCGTAGACTTGTGAAGAATCTTGAAAATGTATTGAATAAATGTTTCCTTCATCTCAAATTCATGAGGTTTCATTATTTTTATAATATTTGAAAATGCATAGGTTAATTTGCATAAATTATGAATACGCAAATTACGTAAAATTCATGAATATCTAATGTAGAAATATACAGGGAACTAGAATCATTACAAAAATTGTCAGACTCCACTTTTGTAATGTTGAAACTCATTATTCATATGAAACTTCTTTTCTAACACAAAATAGTTATTTGATGTAATTAATAATGATAATTTATGTAAATTTGATGCGATTTTCAACTATTTATTTTCTTATGTATTTCATTGTTTTTTATTTCTTATTATATCTATTGTTTTATTTCTAATGTATTCTTTTGTTCTGAAATACATCAAATTACTTTGAGAAACATATAAAGGCAATTTGATATCAATTCATATCTTCACATTTCTGCTTGTACATGAATATATGCAATTATAGCACTTTTTTGATGACATGCGCATACTAATTATTATGTAACACCTTACAGGTATATCCGATTTTGACGAAAATGGTATCAAAATGGGCGTAAGACTTGAGGGAAAAAAGTCATGAAACGACAATTCGAAATTCCGAGCGGTTGCGGCGCGATCTCCGAAAATGTCGAGGGGGGGCCTCCCAGGCCCCCCCCCCCCCCAGTACAGTAAGGGTTAACAAATTAGTAGATAGGAGACTTTACACAGTAGTATGCGCTGCATGAGAAATTGACACCATCTTTAATTGTCATAAAATCATCTGTATAATGCTAGTTGAATTTTTTTTTTTTAAACAGAAAGTAAAATAATCTGCCGAGGAGCAAAAAAGCATATCATAGGATGACCTTACCAACACTTGTTTCTGAGCAGGTATCTCCAGTCCAGCCGCTGGGACACTGGCAGACAAACCCATTGACACCATCCGTACATGTGCCTCCATTTTGACAGGGGTTGGTCGAGCAGTCATTGACGTTCACATCGCAGTTCGTTCCCGTCCACCCAGGATCGCAGATACACCTGTACCCACTGCCAGTGTACTCACATCGTCCGTTAACGCAGGGATTATCATTACAGGAGGTGCCCGAGGAGCTGCAACCCCCATCACCGATTCCTGAGCCTGTTTTTCCACTGGGGCAGGTACATGTGCGACCATCTGGAACACCTGTAATCCAAATATTGTCATTTTATACTGTGACCGGCTTTGCATGAACTTTCCTCTGTGGAATATACCTTCTGCTGTTTAGAGCCAGGTGAGTTTCAACTCTAAATCAAGTGATGAGTTAATGCACTTCTAGCTTACAAGTGACAATAGGGCTGACAATATGGCTTTGAAATCATAATCTCTATCTAAAATATTTAACTTAATTTGAAACAGTAAAACCAAGCAAAATAAAAGAATAACATATTTGTAAATAGATCTCCTCTAGACAATAATCAAGCTTGTGTGAATTTCAAGATATTAGAATACACATGCAGATGTACATAAAACCAAGTTAAAATTAAATATTGGGCATCTAAACTCTTAAACAAATCATTTAATATGAGTGCCATTCTTGAGAATGCTCACCTGTGTTTTCTTGACAGGTTGCTATTGGGTCACATCCACCATTATTAACATTGCAGATACCTACATATGTGCATGTCACCCCATCTCCAATATAACCTAGACCATGCAGAGAGAAAGCACATTAGCAGGGGTAACTCAATGGAACCTTAAAGCGATACTGAACTGATCAACTTTCTACCCTAGCGTACTGTTTACTGCACAGCACCATCCCATTGTAAACTTGCCAACAATGCGTAACAATAAATAATTTCCATTTCGCAGACAGAGCACTCGATGCGAAAACAAACGGCAGCTAGGGAAGCATCGAGTTACGGGACCATACAGCTACAGCTGACCTGAGATGGCGCTAGAAGGGATTTTGCGGTAGTGCTTCTAATACAGTATGGCTTTAAACCCATAAACATTAACCATGAAAATAATATGATTGAAAGGAACTAAGGGAGAAGAGTAGTAATACAGATGACCTTTTCCTGGTTAAATATCATTATCATTATTATTTGCTCATTTCCTCAGCCAAGACATCAACTACATTTTTCAAAAAAAATAATACTGTAACTGCTGTAAGATTTGTAATAATCGCTTTGAATAATAAAACATGAAATTCTCTTAGATATCATAATCTACAATAATTCAGTAGTAATGATCAATGTCTACAATGACACGTAGAAACATAAAAAGTGTTATCTACATGTACCTCTAGTTTTTAAAACTGAATAGCAGGTTTTTTGGTGTTTTTGGGGTGTATAATGTGTTTATTATATCTAAAATACCTTTATCAATTTTCACAGTGATAGATAGTAGGAAATATCTTAATGCTTAGCTATATATGAAAATATGTACATACATAATCAACCAATTTCTTCTCAATAGCATTAAGTTTAGTTCAGGACCAACTAACCCTAAAACGGTATTTGATAACCCATGCCTAAAATTGTATTGACTTTTTCTATGGAGTTAAACACCAATAGACCAAATGTGAAGATCTTCTGAAGGAGTGTGTATAGCGCCAACTCAAATCTGTGTTCACAGACTGCCATCGACTTCAAGCAAATTTGCTTTTAGGCTCAGGTAGTCTATCTAAGAAGTGTTATGTAAGATATATGATTACTAAATAACTGCTCTAATGCAGGTAAATGTAAGCAATCTATTTTGGTGGCTATTACAGAGAGGTTGAATGTAATTCAATTCAATTCAATGTTAATTAAATGTCAGTTTATTGATATAAAACTTACAAGGCAGTAGACCAAGGAATAATTATGCAATGTTTACAATTTGTTTATTAACTATGTATTTAATGACAACTTTTTAAAATCATAACAATATAGAATTCAAATAATAAATGAATGATACAATTTGTATCAAAATCCAAATGAGATAAATATGGCTATTTTGAATCCACTTTCATATAGCTCAAACAATACAACATCGATTGCAAATTTGAACATTTCATACAAATATCTCACTATGCCAATTGCTCAAATATTAAGCTGTAAAATTACTTCACGATGTAATTTAAAAGACATGTAGTGTATTGAATACCTGCTGGGCATGGCCCACATGATCTAGAGCCATCTGTGTTTGAACATGTTACCATCTGAGAGCATCCTCCATTGTTAATCAAGCATTCATTCATGTCAGTACACTGGTGACCATTCCCATCGTAACCTAGGAAAGAGGGAGAAGAATTAACACATGTTGATTGGATCATCATCTATGCCCCCTTTAAAATGACTTGTGTGCAGTAATCGTACATTGGTCCATATGCTTCACTTGATATTTGCAGTAGATTTGCATTAGATTTGATTTGATTTGCATTATGTGTATTTATCATATTTAAAAAAAATTAATCAAATTTTGTCTGACATAGCAACATCATGCAAATGCAAATCTTGTTTGAGAACAATTGAATAAAAAACCATGTCACTTTAAGATTAGATTTGATTTTGAATTGATGTCCAACATATCAAAATAAAATGAAATGCAATCCTTGTTTGATAAAAGAAAACATGCTTTATCGAAACTACTAAATAACATTTTAGCAGTATAAGGCATTCTTAGATTTTAAGCACCATGCATTTTTTACATAGCAGTGTAAACTTTACCTGCAGGACAGTTTCCACAGTAGTATGTTCCATCCACATTGGTACAGCTGACTCGAGGGTTGGCGGAACAGGGATACTTGTCTGCTGAACACTCATCAATGTCAGCACTACAAGCTGGATTAGATGCACTGACCTTATCCCAGCCGTCCGAACAGATACAGTCAAATCGAGTCTGAGAATCAATGGTACAAATTGTGGACAATATAATGTGGCTATCCTGAAAGTCTTTCTAACCATTAATAAATACATACGATGATCATACTGTAAGTTTTCATGAAAATGCTGGTCCTGAAGATCTGTGGAAAAGTCTTCTTGTCTATTGAGAAAATCTATGCAGTTGTTCTGAAAATTGTTAAACATTCAGATGAAAAATGGGAGTTTTTCATTAAAACACAAAGTGCATGTAACACAGTGTAAAATCAATGAGATAGAACAAATCTACAATGTACTAGAATCTTAACAAGATTATCAAACAAAATTTTACAGATATGATATACTGCAAGATTAACAGGGAAATGCACAAGTAAGATCAAGGGTAGTATGGGTTTGTGCACATCAAGCATTGTTCATTAATAACTCCTGATTCAGTAGTAACAAAGGTTGAACATTAAATAACAGTTTTGTGGTTCCTACTTCATTACTGGTACACACTATTCTGATGGACCAAAAATATCTCATATACCATATATTTATCATACAACTGATGAATTTCCAGAATACCTTCAGAATAAAATAAGAATGATAGTAATAGTCAACCTACCACGCCTGTCTGTACTCTCGGGAGGTTGACACAATATCCATGATCACAAACATTAGCAACAGAGTTGGATGCACAGTCGTCATATTGCATAGTACATAGAGACCCATAGAAGTCTGCTGTACAGTCACAACTGCAGGTTTCATGATGAAAAGAATTTTGAAAAGTTAGAAATTAAAATGATGTATTGTCTGATCAAATTTCTAGAAATATCAAATACATGTATACAACATTGTAATGCAGACAACATTTCAAAGACTAAAGATTTCAGCATTTGATATATTTATGTTACCAGTACTTTAAACAAATAGAGCATGAGCATAGAGAGGATTAATTTAGCTTTACAAACAAGCATATACACCAATGTATGCTCAAAAATGTTTCATTGAAGTCCCTTTCAAAGTGATGTCTGTCCTACCTGGAGCCATAACTCAGAAAAATAAAATCTAATAGTAACACTTAAGTCCTGACAACAATTACAGCCTAAATAATGTGCTATTCACATCAATGCTCTTTTATCTCTGTATCTTTCTAGGGTAATCACACCTGCGAAAAATTCAAACAGAATTTACTATCTGAATATAACACTAAACAATAGGGTCCTCTTACCTGTATCCACCTGGTGTGTTCATACATGTGCCTCCATTCTGACAATCATTGACAGTTCCAACGATAACACTGCATTCATTGAAGTCCTGTTCACATAAAGTACCCTGTTGGGATAAAACAAGTACAAGCACAACTTAGTCAATGTAAACACATTTAGGCCTTCAAACTGTATTGTATGGTAATTATTGTAAACTAAACCATGTACTGAACAGTCCCCTGAAGACATATACATGTTCATACATATCTAACCTATGGGGAATTGCTGTTTGGTTTACAAGTCCTACAACCAGTTAGTCTAATCACCTCTTAGTCTACTATCCATTTCCTCTATTGTTTATAATTGTTCATATAGTCTAATAACCCATTAGCCTGATTTCCAGTTTGTCTAATGCCCATTTCGTCTACCATAAATAAGGTCCAATAATCATTTGATGATCATTATTATTCATGATTAAATGATGGATGGTAGACAAATGGGCATTAGACAAACTGGGAAGTGGGCCGACTGGCGATTAGACCAAATGAGTGATAGACCAAATGGGTACAATGTAGAAGACTTTAAAAAAAAACACTGGCTGGATACATACACTCAGCAACAAAAAAAGAAATGGACATTGTCTACTGTTCAAAATTTCCCCCAAAAACGTTGATAAAATATAACAAAATATATATCAAATTAAAGGGAAATTAACAACGATTGGACGGGCTCAATGGGAAACAAAGAGGAGGATTGAGCTCTTGATGTCAACTGTAGTCTCAGGACTGCATGCTTTTGACAAGCAAGGTCAAGATGCCCCTCCTATCATGTATCTTGTCAATATTTTCTTTACCATTGTTTTAATTTGACTCTACAAGATGAAAAATGATCAACTACATTTATTTGAATAACCAGATTTTTCTTTATGGCATTTATTTATTGTTAAATTGCTATGCTCGGTTGCTCACTCATGCATGAATATTATGAATCCAACTGTATATCATCTTAAAAGAGGATAACTTTATGTTTATTTTGATATATGAAAGTTTATAGTACATATTTATTTGAAAATCTTAATCATAAATAGTGTCCACTATTTTGCTGAGTGTATGAACACAAACATACAGGAAAGGCTATGAAAGAGAATTGAAAGTCATTCATAGGTACACTATTTGATGATCCTTCAAATATGGCATTTTTTTTTCCCACTGAGGTCACAAAAGAGGTGAGGGTTGAAAGATAATTCAACAATTGAGATAAGAAAGACTTGTGATGACAATACACCTTTGATATAAGAGAAGATCCACTTCCACACGAGATAAGCAGTCTTACAAATCTATAGATTTGAATATCCACAAAGAAGAAAGTTGCATTCAATATATATGCTAGACAAACAGAGTACACAAGTTTGACCATGCAAAGAAATGGTTACTTGTCAAAATTTATTTCTACATCATGTACCCTTTATCATTATCTATTAAACATATCAGGGGAAAAAATGTTTTACTAATGATATTCAGAAACAAAATATCCTAAGTAAAACTTTATGCAACATTTGTAAAACTTCAAGGTTGTCTAAAACCATGGAAATTTTAGTGGAATGGGCATTGGGCACTACATACATGTATATCCTTTTATATAGAATAACATTAGCCACTTCATTGTAAAATCCATTCAAATGAAACCTGTATATTAAGCTAAACAGAGAGAGTGGCACCTGCAGACAGGTCACCTTTCTAGACAGGTTCTATATATCTTTTCGCCATGGAGAGGGGGATAATATTGGTGAGTACAGACATTAAATACTGGCCAAATTGTCAAACAATGGTGTGGTGATCACACCAGCCCCTAACACTACATTTGCCCTGCTCCAGTTGCTTGAATGATTTGCACACATTAGAACCACGAACCTGGACGAAGGGCGAATACCACGTTAGCACTTTGGTAGTCTATAGGGAGGTGCCACTAAAAATGTGACTGTAATATTTGTACTACAGGTATACTGTATTCTCTCTGGCCATATATTCCTTCTTTCCATCCAACCATTTGGCATGGTAAGCAGATTATTGTTTCTTACCAGTATGTTTACATCCTTCAACAGAATCCTTTCATGTGAGTCTGGAAGTGGAGGAATTTCACCTCTGTGAATATTCATGAGGATAAACTAGCCGAGTAAAAACACACAAAAACCAGGGTGAAAGTGGACTAACATGAAACCCAAACATTTCTTTACTTTCTGTGATTACTTGTGATTAAAAAAAATGAAGTGTGTGTGTGTGGGGGGGGGGGGGGGTGGGGTGACTCTCCAATCCTACACACTGTTGTTGCCTGCTGAGGGCTGTAACAGGTGAGCTTTTGACAACTAGAGCCCATATTCATAAAAACTTACTAACTTATAGTTTGCATCTAGGCCCTATGCATAAAGCCTAGTTGGCAATTAAATGGTCTACAGTTATCAACTAAATCTATTTTATTTGTCAGTTATTCACAAAACCTGACTAGGTAAGTTGGCAATGAAATGTATCCCCAAATTCAGAGTTGATGTAGAGTACCTCTAAATCACTGGTTGGCAACTAGTCATCTCATCAAAGGGCCAATAGTGGTCACAATTCAAATTCAAATTATAATTTATTTTGTAGTAAATTTCATCTTGACTGAAGAGAAAAACATAAAACATCTTCTTTCAGCCCTTCTTAAAATTATTTTTTAAAACTTACAAGCATTTTGGATGAAAATCTCAGTGCAAATTTTGTTTTAAAAACAAGTCAGATTAAGTCACTGACTACATATTTTTCTCACCCTATAGGCTTTATCACAGGAGCCATCCCTGTAGGCCATGGGTTAAAGATGAAGTTGAGTTCTGGTCATGCGATTGCATTGTGAAAGAAACGGTGTGGAACCGACCAGAAAAGGTTGATCATCTAGCATCTAAGAATTTGTGTGTATTGCAAGGTTCTGGAATCATCAAAATGATAAGAAATTTGGCCAAGTCTTGGTAAAGTTACAAACACTTGCACAGAAAGATGTATATGGGACTACACGAACACGTGGCGTAAAAAGCCGGCCCCCCCCCCCCCCCGATTTTTACGATGTTACATGCATATTTAGAATATGAAGGCATTTGAAGAGCCATGCTTTTCAGGGAACATGTCTTAACTGATGTTCTTAAACACTTGCATAATAAGAATGAGTAATGCTCACAAATTATTTTTCACCTCTTCCCAGAACTCAACCTTCTCTTTAACATTAATTTTAAAGCAACACAAATTCCAAGATGCCCAGTACATTTGTACAAACAGAGTCGACAACAATTCTAATGTATGTTTATGCATCACGGTATGGAATGACTGTTCCTATAACTTATTACAATCTATAGCACACTACCAAGTTTGCTTGATTTTGATTAAAGATAATTCAATGTGAAGATGTTAAACCGAAAATCTAAGCAAACCCCTGATATCTTTGTTCTTCAATCTTGACCGATAAGACAGAGAGAATTACCTCTCAAGGCCTGGAGCGCTCTTTGCTAAGAAGGGATCTTTTACAGCACCTAGCAAACAAACCAGTATCACTACACTGATTAGTGGTTTTTCAATCTTGAAGTGAGGTAATTAAGAATAGGTACCTGTAGGTACCTGTTATGGGTAAGTAATAAATTGGTTGATAGTGACTACTGACACTGTAATAGCTGGTACCCAACCCGATTATTGAAAATTTAACAAAACAACAAAAAGAGATCAGTACCCTTCCGTGCGGGTAACAACTTGAATTTTTCATTGTATTTTCATTGTTATATAATGCATGTAGTTATATAAATATAAAGATAGCCATATATTGCCGGGCTCGCCTCTACACTAAATTTATGTCAGAGGTGGGCAGGGGGGGGGGGGGGGGAGGGGGGGAACGGAGCAAATTATTGGGTCCCTCAAACGGTCCCTTCTACAAATTTTGGCATTAGAGAGAACTAAATTTTACATTAAGTCCTGCTTGATATTTTCTTATTTTCAAATTAGGCCAAGATTAAAAGAAGGTAGTAAGGCCCCTACACGTATCCCTTTTGCTGCCAAATCACTTTGAGAAATTAATGAAAATATAAATTCTGTGTTATAAAAAGAGGCAATTTGAAGTTAGGTCCAACCTGAATATAAAGCTGTACTATTTGGTATAATTATCTGATGGGCAACAGACTGACTAAATAGTTGGTTATGTTAAATACAATAAGTAGAATGAGATAAGAGAGAACAATCGGTCTTTTCAAAGTTTACAAATGACAAACATAATAAGATTACAAAATAACATAAAAATCACAGGACAATACATAAACATGAACATATTACAATTCAAAAATTCAAAATAATCTGAATAATAAGTCTTGGATTATATTTAAAGGTATGAATGGTTAACATTCTCCTGATGTCTGCACAGTGTTTTGATATAAACTGGTAAATTAATGTTTTCTGGTCCATGAATAATGCAAGACAGGTTACACATAGGGAGGTGCTTGAACAAATAGACCTCTTGATAATAAGTAGCCAGCTCCTGTCCTCTTTTACAGAGAAACAAACACATAAAGTTTCATTGTTATACGAGCATAGGGAGATAATGACCCAGGAAAGTAAACATTACAATGATCACTTACATCACTAAAACATGCTATAATGGTACAAAATGTCTCAAATAGAACCATTAAAAAATGTCTCGAATAGAACCATTTCATCGCCCCTTGATCTCGTTTTAGATTGAAAAGCCTTGGAAGATCTTTATGGGGTGATCAATTTAAAACCAATGTAAAAATCTCTTGCTTAATTATGTCAATGCCAACCCAATAATAATATGAAGCACTAACCCAATTTATCTGCTAGTTAGTGATATAGCTGAGTACGTCACAATATTAAACATTAGCTTCATATTGGGAAAAACTTAAAGGTGAAATTCAAAGAAAATCACAAATATGTCAACTAATGTATCACTAGAAACTGGTAAGCTAACAGATGACCATCGTACAAGATTGAGGTCAGCTACATATCGGGTGATTTATAAAAATAAAAATACAACCACCTCCATAGCAGCTGGAATATACGAGAGATTTGCCAGAAAAATAACGATGTTTTAATGACGTCACAACAGGGATCAATACTGCCCAAGCAGACGACATCCCATAAAGAATGAACATAATTGCAAAGCTATTATTTGTCAAATTATAATGAGTTTAGTGTATATAAATGTACTGGCACGTCAAACCGATCAAAAGGGGACATGACCCGATTCTGATAACTAAAATCTTTTGCTTGTAAATACACAGGATAGGGGTTAATTAACAATCAAAGAAACCAGACTTTCAAATTGAAAAGCCCCCGGATTGATATTAAGGACGGCATTTGTTCCCTCTTAAAACGCCGAACATACCGCGGTGTCTGTAGCTGAATGTACAATGGCGTCTCATTTTGTTTACAAGCGACAGATTCCTTTATTTTTGTATCGCTGCATTTGTCATCAAAATAAAACCATGCGCGGGGTTTAGAGTGAGGCAATATATTATACATTTAGCCTGACGGTAGTGAAGTAAGAGAGAGAACTCAAGATAAGATGAAAACACAGGCACTGAAAATGTGTGAGATGTCATGGGACATCGTCTGCTTGTGCAAATCATGTCCCTGATGTGATCTCACACATCTCAGCAGCGTTCGGAGAGCTATTCAGGTGCTATGCCGGGGCTGTATTTAAGCGTTTTGTAATTTATAATAATCATTACTTCGAATGTTTCCAAGCATTGAATTTTGACAACCTTGTCAATTCAAAGTTTCAACTTTGCAATAATGACAATAAAGCTAGATTTAAAATCAATGAATATCTACTTTAACAATTAAATGATTTTCAAAAAATCATTTACACTGTCATGAAAGAAAACTTATTCAAAGCTTAAAGTAGATTGTGAATAGCGGCCACCTAAATAAAGGGAAACAGTAAAAAGTTGGTGATATATGTCCATGAACACAGATTATAGTACCATTCACTCCTATAATGGAGATGGTGGCAATATATCGTCGCTGTTTTCACGAAGTGACGGTAGTGAAAAAAAAATTGTATTCATTTTGCGTTACGATTTTCCTCACTACCGTCACTTCGTGAAAACAAAGACGATATATACAAAGTGTCAGTGAAAACAACAAAAAGAAGCATTAAAAGAAACCTAGTTTTAAAAAATAGAAAAAATAGAGGGAAAAAAAATAGAAAAATTGCACTTTATCCCACCAATTAAAGCCAGACTTCCCATGAAACAGAAATTAATGTATATTTTTTTACACAGAATAAATGATCATAGTAGGCAAGCGGAGAGGGGGGCCACTTCGACAGCCAGGTTTAAGTATATAATGTCCTTCAATTATAAGAGCAAATGAATTAATATGACGGGTGAATGCATATTGTTATTAAAGTTCATTAAACTTGCATCATCTCTGTTGAATGTATCAAATTTTGTTTATCCTTATGTTACCAAATGTATGTATAAAGTAACCAAACACCTTTTATCGCATACCTTGATGTACAATGTACATCAGCCAGGGAAGTGACTTACCTAAATGTTACACCCCTCTCACTCAGTCTAGCTAAACTACATGTATATATATATATAAGAGACATGTTATAGAACTTAAACATAGATCTTGTAACACAAAATCTCTTCTTATGTAAAATGAAGGATTTGCATAACTGAATAGTCTACTCACATGTACACATGCACACTCCAAAATCGGAGTCCAAAATCATCTTTATTTCAATGAATACCGGTACAAATTATCCATACATGTACATAAAAACATAAAGGATAGGGGTGGATTGTGCATGTGTTTTGTTTGGTCTACAGACACAGACTATAATTTGAAACTGGAGCAGAGCCTAGCCTATGGGGTTTACTAAACCATGTAGTTGGCAATTGGCACAGTCTCTTAGTTCAGACACTCGGTTACGCACTACGACTGACAAGAGTATTTGCCTGCAATCTTTGTTTTGTTTAGTACCCATCTTCAAAATTCAAGGGAAACTTGTTACAAGAACCTAGAGAATCCTGTATTTAGCCAAGGGGATGGAAATAATTGAATTGGTTACAACCTAACCTGGGGTCTGGGGATACCAATCACTTAGTCTGGCTGTACTGGTATTTGTAATGCCTTTATCAAAGGAGTAATCCTTGTTAAAATCAGTGCTTGATAAAACCTGATGACTCCTGAATTTTGTGAACTACTATAGGCAGGGCTCCACACTAAGTTTTGGGGAGGTGGTCTGGATTGAAGTTTTTGCAATCTGTACGCATGAGCCTTATGTAGAAATTGCAAATTTTTGAAGACCCTGACTTGGATTTTGGGTGCCCATGTGTCCTGGGTGCCTGTTAGTGTCGAACCTTGCCTTAAGCTTAATACAGGAACCATTCGGTTCCTCAAGACAATGCAATAGGTTCAGAATGTTTAGTTTGTTCTTGGGTTAACCAAAGGATACATCAGGGGAAATTGCCATACACTGTCGTAGTTTAACAGTTTGCAAAACCATGACGTTTTAAACAATGATCTACTAAAAATGATGATGGTTCACACAAGACAGAAACAGTTTCAAACTACAAATTGAGTAAGCTGTCATTGTAGAGTACATGTACAAGCTGGCAAAGCCTCAAGCTGCATTGTGTCTGCAAAGCACATACTTTTGAATGAGCCCCCCCCCCCCCCCTGGTAGTTATCTTGTAAACCGTAAAACATAAGAATGCTTATGGTTCATATCTTTGAGCAAACTAAAGTTTTGCAACCATGAGAGCATCTGGATAGTGCTACAAGAAAAACTCAAAGTTTAAAACCTCAAACTAAACTTACATATATTCAATTAAAATGTATGAGTGGGTTGACTTACACTGTACTAGAAGTCAGGAATTACATTGTTTAGATCATATTTAACTTACCTGCCATGCAGATGTACACAGGCACATGAACTTGTTATACATATCAATACAGGTGCCACCATTTCTGCAAGGATTGCTTGAGCATTCATTGATAGTCAGAAGCTGTGAACCATAAAATATGACATCAAGTTAACAATACAGTACCAGCAATGTATTAGGAGTAACAGTAGAAGGTGAGTGCTAGATGATATGTGCACTTGCAATCAAATCCATCCAATTGAATCCACATAGTTTTGGTAGAGCACTTTTTTCTTGCACTTCAAAAGACATGCACAATATGGTCCACAATATAGTAATATATCTGCTTTACTAAAAATGACAAACACTATAAAAAACACAAGCGGAGCCAATTTATAAGTATTAAATCATGATCTTCAACAAAATAATTGGACCTTTTGTTCAACGAGGAGGCAGGTTATTTTCAAAACATCAATATTACTTGCCTACAGGCCTATACATGTACATCCTATACCGGTTTTTAAAACAGACACATTTGTCAACTTTAATTGATAATATCTAGAATTTCACCAATCATTTTCATAAAGTTTTCAGGTGTAAGATATGTTTGAAATAAGTTTATTTCATTCCTAAACATGGTATTTTGATAATGTTCATAAATGAATGTTTCCCTCCTTCAAGACACGATCAGTCTTGAGTGTTTGGGTTGCAGGATAATACAATGTACATCATAATTTGCAGTGTTAAAAATAAATAGTACACAGAATGTGCTTATATTCATAATACATGTATGTATGTAGAACTATCATAAATTCATTATGAATACTATGATAAAGTAAGTACATGTACATGTATATTACAAAGACTTTTCTTTAATAAATGACAATATGAATATTTACTTACATTGTAATTTTCTTCCAAATCTGATACCTGAAAGGCAGAATGAAGACAAAACATTCAAGATTGAGAATACCATTTTACACTAGATATGTAACAACATAATTGAAATATTATTGTTTTATGAATGTTATTCATTGTCTTACAATTTGAATAGAGTAAAGATGTAAATGCCTAAAAATGTAACTGAAGGAATAGTTTTGATTAGAACTTCCAATTAGCATTCCTCTTTTTATTAAAAATAAAAGGAATATATTGTAGACTACAAGACTGACACAATAGCCATGTAAAAGTTTGTGTCATTCTGGGAAGTTCTGGGAAGTTCTGGGAAGAGGTGAAAAATGATTTGTGAGCGTTATCATTGTATTATGCAAGTGTGGAAGGACATCAGATAAAAAATGTTCCCTGAGACGCATGGCTCTTCAAAAGTTCAAATGCTTTAATATTCTAAATATGGCGTGTAACATCATAAAAATCTGGGACGGATTTTTATGTCACATGTTCGTGTAGTCCCATATACATCTTTCTGTGTACACTGCTTGTAACTTTACCAAGACTGGGCCAAATTTCTTATCATTTTGATGAATCCAGAACCTTGCGGTACACACCAATACTTATATGCTAGATGATCAACCTTTTCTGATTGATTCCACAATGTTTCTTTCACAATGCAATAGCATGACCAGAACTCAACTTTATCTTTAAATAAAAAGGAAAGCTCTAAATAAAGTAGAAATAGCATTCTTGCGGGTATATATATATATATATATATATATATATATATATTCTTTTTTTAATTCAGCATAATTCAAGCAGAACAGAAAGAAGTTCAACAATATTTGTGCCATGCTTTATCATACAACTAATCACGGGTAGCACATGAAAATAAAACATAAAATCATGTGTGTCTGTTTTTTTGTATAAAGTGTAAGTCTAAATTATAATGTAATTTTTTTTTTAATGAGCTGGATTTAAGCAGATTAAATCTCAAGGCAGACAAGAAATACAGATGTTTATTCCCTGAAGAAGACTAGAAGAAATCACAATCAAACACGCATGATACATATAAATACTGCATAAAACAGTACTTAACTTTCCTTGTTTAGATAAAAGTGTGGAAACTAGGATATGACAGAGTTATATATACTGACCCGTCTCTCAATGTCAGGACTTGTCCCTCCACCTCCTCCGCTACCATTCTCTAGATTGGTAACCCTGGTTACCAGATCCTGGCTTGAGGACTGTAATGATGTCACATCAGACTGCAATCCTTCCACGCTAGCCTTATTTGACATTGTCTATATTAAACAGGACATGAACAACAACACAAATCTTATTAAAATTGTTATCTCAGAAAAAACGAGGAAAAAAGTCCATGTAAATAAAAAAAAAAATGATACTTGTTAATTTATTTATTCTTGTCCACAAATAGTGGAAATGTGTTTTGCACCAGAATTTACAACGTAATAAAATACAACACAAACATAATACACAAATCACAAATGCAAAATAAAGAAATTGATAAAATAATAAAATAATGATAATAATAATTTAGGTTAATTTGAATATTGTTTCTGCTATATAAATTAGAAAGTGTTCCATAAAATATTCTTGCATAATGATTACCAATAATTACTTGGACATAGGAGAATTTAGTATCTTCATTCTTCTTTTTCTTATTCTTTTTCTCAAACTGAATTCTTTCTGCATATAAGTCTGTTGTTCCGATATAAGGCATAAAAGAAAAAGATGTTGTATTGCCCTTTGTGACCGACCCAAAAATCTTGAAATCTATGGTTGGCTTTTAAAAAAAAAATTACTGTTTTTTAGAAAGAAACAATTTCCGACCGACCCATGGTTTGGCACCTAAAGGGCAATAACAACATCTTTTTTTTTAAAGGCCTAACAGAGCTCCTCATCCTTTATTTTCTTGACCTATTTCTAATTATCATTATCATCATTATTATTCTTTTAGGCAGAAAAATGCATAACTATGTAGGCTTACATCATATGGTCCTTAGGCCAAAACAGTCAATTGACCTTCACTTTTTATTTCCTTTTTAGGGGGGGGGGGGGGTTGGGGATTATGGATATCACAGGCGACTTACTTTCATAATAAAGAGCATGTACATGTACTGTACCTCTTTGATATTCAAACTAGTTGCAATTAATTCAAGTTGAAAAGCGATCCTTCACTATCTAAACTTATATTGTAACTTTCCTCTCTTTTTTCTGGTCCGTATACAACAACAAATCAAGAACTGAAAGTAGAGTATATATATTTAGTATTAAATTGTCAAGACTTTCATTGACATTGTGAACTTAACCAAGAGCTTGGTTACAAGTATTGACTGATTATATATCTCAAGAGTAATTGCCATGGTATCTTTTTTCCCAACCTGACCATGGTTACAAAAGGTCAGGTACACGCCCACCTGTTTCACATTTTCTGGATTAGAGAGACTCACAACCCGATTGAAGCACACTCTGGTAGTACAGTACAGCAGCTAAAAGTACATGCATTCCTCCACATCATATTTGAGAACAATTGTAATGTAGTCCTACATACATGTAGATGTCCATGTGTGCGTTCAAATTGAAAAGTTTCTTTGTTTGCTTGTTTGTTTGAACCAAAGTACTGCAAAACCATCATATTACTAAAGCAAAACAGAGGAAAATAAGAGATTTCAACTTGTTTAAAAGTAACATAATAGGTATAGGGTAACTGGCAATTCTAGGGTGCTAATAATTTCAGAACCTGCAGGAAGAGCAGTATCAAAACAGATGTGGCTACTCTGGGTAAATAAGATGCACATACCGTATTATACACATTTTATCCTAGAATTCTGACCAAAAACTTGAAAGGCAAAAGGTAATACAAAGTTTTGGTATGGGGCCATGAATATAGTTCAAATGAATATATTGGAAGTATATGTGATTTTACAATACTCATTGATCGTTGTAGCGGTTGAAATAGAGTCTAAAAAGTGATGAAATTGTAAATAATAATAGATTAGGTTATAGGTTATTCCTGTTTGGAAATTATATATCAAAACTGCATATTCTGAAATTTTCATGGTCGCAGCGACCATGCAATGGCCTTAGGCACTATTTGAAATATACCGGGAGCACCTACAAATTTTTTATTATCCATTTTCTCGCAAGCAGAAGTGTTTTTTTTCTAGTGCTTACATTACATCCACAGGGGCATCCAAATATATCAGAACTTTGAAGATTTACTGTCCATCAAATTTTCAAAACTTGCCAAAACTTTGAATATAGCCTTTAGGTACAGGGTAACACGTCCTCTTCTCTATTTAGACATTCATCATTGTGTGCACAACTATAACAATCTACAACAAATATATTTTGCAATTGATCAGTGTTGACATACAACTGCTCTTATCACTATACCTCCTGGAGTGCAAATACAAGTATTTGCAGAATTGCCAGGTTTGATTGACAATCTTTATCAGTTATTACTGACTTGACATTTATGTATTTAGTTTTCTTTCACTTGAAATGATTTAAAACTTATACTGCAATAACTGAATAAAAATTAATCATTTAAACTGTCATTTATATAGAGTTTGAATTAAATAAGCTTGTAGGAATTTTAATCTTTAGAGAAAAGTGTAAATCAATATTTCCAAAAATGAATATCTTTCAATTCAGAAGAAAAAGTAATCAAAATTTGACAGTTTTATACAGCTACATGTACATTTGCTATGAATGCAGTATACTAGAATTGTAATTGTAATTCAATATCTGAGTAAAATATTAGCATATGTACAGATATGATGCAGATATTTACATGTATATGCAAACTATAACAGTCCCTCTAAATTTTCCAAAACCAGATACAAGCCCATAACCATGTCAGTCTCATAAAAACAATGAATCCTAATACCACACGACACCAGCTACAATAAGTGCTTCAGACTTCACTTGAACTTTCTTTCTGGGTCAAACCAACGTTTCACAGACATTCTTGTACCACAATGTAACAGGGTATAATTCTAGGTAAGCGAGCTTGATACATTGAGAAAAACTCTTCCTGCATTCAGAGTCTTTCAGACTACTAGAATTCATTATATACATGTAGATAACTACATAAACGAGAATCATATAGCTGTATACGATAGGTAATTATTTTTTTCTTGGCCTAAACGCCGTATAAAGAAACATTGTATAACAAAACTTAGTATAGTGAAACGCATGTTTGAGCATCCAAGTTTCAAAAGAAAACATGATAAAGAAACGGTGTCTTGCTCCAGCCTGAACAACATATTGTATGAAAATCACATAATGGGGCAGGGCTAATTGTGAGCACACACTGATGATTGGCCAGTTGTCTTGTCATGTGACCTGTTCAAAATGTGTTTCTATATATATATATATATATATACAACGTTTCTATTTAAAGACAAGTTCCTTTTGCTACATGTAGGCCTATAGGATGATTCTTTACACAAAACTTTTAATGTGGGTATCATATAAATAGTCTGAACAGGGTAGGCTTTGGCACAGCAGAATGACAAGTTAATTCCCATAGGACCTCTCAAAACATGAATGGTAAACACAGCATGACAGGAAGGAATTCTGTAATTTCTTCATTCTTGAAAAACACTTTTCCTATTGTTCTGCTCAATAAAACAAATACTCCATTGCACAGAGTATGAATGCTATTGTACTTTCCCCTGTAAAATGAATCCTCCTCCTCCTACCCCTCCTCCTCCCCCTCCTCCCCAAGTGATCGAAAGAGAAAAGTATTTGAAGTGCTTTTGGAGGATTGGCTCAATTAATAACATTTTAAAATCTTTCTTCTCCCTTTCTAAATAAACAAAATCTTGTATACCAAGCACCCAAAACAATTTAAAAATGAACACTTTTGAAACACAGAAAATCATCTAGAAGGACATCACCTGTAAATCTTTCTGGAAGTACAAGCAAATGCCTTTCTGGCTCAAACTTCCATGCAAAGAAAATATTCTGCTCACTTGCCAGAGTTCACAGGGGTGCTTAACATGCTCAACCTCACTACTGAAATGTCTATATTGGTTTTACAATAGTAAAAAGATGAGACCCCTTTCTGTGACACTACACATGTGTGCAAGAAACGTTCAAGGTTATATGATCTACAATGTAAAATACTAACATACATGTTTTATATCCTCCTTTATCTGTCAATAAAATTATTAGTAATGCAAACATTTATGAAGTGAAACATCCATCCAGGTGCCGAAGGAACTTTCAATAAACATATTAATGACAAAATACACAGAATGTACTTGTAATAAAACATGTTCAAGAGAAAATACATGTCAATGTCATGAGGTGTTTTTCAGTTTTCTTGTATTGAAAGTCATCTTCAAAGTTCAATCTCATCTTTCACTGATTTGTGGAGCTGCTGACATAAATGCTCAATCTTCCAGCCACAATACTTCAGCAGAAAATCACTGAAAATGATTTATAAATTGTAAAGGCCACATTGCACATAATGGTACAAATTAGAGTGTTCAGATGCATACAGTCAGGATTGAATATTACTGTAACTTTCTTTGCTTATAAATCAGTACAATTACTTTCCCACCAAAGTTGTTTAGCAGAGCATGTGATTGTATGATGACTATAATTCTTCTACATGTATAACCTTGAATATGCAGTATAAGTTACACATGTTTTATCTTCCATTATTACAACCAAAACATATACTAGTGTACATACCTCAAACAGACACAAGTTAGTTAAGGACCCCAAGGAAGAACAGTAGTGTTCTATAAACACTGCTGAATTAGGCTATCCACCGATTTTTGTCTGTACATGTATAAATATTTTACTCTGTATATTTTACAACAACAACAACAACAAAGATCATTAAAGAATGACACAAACTACAAATGTACATTACTTGTATACTGCAATGTGATAAAACAGCACTGTAAAACAAATCCAGAACTAATTAGATAGTTGGCAACTTAGCACATCATTTTTATTAGCGTTGTGTACAAGGTAGCTGGTCTGAAAATTAGAAGCCTTCCCGATAATAACAGATGAATTTAGTTCAACTTACGGTTCTGGATATATCCATGAGATCATAATCATCAATATTGATTCTCCCTGTTCCACCTCCTGTCTTGAAAGATATATTGTGATTTGACCCTGTCTGGAATATCAGATGTCCATCATTGGTCAGTATATTTGGCCTGAGGAAGAGACAAAATCATGGATTTAAACATGAATGCAGGACTTCAACAGAAACCTTCCTGAAGTATAAAAACAGAGGTGAGTGTTCACTTAAATGTTTAATCATGTACACAGTCATTTACCCTCTACTCTATACTACACACAGTAAACTTTTTGTGGTCTAATTGAGACACGAAATGGGACTGAGGCACTGAGCACATGCGCCAAATGAAATCAATAACTTACATGTGCATCTATTACAAAAAAATATTTTCCTGTAAAATATAGCCCTATTAATAATAAGCCCCTCTCCCTTCCTCCAGGTATTTAAAGAGTCAAAGAACTATTGAGGTACATTGCTTTCCTAAGAACAACCTAAGCAGAATACTGTACATGTCAAGTGAAATTCATCTATGATGGTTCAGTATTCTTACAACATTCCATGGCAAAAAATAAGCATATCTCAAGGCAAAATTAAGAATAAAGTGCATTTTGAAAGCTTTTTCACTTGTATACATATATTCAGAAACAGAGGAATGTTAGGTTTACGGATATTAAATTAGTTTGATTGAAACTAGAAAGTATGTTTAAGGGTGACCATTTAAGAAACTTCAGATAAACTACATGTAGGGAAGGAAAAGTGAATGGGGAGTGGAACACAAGTTTTCTAAAGTAGATTCATGTGTTACAGTGATTACTGTGCCCCCATTCTGTTTTTGGATAAGAGTAGGGGAGTGTGTATAGTTCAGACCTCAGGGACAAGGTCTTGGGCCATTGTAAAGGGATACTTGTAACTCTCGTCATCCACTGTTTTACATACATTGTACTATGGAAAAAATTGAATAGATGTCCTCCAGAAGGTCAAGCACACGTCACCTGTTTGAGGGCAGTTAGGAAAGGGTTTTACTATATAAACTTAGTTCCTCAATCTATCATTTCTCATTTTCTCTTTGAGAACTTCTGTCTTCAAACTGTAGTACTCAGCTGACAGAACTTACATTTTAATTAACCTATTTAATATCAAGTGATACAAAATTAGTAAATCAGACAACTCCATGTTATAGTAATCATTGCAACATTACAATGATTTTAAGAAATGTACATGTACATGTAGATCTATCTACACTGTATATTCACCATTCACTTACATGCCTAATAATGCAACACTTTTAATTTTCATCTTAAATTGTTACATGGTATCTTGAAATTTGGGTCACTAAATTACTTTATCAGCTGCTTTCCCTTCAAAAATCAAAGAGAAAGGTGATCTAGTGTTAGAACTACATGAATGTGTGGTATATTGTTCATATACTGTGCAGTACATCATGTTATCTTTTGAAGCAAAAAAAACTGCCTTTAGTAAAAGTAGGAAAATCTAAGAAAAGGACAACAAAATAAAAGAAAATGAGATACAAATAAATCCACAGGAAGATCAAATTCTCCCATTTTGGGTTCAATATCGAAAAGCCTACAGAATGAACATGTATTTGACAACTAACAATTTATCAGTTAGATATAATCAGTACAAAATAATCAATATCACTGATAATGATTGTATCTTCTCATTATTTGTTAGATCTGCTTTTTAACTTTATGTCACGTTTTAATCTGAAATTAGCAATCAAGTTTTGAATTGTAAACCTACTACTATTGTACTTGTATTACATAAAGAAGAAAAAAGTACTATTATGCCAACTACACAAATAAATCCATCAGTCGGGCGACAGCTATTTATTTCATTTTCTTACCTCTGTCTTATTATCACAAAAAGCGAATCGATATTCGCATTTAAAAAAAAAATCAGTTGAATTGATGCACAACCACAAAACATAGCAAACACTATTAAACAATGACCCCAGTGGACAGCATCTTTGTGTGGAAAATAAAAGATTAACCCACTCGACCTCAAAATTCAAACTCAAGCCCCCCCCCCCCCCCTCCCTCATCCACCACTTCCTCTCATTCTACTGGAAAATACTAGCTTTTCTTCTTTTACTTTGTCTTATTTGTACTGTAATTTTGTGTACATTTTCTTTATACCTGTATTTTTTTTTAAAGAATTCATTAATTTGAATAAAAGACAATTTTACAAACATGCATCTTGAAATTAAAATTTAATTTGAAATCGACATATCACATGCTAGAAGAGTTAAATCTTGAATTTCATTAAATATTTCTGTCCCTCTTCTGGGGAACAAATTATGTTGGAATGGCACTAGGGTTTAGGGAAAGGTCAAAGGGATTTAAATTTGAGAACTTGTGTTGCATGCTCACAAGTTTATAGACCAAACTTTACTTTCCGTGCACATGGTTTTATATCAAAATAAATCCAGGTCCAAATCCGTCTGTACTTTGTGAATAGTAAGAATACAAGTACTTCAGAAATTCTATTCATCTAGGTAACAAAAATCATCCATCTACACTCTAGATAAAGTACATACATCAGGGTTGTGTGGAGAAAGATAGGCAAGGGGGCGGATCCCGTGTCAGGTTGGTAGCGAGACGTACCGCTACTCGCTAGGGTGCAGGCGAAACCCAATTTCTTCACCTCATGCGATCTCGGCAAACACATCCCCCTGCTAATTTTAGTTTACTTCAAAAGCGTTACTATAAACTTAAAGATCGTTCCATTGAACATGGTCAACATGAAAATGTCATCTTATTTGAAATGAAACATACAGACATATGATAACCATCTATATTCGGGATGGAAAAGAGCTGTCTTACTTCGTGCAAAAAGTTTTGAATTTGAAGACTTTCACTTACTGCTCAGTGCTATCGGCAGCCCGCTTTTCCCGAGGCTCAGCTCCGATGCACATTGCGATGAGGAGCAACGCGGCCAGCAACCCGGTCCATCTTGAACAGATCATGTTGATTGTCATCATGACGATGCCCTTTCTTACGCGCTCATTGATGACTTTCCACTAGCCTACTGACTTCCAAACGAAGATTACAACACAAGTGCCTATCGACTTCTTCTTTTTTGCTGCAAGCCGAGAATATGCATACATGCAATGATGTTTGGAGCTACAGTGTGGACTTTCCAAAATTACGTCACTCCGTTTACATCACCAACTCATGTCCTCTGATTCGTCGATCCTATATAGGCCTACTAACTAGTAACTAGGATCAGGGCTGGGAGATGGGAGCTATTCAAGTGTGTAAAGCGCGCCGCCGTACTCTGTATGCGTATAGTACAGTATCGTCCACGATGATGACGTGTGCGCCCGTGCGTTTAGAACAAAATATTTGTCCTAAAACGGCGAAACAATGCATCTCGGTAATCCTCGTTGCCGAGGAATTTCTTGGAATTGAATGCCACAAATCCATCTACCTGCTGGCAAAGATTTTTACTTATTGTACCGCCAATCACACACCACCGATATAATAATTATACGGGGATTCTTCTGGTGGTAGGCGGCACCGATGGATGCAGAGGGCCTACACCCGGGCCTACAAGAGAACGGGACCATCTACACTGTTGCCCATAAATAAAGTCTCACCTCCCTGGTTGGAATAAACTTTTGTTACTTCTTTTTATGAAATAATTTATGACAATATGATTCAATCTTAATAGACAGGGGCGGCGCCACAGGGGGGCAGGGGCGGCCGCCCTCCCTATCATTTTGAAAAAAGGGAAGAGGAAGGGAAGGAGAAAGAGCCCAGGAGAAGAAAAAGGAAATGAAAAGACTAGGAGAAGAAACGAAAAGAAGGAGAAGAAAAGAAAAGGAATATGAGAAGGAGGAAGGCCAGGAGAAAGAGAACAATGATGTAAATTATGACGTAAGGGAGGGCGGGGGAGAGGGGAAAAATAAAGATAGAGAAAAGAAAAAGAGAGAAAAAACCTTTTACCAACTGAAAAAAATAAATTAATCCCTTGTATCTCCTAAATCTTATGACTGATTGTTTAATGGAAACGACAAGTATAACAACCCTTTTGAAAAATATGGTGACACCCCCCCCCCCCTGCGTTCTTGTTCTTGTTAGTTGAACTTAAGACTGTTTTTCTTTTTGATTTGGCAAAAAGTGTGCACCAAATCAAGCCATATGCATCAATTTAAAAAAAATTTAAACTTCTGACGGGGGCACATCCCCCCTTCAGACACCCCTGCATTTTTGTTTCTGTTAGTTGATCTTAAGACTGTTTTCTCTAATGCACTAAATCGAGCCATTAAATGCATCAAATAAAAAAAAAAATCTTCAACGTCTGAGGGGGGCACATCCCCCTCAGACACTCTCCTGCGTGGTGATGCGCTCATTTCACCCTCCTAACAAAATAACCTATAGTGCCGCCCCTGTTAATAGATTAAGTTTAAATTTTATCAGAATCATTATATTATTGATCTGAGTTAGGGGATATGAACTTTATCTATCAACAATAACTATTGATGTCACAATTAAATCATGAAAAAGGGCGAAGAAAAATTAATTCAAATTTGTTGGCAAAAGTTGTGAAACGAACCGTATTAAGGCGTAAGACCGACAATTAATGCTGCTTTTCGTCTGGTAATGGTTTCATAATATACGTCTGTGAGTTGAACCCTCTGTTGTGGGGTGTTGTGGCATGTGCCTACTTTATCGGTCTAGTGGGCTTATAGGCCGTCCCAATTTACTTTAAACGGACGTGCATAATAATACAGATTCCGAATCAATTTGACTCGGATTGTGTGGCATTAGCTGCAAAATGACTCAGTTCAGAGTCAAGATGACTCCTTTTCCGTGTCACTTTAACTAGGAATAGAGTTGACTCCCAGCTGACGCCATTTAGAGTGAAATTTGACGCTGTGGAAATAAGAGTGTATACTGCACGCGTGGGTTTCGGGATATTTATAGTGAGTCACAAATGAATCCATGCCCATTTGAATCTGTTGAAATTTGAAGAGTATAGTATAAAAATCCGATGGAGCCCAATTTGTTAGATGCATAAGGTGTGTCGTATTGGTTTCAAAACGGACGGAGGGTCGGGCCGGTTGTGCTTCTCCCCTCCCACTTCGGGGGTATAACCTCGCTATTCATTATAAGGACCGCTATTCATAAGGACCTCTATTCATAACACGTAACTTCCAATATACCTAAAAAGGACCGATATTCATAAAATGGAAACTGGAAAGGGGGTCACTATTCATAAAGGCATAAGGACCGTTATTCGTAAGGACCGCTATTTATAATGCAAAATGAGTATCGCTATTCATTATACGGATTGAGGGGCGCTATTCGTACACATTGAATAAGCAAACGAAATGAGAAAGGTAAATATTTGATGGGGACACCCCCACGGCTGTGGCGTAGCCATGGGGTGTGGGGGGGGGGGGGACATATAGCCTCGAATATTTTTAGAAAATTTTATTGAAAACAAAAATTTCTGAACTAATAAAGAGAAATGCGTGCCCCAATGTACGCAACCAATCACCCTGGGACCACCCACCCCCAATCAGTCTGACACGCTGCGCCATTCGGCCCACCCTCCCCGCATTATTCCCGTGGTACAAGTACACATTACCGACAATTTTCGTCAAAGTAGTTCATAGATGGCGTAGCCAGTGTGTGTGTGTGTGTGGGGGGGGGTGTTGGAGATGCGTTGCCACCAAGAGGTTGATCAATCATGTCCCTAACCCTCAGCAAAGGAAGAAAGCGACGGAGAGGAGATTGTTATACAGTGCGTCCCAGAAAAAAAACGAAACCGAGAATTATCGATGTTTTATCATAACTTAATCACAATGACATATATTTGTAAAGCTTATAGATCCTCCTCTTTCATTTGATGCAACTCATATAATGCATATTTCCAGCATGAGTCATTAAACAAATTGAAGAAAGAGTACTTAAAAGTCATTTTGCGAACGGTAGCTGAATTTCAAAGAAAAAATCTAATTTCTAAAAAGTTCATTTTCTGCCCTTTCATAATACCTCAATCAGACAAAATGCGCCAGAAATATCAAATTTCTGTTTGACTGTTTAAAGTAATGCCATGCATGTAGTCTTTTGTCTCATGCGAACGGTGGCGTATCCTGTATTATGTCTTTTTTAAAAGTATATTTTTACATTTTATCTTTGATAACTATAATATAAAGACATAACCTATAGCTAATATTGCCCCGCTCCCGTGGTGACGAAAAATAAAGTAAAACATAACACACATAAATAATCATATCGTAATTTGTCCCCCTTGTTGGAAATCTTGCCCCACCATCCTGCCCCCGACTGATCTTACCCCGGCTACGCCACTGAGACATTAGTAGAAAAAGAAAACCCATGCTATTTTAGAAACTAATAATTGTTTATACGACAATAATGTGGAAAGTAGCTATGCAGTGCATGCGTCCCAGAAAAAACGAAACGGAGAATCATCGATGCTTTATCATAACTTAATCACAATTATAATTAATAAATGACACATAAAGCTTAGATCCTCCTCTTTCATTTGATGCAACTCATATGATGCATATTTCACGCATGGGTGATTAACAGCAATTTGAAGAGAGGAAATCGAAAAGTCATCTGTCGGGCGGTATCTGAATTTCGAGGAGAAAATCACATTTCTAGAAATTTCAATTCCTGCCCTTTTATATGAAAAAAAATGCTTGTATTTCCAATTGATCAAACGAGTTCGTTTTCACTGGCTGCCTGTCGTAGAAACAAACAGAGTTGACAAAAGACTTAACTCCGTTTCGTTGAAGAGCAGCCATGCATCAGGTCTTTCGTCTTCCTTGTGCATGGCTGATCGTCAAAAAAAAAACGGAGTTAAGTCTTTCGTTAACTCTGTTTGTTGCAACGGCAAGGAGCCAGTAAAAACGAACCCGTTTGATCAAATTATGGAAATGCAAGCATTACTTTAAACAAACAGAACTTTGTTATCCCTGGCTCATTTTTCCTGATTGAGGTGTCATATGAAAGGGCATAAATTGCCAAAATAGTGGTGTTAAAAAGAACCGTTATATAATGGACTAAACTAATTTAATCTCATCGAAATTACGCCCAATGAATGTATACTTACCCCCCCCCCCTTGCAAAATGGTAAAAATGTATGTGCTCTGATCCAGGATTGTCAACAAAGGTATATCTTGGGCGTATTGAGATAAAGCTAGAGTTCACTGTAAATTCGTTGTGTAACGTTGTGTAACGACTTTACACAACATTGGGTGGTGCACTCCTTACACACGAAAATAATATTAGACAACAAATTCCTGCAAATTCGTTGTGTAAAGTTATGTAATTTTGTTAACACAACTTTACACAACCCTTGTGTAAGGAGTGACCCCCCCCCCCCCCCCTCAATGTTGTGAAAGGTCGTTATACACAACGAAGTTGCAGTATATTATGTTCCCATGCCATTGTCGAAGGCCAAGAAAACCCAAAATAAATTTACTTGAAGTGCGTGTATTTCTTCCCCCTTCAAAGAGAGTTCTGCCCATATTTATCCATAACCTGAAAATGCCTCGGAGAAAATGGGGATATTGTCTGCAAAACAGCTCAAAAACTAACTTTATGTTACAAGATGGCGCTATGCAAAATTGGCTCTGATGTGGCAATAGTGACGTGAAACCTATGAAGTGAACCACTAACATCTTGACAACGTTGAACCAAAACCAGTTCATTAGTTTGGCCTTTGACATGACCAGGGGAGATGATCCGGGGGCGGGAAGACAAGTCCCCCCCCCCCCACCCCCCTCGTCAATTTTGTTTAGGGGGGTCGTCCCCCTCCCCCGGAAAATTTGAAAAAGTGCAAAAAAGGAATGTATAGCAAAATACTGACTAAAGACTGCAGCACATTATTTATGCTTTGGAGAGATTTAGGTTGCTTCTTGCAAATTTATTCAAGAAAATGATATATAATCAAACAGTGGAGGAAGATTTCTGAATGTTACGTTACTTTGTATTTAAATCATTTTTATTTTAAGCTGTGCAAAATTAATATGTGACTTCGCAATGCAGTTAGTCATGATGAAGTGATGAACTGTATCGGTTACTAGTCTTTGGCCAGGTACTGATTAGTCTCTCTTTTGGTCAAAAGTACACGTTGATATCAGAGTACGAGTAAGTTTCGGGATCATTCGATTCTTCTTCGGGTTGTTCCGGAATGACGTGTAATGCTCCCGGTAAAATGAAAGACTGTGTTCTCAAACCGCAACGCTGGTCGCGGTTGGTCCGCAACTGTTCGTTCATCAGCTTCTCTTTCCTCATCTGATCACGAATGCGATTGTTTGGCCGCGATCCTGATGTCTGAGAAAATTACAGTTAATTTATTAAATAAATTCTTTATTTCTAACAACAACAACAAAAAATCAATGAAGACGATATGTATTTACATTTAATTTTTTTGTTGCATTTATCAACTTTAAAGTATCCCATTTACGGGATCAATAGGCAGATTAGGAATGTTATTTTTAAACCTCTAATTTTAATACGTCAATTTTTTTACATAATAATATCCTATCAACTATACATATCCCCCAACACAGTCACTGAATGAATGGATACTACATTAATGTAAACGGGGAAGGATGTATCGGGTATGGGTAACATTTCCAATGTAGGTGATGGGAAGGGGCCAGTTATTGAATACAGTCATAATGTATTTGTAATCCATTTAATGAATTGTGGTGTAGTGTCCAAGAACTATCTTACCGTGACTACACGTTCACTTATTGAACGTCGCATAGTTTTAGAACAACTTGCTTGAGAACTCTCCGCTTTAGCTGCAGACAACAGCATCTGCTTTCCAGAAATCGGCATGATCGGTACGATGGGTGTTCCCGCCAATATGTTCTGGACTTTCATCATGGAATTTACGATGGCATCCTGGGGGAATTTGTAATGTTTTCCACCTTTGTCACGAGCCCTTTGAACAGGTTTTCTGTATGACACCCGGCCTCGACTCCCGATAATATCTGCTGGTTGTGATGGAGAAAGAATGAAATAATTTTTTTTTTAAATACACGTCTGTGACTCATTTTACTTATTTTACTCATGCCAAGGAAATGAAATATTATTCTCTCTACCCAAGCAAAATAACCCTGCATCTACAGGAAACATGAATGGTGAGAAAGTTAAAGCGAAACTCGGCCTTCAAGCAAAGTGGTCTTGTTGAGCATGTTGAGTAGCAGGAGAAAATGCAAATCAAGAATAATACAAATTAACGAAAGTATAAGACAAATCCTATATTTAAAAAAAATTAAAGTTGAGGATGCCAATCATAATAGTTGAACTACTCGTTGTGTACTACGAATCACTCCAGTAATGCCTTTACTTATTTTTATGTAATCATTTTATAAGAGACATATTTTTTCTTGATGGCTTACAATATTGTGGCATGTGCGAATTTTTTTTTTTCCACAACAGCAAATGTAAAAAAGATGACATTATGGATAAATTTTAGAAGACGATGAAGAGGCTAATTATGTCATTACATGATATCCTGACAGAATTTCCAACGAAAGATTTCCAATAAACTTACATAATACAAAATTAGAATTGTTCCCTCATTTTGTCTCATTTATCTCAAACTTTCACAAGATTTACTTTTACTTTTCTGGTTGGGATGAAGGTTGTATTAGGCTTGAAATTCATTACAGGCTCATAACAATACCATCGACCCGGATTACATGCGATATCTTCATGTGAACTGTTTTCAAATAATTATAATTGTGTAAATTATTATTTACTTTTTTTGTTACCAGTTCTCTCAATTTTTATCTTCAAATGCAAACGTGGTTGTGTGTGATATATATCTTCTTTATCATAAAATATAATATCGCGTTGCCTGCGATATCTTCACGTGAACCCCTTCCCAAATATTATTAACAATCAAAATTAATTTGTAATTGTATGTGGTACAAGTACTCGATTTCATCCTTAAAAGCGAACGTGTTCATTCTTAATATATTTCTGACTCGATCTAATTCCATATTGCCTGCGATATCTTTGTGTGCACTGCTTCCTTATTACAGTAATCATATTGACTGAAAAGTAATTTTTTTTTTTTAATTACTACAAGTACCCAATTTGATTTTTAAACATATTACAAATGGAAACGTGTTCATGTGTACACAATATCTGTTTAGTGCCAGAAGGCCGTTAAGTCTGTGTTAAAGTATCATGAGTTACTGCCCTTTTAGCTTCAAACAGACGTTCATCGAACCCCGTAATACCAACCTGTGACATCTTCCTGTGAACCGCTCCCAACTAGTGGACTGTGGTGGGTTGTGGAGGGGGCGTTGATGCGACGGGTTTGATTAGATCCGACTACGGGAAACACGTTCCGATTTTCTCTGTATACATGCGATGGATTAAAGAGAGTTAGAGGAAGAGATGAAGAGAGAGAGAGAGGGAGAGAGCGAGAGAGAGAGAGAGAGAGAGAGAGAAAGAGAGAGAGAGAGAAGGAGAGAGAGAGAGAGAGAGAGAGAGGAGGGGGAGGGGATCAATGATTCGAAAGGGTAACAATGCAAGCTTCTTTACATAGTTTGAACTGTTTACAAACCTTGCCCTAAGGCTTGTTTCACTTTTTATGAAACAAGTTCTGAAATGGGTAAACTTTCCTCACGTACTTCCCAGCCCATGAATTAAATAAGATATCCACTACAGGTGTCAGATACTCAGATTTATGCGTACTTCACGTTGACGAAGTACAGTTAAATTCTGAGTTTACCGACGCAACCGAAACAGAAACTGAAGTTGATACAATTTACCTTCCTTGCAGTTAAGGAAATTGAACTTCGAAAAGGTAACTGAACGTTCAAAATAACATCAAAAGGAAATTACTTATTAGCTATGTCCTTAGTTGACATGAAAATCTTTGTTGCGGCTAAAGAAAACTTGCCCTTAAAAAGGCTTAATGGCCATTCGATGAATGGAAAAACAAAACAAAAATATAAAAATAGAATAAATAGAGACCTCTTTAATGATCTCAAGTAAACCTTCGAATGAATACTTACATGTTTGTTCTATCGCTATTCACGATTGGTCTCCTATCTCCCGTGCCTATTCCAGCAGGCGATGTTTTTTCATGGGATTTATGCGTACTTTCATGAGCCCCCATCGGATTGACTTTACGGTACCTCATTCGTGATGTTTATATTTTTCTTCCTGTCACCATGAAAAGTCATTTTTATTCAACGGCAGGCAAAATTGTGGTAATCAATATCTTCATTAGATTATCATTTTGTTGGTGTTTCGATGTTCAATAATGGACAGGCTTCCGCACTGCACATTGTTTATGACATTTTTTCTGCGCTCGTTAAAACTTATCTTAACAACAATGGAAAAAGCAATCCAAAACACATAAGCGCACATTACTGGTGTGCGCGCGTCTTTCTTTGTGACGTGACAAAGGCTAACACAATACGTGCCTTCACGGTTGTTTCATCGCAAAGCATGCCGGGACATAATTCTAGTCCATTTTCACCTTCGCCGTGATCAGCTGTCCTGTTGCAAACAACGGGATTCGTATCGAATCAACATCATAATCTTGTACATAGTCCGCTATTCTGCAGTGATTTTCTTCCAATCCAGTATCATTTGTACGGTAAGAAAACCAAAGTTTGTGGTTATTCATTTTTATGACTAATAAAGCTGATAATACGACGTAATGAGAGTGGGCCGAGATCCAACTTTAGTAAATGTAGGCCTAGATCTAGTCCCGTATGTTCAAATGTGTGTGCATTTTAAGTAGACTGATTGTCTTTTAAGCTGCTTAAGTACACTCGTCTCGTGTTTTAGGTAGAAATGTACAGTAATATGAGATTTACGTCTCATGAAATATTAATAGACTTTCTAGATCCTATAATTGATAATGGAATAGGGTCTACTAGAATGGCTGACATTTAGATAGTGATTGCAATTAAGTGTAACAAAGTAAAAGAGGCCATGAAAATGATAGATTTGTCGATCTGGATCTGGATATAAATTCTGATATCGATGAGCTCAACTTGAGCATCTACGTGTTGAAGAAGTGATAAGGATTCTTTTGTTACAATCATTCTTGTGGTCACGAACTTAATATGATTGTCTTTTCCCTTATATTTATCAGTTGCAGCATCATCGAACACGGCCGATGAAACAGAAGATAACGTGCATGTAGATGTTACGAGAGAGCTCATTTCACAATGGACAACAGAAGTGTTACGTGACTTTCTACAAGGAGGGGACTCAAGCTTGGAAATCGAGTACCGGTAGTCATTATTTTATGGGTGTTCTCTGCCTTGACGCGGTAGCTGTTCAGCCATCCGAGGTAGACACTGTGAGGAACTGGACAATGGATGGATTGGGGGGGGGGGGGTGGGGGTAGGCATGCAGAACTGGCCTACTATGTTTGTATGTACCTACTGGATAAGGACCCTCCATCACTAGAGGGAAAAATAATGAGAGACTACAAAGAGGGGAAGGCATATAGTTATTTTGCCTTGTGAAAAAATTAGATTTAGCCCCTAAAAAAGTGTTCCTTCGGGTATCAAATGACGACAGGTGAAACCTCACAGTTGTAGAATTATTATCTGTAATGTGATTTCCAAACCATGTGACAGCAAATGGTGTATGGTGTATGTTGTAAAGGTATTGTAAAATGCATTGTTTAACAATGTATAACAATGTTTAAACCGAGATGGACGTATGGCCCTACGTGCTACCAGTGTCTGTGATATGGTGTATTAATACTGAAGCCCTAACAAAATTGTGCTTCAAAATGATCAAGAAGTGCCTCTAAAAAGTAAAAATCTTTGTTTGACCCCTTTTACCATACTCGTTTTCCCCAATAAACTGTAGTGTTATGAAAACCGTTTGGCAAACACAAAATTTGGTTTCGATTTCCAATCGTAAATATCTTGATAATCAGACAGGCGATCGGATTGTAAAAGTCATTGAGTTCCTGACTGACCTAAATTTATCATTGCAGCATGAGCTAAATCTAGGATTTTGTTTCAGAATCTGAGAGTAAGTTACCCGATCCCTTTAAATGTGTTTGCATTAAAGGTTGTACCCCCCCCCCCCCCTTCTCAGCAAAAGCCAGTGTGTAAAGTCAATACGGGCAGATCTTTTTCTTTGTTACGAGCCAGAGATTTTGGGAACACGCATGCGGTACCTCCGTTCCCGTTCCTGGAGGGGGGGGGGGGGGGGGCGGGGGTGGTACTACTTCTTCATAAGATGTCAACTTATATGCATTGCATTAAACCTGTTGATATTGATCTAACTTGTATTCATCTCATGGTTATATTTATTTTATCAATAAAATAAAACAACACAGAGAAGGTTGTAGACGAGTACTAAGCAATCATTACTGTATGTAGGACGCCGAGTTGAAGTTATTCATGATTTATTCAAGAGAGGAAGGTCAGACAGACCTGATGTTTTAAATATTTAACGAGAGAAAAATCATAGAAACAGAGAGAGGCATCGAGAGAGATGTCGACGCTTAATGAAAGAGAAAGAGTGATAATAAGGAGAGAGAAGAGAGAAAGAGACAGAGAGGGGAGGGAGAGATAGAGAGGGAGAGCAAGAATTAGGTGTGAAGAGGAAGATCTAAGAGAACAAGAGATTAAATTTTACAAATGTACACGTTTCCATGTACCTTTACTTAATTTATATTTTAATGTAAACGATATTGTGATGGTCTTTGCTTAATTTTAGTTTGCATTCTTTCCTTTAGCTTTATCTTCTAATTTACTATTCTAATTTAGTAAATGTTAGTATAAATATAATTTTGATTTCTATCTCTTCCCCTATGTCATAGCCTCCATTCTTGCTCTCCCTTCCTCATGTTAGTCCATCTCTCTTTCTCTCTCTCTGTAATGATAACCCCTCTATCAATCTTTTCTCCATCAACTCATGATATGTTCCTCCTCTTCTCCTTCTCGTTCATCATCACAATCATCATCATCATCTCAAAACTGTATTAATCAATCTATAAGACTCTTTAGATTGATCAATACAGTTCTTATAACATATGACCTTTATGTACAAACAATAAACCAAATGGTCACAATCATTTAATAAAAAGTGGTAAGAACAATTATTCCAACTCTATGGGCAACAACGTAATCTCCATTTTCTCCTCCTCGTTCAAATATTAGCTTCTTTTTCATTCTTTACTCGTGTTACTTCTCTATCTCTCTGACTATACTCACAAGAAAGTAGAATCAACGGTTTGACATGAAACAGTCTAGAAAATGAACTAAATTTATTCAAGTATCAAATGATTTTGAATTACAGACAGCTTTCTCCCACGAGATGAAAAAAATATCTCCCTAACCAGAAACTGGCAAAATAACTAAATGCCTTTCCCTCTTTGTAGTCTCTCATTCTTCCCTCTAGTGATGGAGGGTCCTTATCTACTAGGTACACACAAATGTCTCTATACATAGTAGACGACCAGCTCTGCAGTCTGCATGCCTTTCTCCCCCCCCCCCCCCCCCCGCCCCCTCTCCATCCATCGTCCAGTTTATCTCTACCTCGGATGGCTGAACAGTACCCCCAGAGTCAAGGCAGAGAACACCCATAAAATAATGACTACCGGTACTCGATTTCCAAGCTTGAGTCCCCTCCTTGTAGAAAGTCACGTAACACTTCTGTTGTCCATTGTGAAATGAGCTCTCTCGTAGCATCTACGTTATCTTCTGATTCATGGGTCATAGTGTTGGATGATGCTGCAACTGATAAATAAAAGGGAAAAGAAAATCAAATTTAAGTTTGTGACCAAAGAACCCTCATCACTTCTTCAACACTAGATCATGTAGCAGACGTGTATGCAGGGGGGAGGGAGTTTCGGGGGTTGAACCCCCCCCCCCCCCTCCTCCAATTTTGTTTAGACTATGTGTGTGTGTGTTTTTGAGGAAACCCCCCCCCCCTCACTTTTTTAATAACAAAAATAAATTAAACATTTTTTGTGCTAAAGGGTGACCCAAAAAAGGTGACCTTACCCCCCACCAACTGAACAAAATATCGGTCTCCCAAATTTCATATTTTCGGGGAAAAAAAGAAGGAAAAAAAAAGGTGCTCTTTACCACCCCCGGCTTATTCACCGGCTGGCCGAGTCGTTGTGAAATTGACTGCGTGATTTTCAAATTTTACCCCCCGGCCCCCCCCCCCCCCTCGAAAAAATCCTCCGTACGCCCCCGTCATGTAGATCCTCAAGTAGAGCTCATTGATATCAGACTATTATATTCAGATCCAGATCGAAAAAATCTATCGTTTTCATGGCCTCTTTTACTTTCTTACATTTATAATTTCTAATTGCAATCACTTTCTAGGCCTAACTGTCGGCCATTCTAGTAGACCCTATTCCATTATCAATTATAGGATCTAGAAAGTCTATTCATATTTCATGAGACATAAATCTCATATTACTGTACATTTCTACCTAAAACACGAGACGAGTGTACTTAAGCAGCTTAAAAGACAATCAGTCTACTTAAAATGCACACACATTTGAACATACGGGACTAGATCTAGGCCTACATTTACTAAAGTTGGATCTCGGCCCACTCTCATTACGTCGTATTATCAGCTTTATTAGTCATAAAAATGAATAACCACAAACTTTGGTTTTCTTACCGTACAAATGATACTGGATTGGAAGAAAATCACTGCAGAATAGCGGACTATGTACAAGATTATGATGTTGATTCGATACGAATCCCGTTGTTTGCAACAGGACAGCTGATCACGGCGAAGGTGAAAATGGACTAGAATTATGTCCCGGCATGCTTTGCGATGAAACAACCGTGAAGGCACGTATTCATTTGAAACAAATCCAACATAATTCTATTTTACACTGAAGAGTTTTTTAAGATGTAGTTGCCTTGTAATCCACTCAATCGGTTTTTGTGTCAAAAATAAAGTAATGAAGGGCAATATGATAGTGTATTTGAGATATCATTTAGGGTATATTTGATTTCACTCTCGACAGCATTTAGCGTCTTTGTCAAGATATTGACCTAGAAAATGGTACCACGGTAATTGTAATGGATGCAGAGAAAGAAATTCGGCTTTGAGTCTCTCAATTATTTACCGTAATGCACGATGATATTGATATGTCCTTTGTAGTTTGTGTCGGGGTCCAGGCGCGGATCCAGGATTTCTTAGGGGAGGGGGCCCAACTTTTTTTTTTTTGCTCCCGAAAATTTGAAAATCGCGCCGGCCGAAAAGTCGCTCAGCGGGGGGGGGGGGGGGGGGGGGGGGGGGGGGGGGGGTACAGAGCACTTTTTTTTTTTTTTTTTTTTTTTTTTTTGCTCCCGAAAATTTGAAAAACGCGCCGGCCAAAAATTCGCTCAGTGGGGGGGGGGGGGGGGGGGGGGGGGGGGGGGGGGGGGGGGGGGGGGTAGTGAGCACATTTTTTTTTTTTGATCCTCAAAAAAATTCAATTTGCACCCCCCCCCTTGAGCGCCAGGGGGGGGGGCCCAACCCCCAAAAAAGGTAAAAATCACGTGATTTTACATTATTTTTTTTCAAGGGAGGGGGCCCGGGCCCCCGGGCCCCCCCCCTGGATCCGCCACTGTCGGGGTCTTTATGATGCAATTATTCTCCGAAAGGGGGCACGCTGACACTTCTTCCATATAATGATCCTGTGCGCTTTTAATGGTTTCTTGTATTTCCTATACAGTGCGTATAAGAAAAATATACCCAACTTTGGTAGGTCCTAACAAAAAAGTCAGAAAAAATATGAACTTGAAATATATTCCGTGGTAAATGATATCCTATTACTTTGGTCTTAAATCATTTTAGAAGTAAAATTCTGCTTCATGTTTCAGTGTCTCATTATTTAAATGGATCCAGTGCATCTAGGCTTTCACATGACATTGTTTCACTATTCATTGTACACGATAATCTTTCATTATTCTAAACAGTTTTCCAGCTTCTTGTTTCATGATATCTAAGATCTCTAACACATAAGGTATTTGTCACGCGCAGCTGAAGAAAACTCAGAGATTTACTAACTTTAAAATTTTAGTCAATGCAAAGAAGAACACATGTTGATAACTACCAAAGATATTGGCATTGGACTGTCGTTAAAAAAAAACTGTAAATGAATCCCAAATTAACTTTTTCCATTTTTAATAATTTGCAAGGCTTATCTTAAACAAGGGATGTGAGTGAAAGCAAGATTGTGTCACCATCAGATCATAAAAAAGAAAATATCGTGAATTTCACAAAATCAATGCGAATAATTATGTCAGCAATTGTTTTTGGACTGAAATAACAATGCGTAAGATCATTTGACCCACATTCAATGTTCAGCTCTAACTTGGTACGAGAGGATTTTGACAATTATACTTTTTGCGAAACTTAAAGCTTGTCGTCTTCATGACTCATAATTATGTTGCCCTGACCATAGGCCTTGGAAGTGGGGGGGGGGGGGGGGGCAGGGGGCACTTGCCCCCAAACAAAAAAGTCGGGGGGGGGGGGGGGGCAAAACGCATTTTTGCCCCCAAAAAACGCCCCCCCCCCCTCCAAAAAAAAAGAAAGAAATGCTGTAAAGGAGTAAAGACGGTTTAGATGCTGCTTGTAAGTGTCGGCTTGCATGGTGATGTAGATATACAGTAGGTTTGCGGTTGCACGAGAGGTTTGACGAGTCCTGAAAAGGACTCTGACTCGGTAATCTTTCTTGGAGGAGTGTAGTCCTGAAAAGGACTGTTTGTTATCTTTCTTAGCATATAGTTCTCAGGAGAACTATAGCGCTTGGAGAGGATGAGTGGCTCGACGTTTCGAACAGGTTGACTATCCGTCGTCCCTCTCTCACACATGGTGCAACCGCAAACCTACTGTATAAAGATGGTTTGTATTTTAAACCCAAAAGAACATAACAATAATAAAAACCGGAATTAAATCACATATAAAATTCCATTCAAAGAAAAGGAAAGTTAACAGGAATTCAATTTTCTAAACATTCCGCATGCCACCTATATTTATCAATAGAGGTTTTTTTTATTATAGCGATACGCGCATATCGTGGAAATATTATGAGAGGATGGGAAAGCGTGTGTGTTTTTTTGTTATAGGGGTGAGAAGACATGAGACATGAGACATAATTAACACTGGCTTACTGATGGGGGGGGGGGGGGTATTTCTTATTCGATACCACTGATTTACAAATATTGCTGAAATTACATGATTTCCTTGTATTTTTTCTCAATTTTTTTTAGTCATACACCTTTTTATGAGTTTGTTGGAAAATTAGAAATTCCCTAATTTACAGTCGGGCGAAAAATATGCTTATTCAGAAGCATTTAGGTCAGGGCCTGAAGAAACGGCTGGGCTAGGGGGCTCGAGCCCCCCTCACTTTTTGAAAAAGTATGTTACAGAGAAAAAGAAAGAAAGAGAGAGAGAGACAAAAATTAGAGACCTGCCAATGTCACAAAAGAGGTATCAAAATATGCACACCTGACCGTAATAAAATGCCTAAAACCCCAGAGCTTACGGGGGCTCTGCCCCCGGACTCCACCAAGAGCCCTAAGACGGTCCCCTGGATGCCCACATGACCGTAATTAAATACCTAAAAAAAACCGAGCTTCCGGGGACTCTGCCCCCTGGACCCAACCAAGTGCCCTAAGACGGGCCCCTGGACGCTCATCTGACTGTAATTAAATACCTAAAACCCCTGAGCTTCTGGGGGCTTTGCCCCCTGGACCCCACCAAGGGCCCTAAGGCGGGCCCCTGAATGCTTATTTGACCGTAATTAGTTACCTGAAACTCCTTAGCTTCCGCACCACATCAATTGCCTTAAATAGGGCCCCTGGATGCTCATCTGACCGTAGTTAAATACCTAAAACCCCTGAGCTTCCGGGGGTTCTGCCCCTGGACCCCCACCAAGGGCCCTAAGGCCGCCCCTAAATGCTCATTTGACCGTAATTAGATACCTGAAACTCCTTAGCTTCCGCACCACATCAATTGCCTTAAATAGGGCCCCTGGATGCTCATCTGACCGTAATTAAATACCTAAAACCCCTGAGCTTCCGGGGGTTCTGCCCCCTGGACCCCCACCAAGGGCCCTAAGGCGGCCCCTGAATGCTCATTTGACCGTAATTAGATATCTGAAACTCCTTAGATTCCGGATCACATCAATTGCCTTAAATAGGGCCCCTGGATACTCATCTAACCGTAATTAATACCTAAAACCCCTGAGCTTCCGGGGGCTCTGTCCCCTGGACTCTCCGCCAATTAGTGACCTAACAGTGTCACAAATAAGGTATATAAATATGCTCATCTGACCGTAATTTAATGCCTTAAAACGCTGAGCTTTCGGGGGCTCAGCCCCTTGAACCCCTGCCGTTTGCCCCCCCCCCCCCCCCCATCCCAAACTGCTTCCGGCGCGCCTGGCCCTGACTGTACCAAAATTATGTATTAAAGTAAAACAATTTTAGGGTATTAAAACGAAGTAAAGAACAAAAGTACCCCATCCCCACACCGACCTACACGCCCTCGCACACACAAGGGTAGGAGGTGGACCAAGGAAAACACATAAAACAAACAAAACATCGTGCAACCTCAAATGTTAAATGATTGTTTACAGAAAGACATAAAAATAGATAACGAGTTTGATCAACTGTAAGCCTGGTAAGTTAGTTTATCAGATTAGACTTTTATACAATACATGTTTGCGAGTGCATTAGTGCATATCTCTAATCCACGAGTCAAAAACATGTATCTTTTTTTTTATAAGAGGGGTATAAAGTCGAGAAATTGACGGTTGTAATCACCAAAATGCATACCCATAAAATCAACCTAGTCAGCCAATAGATTTATTAAACCTCATGGCCTCTGTGTAAAATCTGTTGCAAAATGGCGTATTTTGTTGGTTTGCCATATGTTCCCGATGGGAGGATCATTATTAGTGTTCTTTTGATGCTATGTATCGTTAGTGCTCAAAGAGAGATCACCATTCCTAACCTGGGTAAAGTCGAGGGGAAAATAGTCAATTTTGAAGAGGATAATTTCATTGGTGTTTCAACAGAGATAGATGCATTTCTGGTAAATACACGGTATTATACAGGATTCTGTTTTTGTAATTAATAAGTGGAACACTTTGTGCACATACATTTTATAGCATGCTGTTATTAGTTGATATTACTGCTGGATAAGGATACAAAGTATTTCCTTGTTCTATTGGGGTGATTGTACTCCGTTTTCCGATTCCAACATGTGCAAAATGACTCTGCGATTGATTTTTATATTATCATTAATCATTTCACAAAATTTCGGTATTCAACAATAAGTCACTTCTGAATGACGTGTGTAAAATCGTTGTTGAAATAACAACATAATTAGAGTAGAAAGTGGTAGTTAAACTAGCAGTAGTAATAGTAGTATGGTAGTAGTAGTAGTAGTAGTAGTAGTAGTAGTAGTAGTAGTAGTAGTTATAATATTATTAGTAAGTATATAGTTATAATATAGTAGTAGTAGAATATACGCGTTCCACAAAATACATTGCACATAATGAATGAAGTAAGGGTCGTCGTAGAAATTAAATATAATCTTGCTTTGGATGTCACCAGAACAACAACAACAGCAACAACAACATCACCAACATAAATGTGTTTCGCCCTTTAACACAACAGGGTATCCCTTATGCGGAGAACCCACCCACCCGCTTCGCTCAAGCCACGCCCAAAGCACCATGGAGTGACGTATGGAACGCCACTTACTTCAGATCACCTTGTGCTCAACTCGGCAATGAAGTAGATACATGGAGTGAAGATTGTCTTCATCTTAACATCTTCGTCAAGCATCCAAGAGTAAGCAATGAATATACTCCGATTTTTTGTTTTTGTTTTCTCATAAAAAATATTTGAGATATTCGGTTATGATTTTCTGATTTTATAAACATTCTTAGCCCAAATTTGCATTTCTTTTGTCTAAGGTAGATGATAATTTACATTCATTCTCTTTCGATCTAGTGACTTTAAAACGAATTCGGGCCATACTCAAAACCTTTAACTAACTATTCTCCGATATGCATTTGATCTTTTAGCAAAAAAACAAAAAAATGATTTAGTAAATAGAACACCTTCCCCGCTCTCATCACCTTTTATTTTGAGTCCTTCTTCTTAATTAGATTGTATATTCATTGTATACTTGGTGAATTTTCGAATAATTTTGTAACCGTATTTTGAGTCTTCTCTAGACAGTGTATTGCTGATACTCGAAGTTATGGATGTTATTTCAATACTTTGATTTGGTAGAACGTTCTCTTGTTTTCACATCCAAGAAAAGGTCATTTCGGTGTCAGATGTATTCCTTTTCAACAACAACAAAAATGTTTTTGCTGCTGATTTTCCACAGCCTACCAATGCAGCTGTGATGGTATGGATCCATGGAGGAGGGTTCTCCGTGGGAACAGGGTCTTCCTATGGTCGATATGGTGTACCCCTGGTAGCTGTCGGTCAGGATGTGATCATAGTCACACTCAACTACCGACTCATGGTCTGGGGTGTTTTTAACACAGGTTTGTATCATTATGAATTGATAATTTGATCCACTGTAGGCAGTGAATTCCTCCCAGAAGTGTGACAATCCACGATGCCCATATGGCAAAGAAACATACCAGAAAAATATAGGGAAATTTTGTTCCAAAAGGTCCACTATATACCGACAGCCCGTGTGACCGACAGTCTACGAGACGGACTATATCGCAGTCTGTTCAAACCTACAAAAATCTGAATCTAATAATTTGAATGCATCCACATATTATATAAATGATAAAAGGAAAGGGATTCCCCTAACTTTATTTGATAGGGCAAACAATTATATCTTGTCTATTTAGATATGTATAATATACTTCTGTTCAGATACCGCTCATGATTTTGTTTAAACACAAGAGCAGGTATACCTCATAACCTGTTTGCCATGGTTATTCATATTTAGTGATATTATAAACCAGTTATAAACTAGAATGAATTATGATATTGCTGCTACTGCCTGTATTTTTATTAAGCTCGACAAGGCGGTTTTACTTATCACTTAAAATGAAAGTCTACATTTCCTGAAAGTCGATCATTGAAAAATATATTTTGTCAATAGAAAAATTAGACGTTATTTATTTGAATTATGTCAAGTCTCCATTGTTTAAGTTCTTATCATTCCGCCTTATCATAGGGCCTACAGACGTAAGCTAGACTTTCATTTCAATCATTAACATAACTTATGACCTCCATTGTATAATGTTATCAAGCTAAAATATATTTAAAATGTTATATGGCATAATCTATCGATATTGGTAGTACTGATCATGCTATACTCGAACTTCGTATCTTTTGCAGTTTGCCTATATAGTTACCTCTATACCAGCGATCAAATAAACCGTTTTTTAGGCAAATGTCAAAGTACCTTCCTGGTTATCATTTATTTACATTAAACAATTTCACCTCCATTCCATTAAAGATGAATAATTCAGCAATTTGAATGCAGTTATGTAATGATCAAATGGATTTCCTGACGCATTATTTAGAGAGGGCACTCAAAAAGTTATTGTCTATTTATATATGTTTACTTCATTTCAAATACCGTGCAAGTATTATAAAATCAAGTAGAACATCTTAACAATCTCTTGTTTTCACAAATTGAGTCCTTCAGTAAAACCATGTGTTAACATTGCGAAAAGTCTGCTTCATTTTCTGCTGTCACTTTAGTTGACCACACGATTTTTATTGCATTGTTGGATCGACATTGACATTAGATGGCGAAGTGCATTTGACCAAAATAATTAATATTATCAGTAAAATGGTGAAGTCACTTTCCTCTTTGTTATTTGTCAAGTTAATAGTGCCAGGAATGCGTATCCGGACACCTACCCCCTGTACATCCACCCCCGGATAACCACCCCAGTAAACTACCCCATAGGACAATTACCCCCTAGGACAACTACCCACTAGGACAACTATCCCCAGATAATTACCCCCGGCTACTACACCCTAGGACAACTACCCTTTAGGACAACTACCTCCGCACAACTACCCCCTGGACTACTACCCCCAGACAACTTCCCCTAGGATAGTTGCCCGGGGGTAGTTGTCCAGGGGATAGTTGTCCGGGGGATAGTTGTCCGGGGGTAGTTGTGTATTTCTGATCTGCTGGTGTTTTCAAAACTTGAAACGTAATTGTCTTTGTTATGTAGCATGATCAACCTTCCCGCCAGTTTTTTTCTGTTTCTAGTTACCGAAATATAGTCTGGAAATGTAATGCTGTTATAGTCATCACACCAAGTTTCCTGTATAGCCAAAAGACACCGGCATGGCTTCTTCGCAACTGTTTTTTTCAAATCATTATATAATAAAAAAAATCATTTTCATCGAAACATTTTATTATTTATTTCGTTGAATTTCTAAAGTTGCTTTTAAGTGCTTTTTCTTTCAAAGGTCAATAATACTGATTGAAAGATTTTCATTTCACCATTGATTAAAAAAAATGTTTTAAGGCAACAATGATTTTGTCCTTCTAAAGCAATTCCAGAAATTCCTCCTTTTTAACATAAGTTTTCTGGACTTACTCTTATCAATGATTCTCTTTTCCTGTGTCCGTGTGGGTCATATGGGGTGACGTTTACTGTATTTCCTGTATTGCCACTTGCCGTGCATGCATCTTAACCCTCTATCTTTATAAGTCTTCTTCTTTTTTCTACCTTACCAATTTGTCTTATTTATTGGTGTAAAAATTTGGCCTTTTTAAGTGGATGAATTTGTGAGATGTTTTGATTGACCCCTTCTGTATTCAATGGTATGCCGATGCTTTTATCAGTGGGTGATTGTACAAAAAAATTGTCATTGCCCTTATTTACATATTTCATACCATGACCCGTGCGCAACCAATCAACGTACGATGCAGTTGTTTGCAAAATATAACAATCATTACTTGATATCACTTAACAATTTACATGGCCAAAGTTTCGTTTTTATGGTTTAGTATTGGTATTGACAACATCACATGATAGATTTTATATCGTGAGGGTTTACCATATTATGTTGACTATATTTCCGTCATACATTGTCATTTCTAAATGATAATTGATATGCATAAACTTGACGTCATTGGGTAGACTTTCGGTCACGCCTATATGTCCGGCCGTGCGCGCGTCAAACTTTAAATATTTGTCAAAATGCTAATTTTGGACTAATTAACTACACATTTTAGACCTTTTTTTAACATTGATTTGCGCGCGTTTTATATTTTGTTAAATCAGATCTTGATGTAATACACGTAGTTTCAACCGTGCGTCATGTCTGAATGATGTCATGTCTGTTTATTTGGTCTATATTAATTCAGGAGATGATGTTGCTACGGGTAACTATGGACTCCTGGATCAGCAGCTTGCTCTGCAGTGGGTACAGGACAACATTGGAGGTAAGATAGTGAGAGAGAGAGAGAGAGAGAGAGAGAGAGAGAGAGAGAGAGAGAGAGAGAGAGAGAAGAGAAAGAGGGGATGTGTTATAGGGAAAAGCAGGGGCACTCAAACTATTAATGGATTTTCTAGACACAAAGACCTTCCGTGCGGCAATATAATCAAATGGAATAAAATGGTTATCAGTAGAGGCCGAAGGGGAGAAGGGAAAAGTGAGTCATTGAGAAAGAAAAATTCAGTGAAAAGGGAGTATAGAAAACTGAGAGAGAAAGAGAGAGAGAGAGAGAGAGAGAGAGACAGAGATTGGGATGATGGGGAAGGCGAGGAATCGGTATTAATTGATACAAATATGCATGAGTGCGTGTAACGATGTTGATACCGCAAAGCACATAATGACTGTGTATAATTCACCCAAGTTTAAAAGGAATATTATTTTCAATCGAAAGTATTAATAACAAACATTAAACCATTTAAATGTGGTTTCCTACTCTCTAGCATTTGGAGGCGATCCCAGCACAGTGACCTTGTTTGGAGAGAGTGCTGGAGCAGCAAGTGTCGGTTTCCATCTTCTCTCAGAGGGAAGCAAAGACCTGTTCAACCAAGCTATCATGCAGGTTCGTTGTTGTGTTTGTTGTTTTGGTTTTTTAGGCTGTCCATCTAAAAAGATTTTTTCCGTCTGGCAATGCTGTTTTTCGGGTTCTTCATCAATGATGATTAGCTGGCGCTGTTTCTTTTTCTTTCCTTCTTTTTCTGGCTCATATATTGATTCAGTTAGTTTCACAGCTTTTGTTCAATCGATGGTGTGGGCAATACGTTAGGAGTCGACCATGAACAGAATGCGAGTATTAATTAATCAAAGTTAACCTTGCAGTGTACTTTCATTTCTTTCCTCTCCGAGAGAGAGAGAGAAAGCGAACATGAAATGAAATGAATAAAAAATAAATTTTGGCTTTTAGACCTATATATAATAAACCACAAAAAAATACAATTTGCTCTGAAGGTCTTTCTAAAGGGCAAAATGTAAGTGTATATTTGGAGAGACAGGTAAGCCCTAGACGAGGGTATAATGTATGTTGTAAATGTATTGAACAGATGTAAGTCCTTCCGTAATTTGGTGTAATGCCTTCTATAACAATAATCAATCTCGATTTTAGTCGCAATTGGGCAGAAAATGATTAGCAACATGAATAACACGGAACTCAATCACTGGTCATGTATACTAACGTATCAAGGAATATATCAATTTCAATTAATCTCGAGCTTTTGTTATTGAGCTAAAAATACATAAAAGGCTCACATGTTAAAGGTACTATATCCCATTTGCAGGCCAAAGCAATGAAAATGTTACATTCCAACGGCATTTGAAAGATAATTTAGAACTTCCATCAAAACGACAGGGCTTGAAAATGTCTTCAAGTGGGAAAATAACGACCAATAGAATGTCAAATCGACTTAAGTGATTGCAATCCATTTAGTATAGTCTGATTCAATCAGTTTAGTTTTGGCCAATACAATAATTTGGTTATTGATGTAGACAAATGCCGCTCATGTACCCTTTACTACGGAAGCCCATTAGTGCCACCATACGAAATAAAATTTAAGAGGAATTATCTGGAGGCCGCCACTTAATTATTTGGCGGCCGCCAGATAATTATGTGGCGGCCGCCAGATAATTCCTCTTAAATTTTATTTCGTATGGTGGCACTAATGGGCTTCCGTACTTTACAGCTTATGTGTATGTATGTTATTACTAAAGAAAAAAAAAAGGAGTCAGTCAGTCACTCAATGTCTGACAGTTAAGTCTAGAAAGTAAAAACGGGTTTCCTTGCATAATTTGAATGCTAGGATGCACTGCTAACGTTTAAATGTATAGATAGGACATACGTGACATGTTCATAATTCCTACAAAGTTCTAAAGAATTTGATGTTGGCTGCAAATTTTGACATAGTATACCTTTAAATGTGATGACAAACCTGTCAAATAGTCATTATTCTGGCTTTGCGTACGTAAAAGACATTGCTTGAGTCGAGATGCTTGAGTTTAGAAGTAAATTGAATTGAATAAGCAGTTATTAAATTCAACTATGAGAAACTTACGGACACACTTTTAAGAAAGACCCTATTAAACAATGTCAATACCTCGTGTGGATTGCCTATATAAATAATACATTAGAATATGCTCCGTTGGTAAATTTGAAGTTCAATGTCAGCGATGATGCGGAAACGCATAACAATTTAGAGTATTTGAAAAAATTGATGGTACTATTTTGTATGTACTAGGTGTTTCATGTGAAAATTGAATGTTTAGAATGTATAGAAGAGGGATAATGGAGAAATGGAATGAAGAACCATAACTATGCGAGCGAGGGAGGCCTAGGGAGGAAGAGATATAGATAGATAGAGAGAGAGAGAGAGAGAGAGAGAGAAGGTGAAAATGAAATGGGGAAAGGGAATGTGAACAAAAAAAGATGATGAGAGAATCGGCTTCCACATGCCTGCGATTATCGCTGGAATTGTTAATATGCATTTCATTCACCAAGGAAGACGACCGCCCCTCCCCCACCACCACCACCTCAGGATGTAACCAGTACATGCACACCAGTTACGTCATTTGGTAATAGGGTAACCATGGTAATAATACGCAAAATGAAAGTTATCTCGTGAATGTGCACCATACATCATGCAATAAAATGAATTTTGGATTTTCATTGTATCTGTGTACATAGGGACATTTTGCAAGAGAAATAAACGAAATAAACTCTCAAAAAATAGCTGATTATATAGTGCATTTTTAAAAACATAGGCAACTGCTTTTCAAATGATCACAGGACGACGGAAGAACATAATAGTGGTGGATTTAGTTATATTGTTTTGTGACATTAAAGAAACTGTTTTGAAAAGCATTTGAATTTTATGTAATGGTGTTTTGTCCTTTTCTTCCGGACTTGTGAGAGTACTTGGGACAATTTTCATCATCATTCTTTTTGATGAGATTCTATAACTCCTCAAAGACAAATAAAATATGTAAATTATATGTTCAATATAAGACTCTTATGGTCTTGTTGAGGATTTTTAACTTCCTCAGAAAGTACACACCTTCCATCTCTCTCTCTCTCTCTCTCCCTCTCTCTCTTTCACTCTCTTTTTCCTTCTCTCTCTTTCTCTTTCTCTCCTTTACTTCTTAGAGTGGAACATCTCTATCACCATGGGCACTTCGCCATGAACCGGAAGCAGACCGAGAGGAAGCAATTGCGCTTGGAGCTAAAGTTGGATGTGATTTTACAGACTCCACTCAACTGGTAGATTGTTTGCGGACTGTTGATGCTGTGACTCTTATGAATGCTTTCTGGCAGGTGATTCCATAATAACACCCTTTCGTACGCTTACTGTCTAATGTTTGTTTGCACTTAACTTTGTGCACATACATATAATTTTAGATTCATGACATGTCTGAATTTTTCGAGTCGAAATGAGCGAGTTAAATTTGTTTCTTTTGTATAAATATGCCTATTTTGTATCTTTATACCATTGAAATATCACAAATTTCCTCCGCTAAAAACATGCACAATAAAGTTTAACCATGAACCTCATTAACATTACTTTTAGATTACTCATGTAAATAAAACAGTCCTTAAAAGAAAAGAAAAGAAAAGAAAAAAACATTTTCAAAGATAGTCATTATGATATATATTTTGCATACAGAACCCTTTTATTCTAGTTTGGAAATTAAATAGGAGTGCCGTTAAAGACTGGCTGAAATATTATGAGACAATCCGATGTCATAAACGAGTATCACTTTAGGTACATGCAATGTCAAGTCCTAAAAAAGAAAGATCAATAGGTCAAGTTGATTTTCCTCTCGAAGAACAAATTTGAAGTCGCCGGGAAAATTTGGCATTGGAGTAGATGACGCAGACTGAGATGATTTGAAATATCTATTAAATGGAGCATTATGGCGATGATCATTGATTTCATAACTTCATTAATGTTTTCATTGTAGGTATACACTCAGAGCTACATTCGTGTAGACGGTATATTTCTGAAGGATTCCCCGGCGAACCTCTACGCCTCAAGTTCCTTCAAGAAAGCAGCAATCCTAGCAGGTTACAACCAAGACGAGGGCTACATCGCAGCAAAAGACTTGTTCAGCGAATATCAGGGTGATGAAGTTCCAACGATGCCAAAGTCAATGTACACTGCTGCACTTCCAAACGCTCTGACTGGTAACACTGAAGATATTGTGATGAGATCCGTTGACCAGCAGTATATAGACTGGACACAGGCTGATAATACGAGCGCGGACTATCTTACTGCCTTCACCGAAGCTGTTGGTGATCAACAATTCTCGTGCCCAACTGATCACCTGATACGTGCCCATGCCCAATCAGGAGACACAGTCTTCCAGTATTTCATGACGCATGCCCCCAGCACGTAAGCATAAGCTTGCTATATAATGGTCATTTAAACAAAATATAAAGACAAAGTAGTTTGGGAAAATCATTTATTAACAACATATCATAAAAGAATCGATGTTCATAATAATGAGGAGATTATGATGATGATGATGATGATGTTAATGATGATGGCTTCTTGTATGGCGCCGTTATCCCCCTCTGCATGCTGTGCGCTGAAGACCCTTGCTCTACAATGTCTCAACTTCAAGATTTCCCTACTTTAATGTACTCAAATCCTTTGAAAAAACTAAGTTCAATGTGCTTATGCTTGTTCTCAGTTTTCCCATATTCGCCTCATTTTTAATTTTAATTTTATTATTATCATTTTTTTAATTTTATTTATTTATTTATTTTTTTTTTTTTTTTTTTTTTTTTTTAATTTTTTTTTTGGGGGGTTCACTGTAAGCGAATTTAGTTTGGTAAGTGAGTTTTAAAAGGTTTGGCAGAATAAGCAAGTTCACGGTTGCAGTCTGAGCATGAGCAGATAAAGGTCATTGCAGAACAAATTTTGAAATACATGGAGACGAAATACTGGATACGTGCTCATGAAAGTTATGTAACATTATTCATTCATGCACATTCAGTGCACTCCATTGTACACAGGTGGAAGTATTCTTTGAAAAGTGGGGAACAAAGGCTATTTATAAAGCACCTCCATCGCTGTAGGAGTGATTATTTCAAAATGTACAAAGTGGGACCTCTTCATGTTTTGAAGATCTGTGGATATTCGGGGTCATAGCAGTAAGGTGCTAATCGTGAACTGGTCTATTGGTATATCCGCGGGGTAGGGGATGGGGGGGGGGGCTCAGCCACTGACATCAATCTACAAAGAATACTCTTAAAAAATAAAAATACTTTGGTAAATCAACAGGTCATATTTCCAATCTGGACCAGGTGGTTCTGGACCAGGCTGGCTCGGGGCGACCCATACAGAGGATATCCAGTTTGTATTCGGGTGGCCGTTTATTCCCGAATGGATGGCCGATCGTCGAGCTCTGCATGATGACGAAATCGAACTGTCGGTGAAAGTCATGACCATGTGGACCAATTTTGCGAAATATTCGTAAGTCATAATTTGAACTGTGATCATAAAAGTATCGTTTATATATATATATATAGGATTTTTCGGCCAAATTCGCGAGTTTGTCATTTAAATTAATTTGTCTTGCGTTCAAATTCGACGGTTTTAGTGCTGTCAGGCATATCTTGGGATTATATTCCTTTTTCTAGTTTTCAAATCTATGAAGTTTTCGTTAGAATCTATGTATTTTTCATTCAAATTAATGAATAATGTGCTTCTTTCGCTATTTGGTCATTTGATTTTGCGCAACACGATTTCTGACATCGCGAAGGTGTACTTTTAGCATTCAAATTCATTTGTAGCTTTCAAATTAGCACTTTCTGCACTTAAATTGATGGTCAATATACATTTTTCGCTTATTACATAGTTTTTATAGCTCATTCTTTTTCTTTCAAGATTGTTTTGTCCATGTGTATTTCATCATGTTTTATTTTCTTGCATTTATGCACTTTATATACTTTTAGATTTATCTTATATTCACCATCCTTTAAGTTTGATTGTTAAGAAGGAAAAAAAAAGACTTACATCTACGGACTTGATGGTCCAATATTTTTATAAATTTTCATGTAAGGAGGTTATTTGTCTTGTGTTTCATCATAAATTTATCACAATTACATTATGGAGGAAGGGTACAATATTGTGACTGGGGTAGGTATTTTTGTATCCCCCCTTTCGGGGTATATGAACTATCCGTGCAGAAATGCCATATCCCTTGATTTCGCCTCTTCTTTGTCCTCAAAATTAATAAATGGAATAACAGAAAAGACCCTAATGGCAAATAATGCATTTAATTGCATTTTTTTTTCAAACTGTAAACGTGTGTTGCATTTCTTCCCCCTAACATTCCTAACTTGAATAAACATATAATTCGAACACGAATGACAGGTGTTAATTTGAATGATAAAAATGACGCTTCGACAAGGGACGATTAATTTGAATGCTAGTTGAGCAGTTTCTAAATTAAATGACAGATCTATGAAACCCTTCGACCAAAATGCTAAATTGAATACCAAGACGAGAAAATTGAATGATAATTGGCATGGCAAAGCCGATCTGCGCTAACTTAAATGCAAAGTAAATGAATTCGAATGACAAACTCGCGAATTTCGCCGGGAAATCCTATGTTAAAAAACTGTAGGAAAAAAAGGGATAAAGGTAGGCCGATGTTGTGTAACTGTATATAGGTAGAATAACTCACAGCAAATGGGTGTGACGACCCTCGGTATAGCATTTTGTCCAATGTTCAAGTTAGGAATTCGATTAGTGTAGGATATTGACAGCAAAATAAATTTGTCTTACGATACGAAATAGTACTCAAGTCATCATTAAACATTAGAAATACGACAGATCGGATCCATTTAGTAATTGTCTTGATTTTTTTTCTTTCAACTAGACACCCTGGCAAGATGAACGCCAGCGCTGAACCAGCTGCAGAAGGCGACAACTATTGGCCTAAATACACTATACCTGAGCTTGAATACAAAGAGCTCTCCTTGGGTTTGACCACTGATCGTGCAGTCAGAGCAAATGAGTGTGCGTTCTGGAACTACTACGTGCCAGATCTTATTCGGTTTATCGGTAAGATCTCACTTCTCACGAATGATAGAGCAATGAGGATTACGTTAAGCCGAAGCGGTTTAGTGTCACCTTTTAATGATCTTTTGCTCAAGAATGCTTTCAATTACAAAGTGCAAAATTCATTTGAAAATTTGAGTCCATTTCAGTTGCAGTACATTCAACTACATTGTGCCGTTCATGAATAAGAGCGATACAATCGAAAATAACCATTGTAGTCTCTAAGTTGGCAACACAGTGAAAGTTTCGTGTACAAATTGGCGATTTCTTGTTGATTTTGTGTAGTTCTCTTTCAAACTGTTTCCATTAAAGGTGAAATTCAAAGAAAATTACAAACATGTCAACTAATGTATCACTAGAAAGTGATAAGCTAGCAAATGGCCATCGTACAAGTTTTAGTTCAACTACATTATCGAGTGATTTATAAAAATACAAATACAACCACCTCCATAGGATATACGAGAAATACGCCGGAAATATAACGATGTTTTAATGACGTCACTATATGGACCACATCCCATAAAGAATGAACATAAATTATGTGCAAAGCTATTATTTGTCAAATTATAATGAATTTAGCGTATATAAATGTAATGGCATGTCAAACCATTCAAAAGGGGATATGACCCGATTCTGATAACTAAAATCTTTTGCTTGTAAATACACAGTATAGGGGTTATTTAACAATCAAAGAAACCTGACTTTCAAATTGAAAACCACCCGGAATGATATTATGGGCGGCATTTGTTCCCTCTTGAAACGCCGAACATACCGCGGTGTGTGCATCTGAATATACAATGGCGTCTTATTTTGTTTACAAGCGACAGATTCCTTTATTTTTGTATCGCTGCATTTTTCATCAAAATAAAACCATGCGCGGGGTTTAGAGTGAGGCAATAGATTAGACATTTAGCCTGACGGTAGTGAAGTAAGAGAAAGAACTCAAGAGAAGATGAAACACAGGCACTGGAAATGTGTGAGATGTCATGGGACATCGTCTGCTTGTGCAAATCATGTCCATACTGTGATCTCACACATTTCAGCAGCGTTCGGAGAGCTCTTCATGTGCTATGCCGGGGCTGTATTTAAGCGTTTTGTAATTTATAATAATCATCACTTCGAATGTTTCCAAGCATTGAATTTTGATAACCTTGTCGAATCAAGGTTTCAACTTTGCAATAATGAAAATAAAGTTAGTTTTAAAACCAATGAATATCTACTTTAACATTAAAGTAAGAGAGGGCGGAAAATACAAATAATTGCTGCCAATTTGAGGAGGAAGAACTAACGCACTTAGACCAATAGAAAACTCTGAACTGCTATAGGTATAGACTGATCATTATCTGACAATGGTTTTAATGAATAAAACAAAATTCTCTTGAGAATGATTTCATAGAAACATGGAATAGATGTATTAGACAATGTGGTAATACCTTGACTAATTTTAATAAATATTCCATCACTCAAGGTTATTTACAGATTCCTTTTTTTGCAACAGCAGCAACAGACGATTCGATTTTGTTTAATGATTTCACTTATTTTGCAAAATGATTCCAGTTCCAGACTTGTTATAACATGTCCTTCCGTTTCAATGTATTGATTTAAGTCAATAACGATCACTTTTTTTTTCTTCAAAAGTTAAATTCTCGTTTGATAAACAAATCCATTTCATTGTTTTATGTTTATTGAGTCGATATTTATCATGTATATGCTTATATTAAAAGATTATAAAACAAATCGAATCAAATTTCATAATTATAATATTTTTCTGAAATCATTTTTCATTTTACACATTTCTGTAATTTATTACAACCAACGATTGCTCATCTCATGTCACTTTGTTTTTTATTTTTCAGAGAGTGTAACCGAAGATGAAAAAGAATGGCGTGAGGATTTTGAGATGTGGCAAGTCGACATGGAAGAATGGAGAAATGTTTTTGATGAATACCAACAAACAATAGAATGCTGAATAATGATCATAATTCCGAGGCCATGGGAAAAGCTGGAAAGTCATGGAAAATCAATTCTTCTAAAAAGTCATGGGAAGTCATGAAAAATGATTGTGGTTGTGGGCCGTGTGTGTATATGGCAATTTTAACTGACAATGGACATTAAAGTATTAATATCATCACCCATTCTTATTATTATTTAGTGTCATTTAAAAATCTGGTGATGGACAGTCATAAAATTCGATTATCAAATTTCTGTGGGAACCGAGACTAATTAATTTTTTTCTGAGAGTATTTTGTTTTCGTCTTTATCAGAAGTCAAGATTGCCTTTTTAAGATCACTTTTTTCAGGCAAACTTGAATTCTGCTAAAGACAGTGAACGATATTTTCTCTGAATTGAACAAATAATCCTGAATATTCAGCAACAGAAATAAGGTTAATTCAGATATACTTTTTTTTTTAATGTCAGAAAATCTCAAAATTAGGTATGTGTCCAACTTAACTCTAATGCCATAAATGTCTTAATGTGTCTATCTATAAGAAGTCCAATTAACTTCTGTGTTACTATTTGAAGAAGAAAAAAAAAACAATTCTGTAAATTAAAAGACCTAATTAAAAGGAAATGTGTTCTACAAACTGCAAACTATAAACACATCCTTATTCATAAGGAGAATCTCATACAAATTGCTGTTTTGTGTACGGTTTTTATCTGCGAGTTCTCCTTGTCACCCTGACCTTCAAACAGGTTTTTCCCTCTAGTGTTAATCTACTCGTAATCACCGAAATAGGGTAATTATTTGTTAAAATTATATTGATTACAAATGTGTCCCTGCTAAGCACTGATGATACACATCATTAGTTTTCACGGTCACTGCCTAGTTGAAAAGTATAATTACCATAATTATATTGGCATATCAACATTGAAGCCGTTGACATTTAGCTCCGTTTCAAATGCAGTTGTAATTGGTGCAATTTTATATTACCTGTGTGTGGTATGAGAATGGGGGTTCAGCTAGGAGTGAAAAGCGTTTTTTGTTACAACATGTAGGCATATAAATTAAATGCAGAGATAATGATTAACTTCAAATGTTTCAAGTGAAAGAAAACAACTGGTATTTTTACATTTTAAAAATCTACCACATCGTTCTTGAAATACATTATTACAAAATATGCAGATCGTCCTCGTGATAATAATAATAATAATATTTAAAAGAAGATGATAATGAAGATAATAATAATGTTACTGATAATGATAATTATGATAATTTAGTCTTATACAGATATTACTTTGATTTGATTAGACATCGACAATTTTTATCAGAGAAAAAATCTATGATTATCGCCAAATGAAAGAATACTAATGTGGTCAAAATTCGAAGCTATAAAGGAAACATAACAATACAGATTTGCGCAAATGAGCATTTTCGTTTTGTCTCCGTCCAATTGAAATTCACTTCTGGTGTAAGTTTGTTAAGTCTTTAATATACTTTAAAGTTTTGAAAAGACGATTAGATATCTCTTGTTGTTTTGAGGTAACGCAATGTGTGTGAGTGTGTGGGTGTGTTTTAGTTTGTGTGTTTGTGCGTGTGCGTGTTTTATGTGTGCGTGTTTTGTGCGTGCGCGCGTGCGCGTGTGTGTGTGTGTGTGTGTGTGTGTGTCATCGGGAAAAAGACACCACGCAACAAACATCACTCTGCAACAGGAGAGAATAAAGTAAAGGCAAAAGGGGCTTATAACCATCCCTTGAAAATACTAGATGTCTCATTGATCGTTGTACCGTGTGTGTAATATAGCTCCAATCTGAAAGTGCATATCCATGTATTCTCTAATCAACTTATGTCAATTTATAAATGGACTTAGTGAATCGCAATTAAAATGGCAATTATAGCTCGCTGTTGCACATTGTGATATCACATAAAGTTGGAATATAAGAAAGAGAGGCAGAATATTTTTTTATTTTTTATTATTCAACATGCATTTTGGTAAAATGTGAATGTCGTGTTTTGTTCCTCTCTCTCTCCCTCTCTTTTTGTATTCTCCCTCCAACCCCTCTCTGGTTGTCAGTGTTCTTTGCAAGCTCTCTCTTGTTTACTTTTCGGAAAGCCCTTGTTCTCCTCCAGACAAATTCCCCAAGCTCTTTTCTCGAGTGTTTCCTCTACGACTTCCTTTCTCTTGATTCTCGTGCTCTCGGCTGCCTCTTACATCATTATCAACAAACCTTTTCTAATCAATATTTATATTTAAAAATGAAACCTCTTAAGTTTTTCCTCATATATTTTCTGGTTGATGACTGAAAAAAAAACTCTTAAAATGTGCAAAAGAACTTCACAGCGCTTTATGAATTTCGAAGTTCTATGCTATTTAAAGATGGACACGAAATCGACATTTTTTGTCTTCGTTTTAACAGCGAGATCAAAAAAAAATTTGTTCAGGGACATGTAATAATGGAAATGACTGTTTGATAAGCAGCCCACTCAGGCGATTGTGTATTCGCTTGATTTGATAAATAATTCTCTCTTGTACATTTCTTCATCAAGTCTCGTCTTCTGCTCAATGCCCTTGTAATATGAGATAAGTGGGTGAGATTTTAATTAAAAATTAAATTGAAATTTTGCTGACTTCAAGATTACACTTCACAAATAGTTCACATCCAGCATTTTCTTCTTCTCGTACTTCTGAATCGTCTTGGAATCGTAACGACATCATGCCAGTGGTGCGATTGTCTACGATTTGAAGCCAATTCGGCTTATATTCTGACCACAATTCTGGTTGTAAATATTCTTATCATTATCTAGAATTTAAATCCAGAGGACATAGGTAGTTTAAATGTCCATATAAAATACAACAACCATTTCAAATAAAATCGGATCAAAGGAGGATCGTGTAGTGTGCGCCGGGCTTTAGATTTCATCTCGAGACCCTGCATTCAAGACGGGACTTGAAATACGTAGTCAACGTGAACTAGTTACCAGGCACAGACTTTATGTTTTAACTCGATTGAAAAGACTTCCCATATATCAACTCGATGTCAATTTTCATATAATATTGTATATCTCATAGAGATTGTGTTGGGATTACCCTAACGTTATTGGATTAACCGCACAGGTCAATACTTGATGGACATGGCTATTGAATTGCCTGAGTCTGATTTTTGTTGTTGAAAGTCCTTGCGATCATATTAATTCCATGAAACTTTGAGACTAGCCTAACTTTGGCAATCCCTATTTTAGGATCAGCTCTAGTTCAGGGCATTTAATATCTACATAGCCTTACACTGCAGAGTTTATGTTATGCGTTACAAATAGTGAGTGATTGTGCATGAACCACATAGCTCCCTTGTATAACATGTTTGTCATAATTTAATTTACATTTTCTACCCAAGAATATTCATATCATAATGCCCAAATAATTCATTTATTCTTTTTATTTGAACTTAACATATCCAACGCAATGAGAAAGAAATAAAAACCCGATAGATAATCACGTATATGTAGAATTCGGGAGTTAAACATCATTATGCATGGTCTAATTCATCTTTTCCCACTTCTTAAAGAAAGAGATTCAGAATAGGAAAGATATTCAGAATAGGCCTGCAATAAATGTTAGACATTACATGTATGTACTCCTAATCATGGATGCTTCTTTGTTGAGATTCTATTGATTATCAATCATTGCTTTCATCTTTTACAGTGAATTGTACTTCATCTTTCAAAATGCTTGTTGCATAGGTAAGTTGTTGCTATATCAGACGAACCTCCGTTAAGCTCTATGATCATCACCACCATTGGATTATCAGCATGCATTAAATTGGAATAGATTTGCGAACCGGTCAAAAAGAGGCTTACACCAACGTCAACATTGTCAGAAGTACATTGGCATTAAACAAAAATGGGAGAAATTTATTTCAATCCATGTTGCATAAAACTAAAAAAAATGATGACCATTACTTCTCATAATGTGTTTACCCAGTCAAGCGCGTTGGATAATTAAAAACCTTTTCTTCTTCTTTACCAGCGCCTATTATTGATTTTGAGATATGACAAATCAGGAAGTCTCTTCATTCTAATTGCATTTTGATTTGCATTTGTGCTACCGAATACAATAAAGCAATCTTCTAATGCTTGAATAACATTCAGATCAATACAGGAATTAAAAGAAACATAATTCGTAGCGGGAGTGGCCAATTCTTTTTTTCTTTCTAAACGCCGGTCTTTGGGCAAGGTTGAAATGATATTGTTGCATACGTCGATTTCTGTAAGAATATATCTGATGATAGAAGATTAATTTTTAAATTAATATAAAATTATGTATGATATAACGTGCCGAATATTATTATTTTTTTTTCGTTTTTTTTTTTATTCGTTCAAACATTGATGTGACATGGATCCAATAAATGTTGCTATGACGTAGTAGGCCTGTATAGTATAAAATGTAAAGCATATAACATGCACATTCTTTAATTTTCTAATTAAAAAAAATATATATAGAATTGAATGCTTACCGCTTATAATTATTTTCAGATATGTACGATGTTGATCATAAGCATAAGAGACGGGAGTACTCACTCGGTGGATGCAGCGACTCGAGAATTTTGAAATTACCAATATTCAAGCAACAGCCATCTCATGCTTGATTGTCTGAACAACCATGATCTTAATTTCTTTCGCTGGCCTTCATCATCATGAACGTAAAGAACGAAATCTTCCTTTCCATTTTACTGTCCATTAAACTTTCAAGATCATGTCTATGGACTAAAAGCGAGGATATATTTTTTCTGTTTCTTAGCCTTACCGCATCTTAACAAGATCTCCGCATCATGTGTACATCAACGACATAAACAAGGACATGTTAGAAAAGACCCAAGTTCCCAAGAGTATGGGTTAAAAGCAAGCAAACATGAATTTCATACATCTTTAAATAGAGCGCAGAATATATGCTAAAAATAAAAAATAAAATAGAAATAGAATATAAATAAAATTATAGACACACACACTCACATACAAATTGTTCATTTGTATTGTCTGGAATGTACGTTTAAGTTTGAGTACTTCATTTGTCATAAATTCCCAATAGAAGACAATATGCTTCCACAAAGAAAACAGTTATCATTTTGTTTTCCTTTTTCTTTTCTTTTTCTTTACAATTTGCAGAATGAATTTATCTGCAAACGACTAGGCGGAGGAAGGTGTTGTATTGAATATTATTGTAATTTATAACACTTTAGATTGATTTCGCCCCATAAGCTCTAAATAATACCTAAATACATTTATACATAGAAAAATCTGAGCTACAAAACACCCAAAATGCCGTTTCTTTTTACACAATCATGTCAAAATGAATATTCGGTTGCGAGAACAATGAGTTTCGATAACGGAAGGCGAAAGAAATGAAAAGCATTAGGTATTTTATGAATTCATCTTGCAAAGGCATCATGATTTTCATGGTTACAAAAAATATGCATGTGCTCAAGTTTTGCAAACAAGGGTTAAAATGTAATATTCCGCCAATATTCCGGCGAAAAGTGTGGAAAAAGAAATTTTTAAAAGTGAAAAGGGGGTGGAAAGGAGGAAGACGAAAATAGAGATCAAAGGACCCCTCTCACACCCTCCCCCTTAATCGATGGCCTTGTCAATTCGCAATATCATTTAGCGTATAAGACTTGTGCCGCCCCTAAAGATGCCGGTGCCCCTTTATTGGCTGGACCCAATCTACGCCACCGTTGGGTGCAGAGAATTAAAAGACAATAAAAAATGAAATATTAAATCAGTGAAAACATTATATATGATTATAAAACAAAGAAATCATTTCAGACAGCATTATATCAAAGGTTTATGGATCAAGCATTTCAATTTTAATGAGGGATGCACTTTGCATTTCAATTTTAATGAGGAATGCACTTTGCATTTCGCTCAGAAAATCATTTACAAAAATATGCAAACTGAAGAGAAAAAAAAGACCCTAATGGATTCCGGTCTGAGAATCGTTAGGTCACGTTTTCATCAAATTAAATTAAAAGCGAGCCCTAAAATGCATAATTTATATACCAACGTCACTCTCTCGATAGGAGAGTGGGAATCAAATCGTAGACACCTCGATGTGCTCTTGTGTGGCCTTATGTGAGAGAAGTAATGTTGTTCAAGGGAGTGATGTTTTATTGAAGAAATGGCAATTTTAGAGAGTTGTCCTCAATATCAACAGTTAATATATACTCAACGTCATCCAATGTCTGACCGTTTTGAATGGTCAGCATTAATAAAGACCTAGATTTCAAATGAATTAATCAAGCAAACATCAGGTTAATAGATTTTCTCGATTCTTTAAAATTATTCTATGAAATCATTAGCTTACAAAGAAGCCACTAGAATATACAATCATAATATATTGAGAGTGAAACACTAATTTAAGATTACATTACGTGAAAGATCAACTGCATAAAACACAGGTTAATTATATACAGAATGATCACCATCCCGGGAAGCTTCCAGGAGCTGCTGAAAGAGATAATAATTTCGAGGTCAAGGTCATCACTAGAAAAGATACATGTTTATGCGGTCATTGAAGCCTATGCATAGTTTTGGCCAGGCTCTCCAATACTTTTCTTCAGATTTATTCGATTTTAGTAGATATACCCCCACCCCCTTAAAAAAGAAGGAAACAATAAACTAACAATATAAACTAAATAAGCTGCTAAAATTGGGGGTCCCAAGATGATTATAGGAAACCAGCTCATCCGAAGAAAAAAATATACGTATTCTGAGAGATTGAATGCATTATTGCCTGTTAATATACAAGACTCCCCACCAAAGTGTATGAGAGAGGTATAAAGCAATGATAATAATATTTGCTTTTATATGGCGCTTAATACATCTACGATGTCTCTAAGCTCTTTCCAGATGTTCTTAGCATAATGTACAGTTTTTGAGCACAACATAATTATGGGGGATCGCCATTTTCTTGATAACGTGGCGTACTATGCGAAGTCATTTATCAGGTAAATGTATACAAATTTATGGATGCTTTAATCCAACTTGTTTGTGGTGATGAAGTATTTCATTCATCTGCTCTAATCGTCTGATACTACAATAAAATATTGTAAAAACACAAATTGCGTAAATAAGTTGTTACTCTTCTGGGTTGAATGTTTCGCATAAATGAAATATGTTTGTCAACTGCTATAGCTTAATGTTTTCAAGTAAATGAGTTACAGGTTGCTGTTCCCTGTTGTATATTCGCTAATTATAATTTGTTTACCTTTTCAGCTATTATTTCCCTCATTAAAAAGTAATAGCTTTATTATTGAATCAAAATATTATTTCCAACTAGAGCTTGGTGCATGTACAAGTTTGCGTGGTATGTCACATTATAAAGAGAATTGCTAAAATTATATGCATTACATCATGCGAAGAATATTTTCATCTATATAAGTTTCTCTTATACACTTTCGTAATGAATATTGTATATCAATGTGCTATTAATTTTACCTTTCAGGATACCTGCATTGTTCTTTGGGGAGAGGTTTCCATTAAACAAATGAGAGATGGAAATGTTGACCTGCAGGATGTCGAAATTCCTACTTGCTATACATAATTAATGCTTTAATCATGAACCTCTGTGAAATCGCAGCGGATGCATGTACTGCTAAGGCAATTACAGAGATGACGGATAGCCTTCATGTGGGTGTTCTTTATCGATAGAAGGAACTTTTAGATTTGCACGTCGACATAGTAGACTACTACGTGTGACGTCCTGTTAAGGCACCAATGCTTTAAAAGGACGTCACACGTTGACGTAGCAGTTCACTATGTCGACGTGCAAATCTAAAAGTTCCTAGTAACACTCAACGGAAAACTTTGACGGAACCTCACAATTTCTTTATACAAGCAAAACAATACATGGAAAACACATTACACAAGTTTCCATTGAATTTGATGTCTTTTTGGAATATTTTTGACCCAAATATAAAGAGTTTTATCAAGAAATCATTTTCTATATATAGGCTCCCGATATTCCCAATCATTGTTCTTGCAACCACGATCTATATTCTGGTTTAGTTGTGTGTAATAACTCTATGATGCCCAATGCTGTTTCTCGAGAACGTCGTTTTAGCGGCATTTCGATTTTCATACGTGCCAGAGTCTCTTTTAGACATCAGTCACCGTTAGACATAATTATCTAACCAACCCTACCCATAAAACTATCTTTATCATACAAAGAAATAAAATAATAAACTCCAAACATAATGTTTAGGTATAGGCCTATCTGGCTTTTCTCCTTAACAATTGCAGACAACCATGTTTGAAACGTTTGTTCATGGCTACATAAACGAAGAAATTGACAGTATAGTTGACACCGCGCAAGGCATATCCTGAAAACACACCCCATTCTCCAGCTTGCGTTTCTTGGATGTTCGTGAACAGGTCTTTAGGTAGGTTCTCAAGTACTATGGATGGGAACAGCACCGTCATGTAGATCATAGTGACCAGCAAAAGCATTTTTGTCATCACGTCATGCCTATTTTTCTCTTCTTTTCGCTGCTTCTTTGGTGAGGGAGCAAGCTGGTTTGGACGATGATCGGTGACTGATTCAGAAGTCGAAGGCCAGCTCTCTTTGGCTTCAGGATGTTGATGATGCTGACGAGGAATGGCTGATCTCGATTTTTGTGTTCCCACTTGAAATTCCTTCATATCACCTGATTCCAAACTTGTTGTCGACTTCGGTTGTGCTGCTTGAGTTGTTGAGACTTCCGTAAAGCAAGTGCTTGGCCTTGTAGGTTTAGCTCCAGGAGCTGTCGAGACTTCTCCTGTGTATCTCTCGTTGGGATTCATATTGATTGTGCTATGGACGGTCGGCAACTCTGGGTTGTTCATTCGGTTGGCGGCCATGACACGAGCTTGTCGTCTCATGACTATCCAAATATTTGCATAGCACCACAAGCAGATGACACACAAGAGTATCATCAAGTTCAAAGACACATTCCCTACTATTTCAAGCCAGTGGGGTCCCAGGAACGTGCATGCCACGTTAGAGCCACTTGTTTCAGCCCGAGTAAAGATCGCATACGGAATGTTTCCCGTCACGCTAAAAATAAAAGCTACTACAGACGCTATGGTCGCTCGATATTTTGAATTGTTCCATGCTCGGGGGCGGCAAATCGCAAAGTATCTGTCCAGTGCGATTAAGAGAGTGATTTGAGCTGCCATGAATGCCAACATCCTTCCAGAAGACCATATGACTGCACAGAAAGGATCGTTGCGAAGATCGGGACGAAGCAACCACACTAACTGACTAAAATACATCAAGCAGGATACAAACTCCGTAATAGCAAGCGCCATGATCAAAATATCTGTTGATATCTTTTTTAGCTTTTTACCAAATACCAAGATGATGATTAAATTACCCGGCAGACCGGTCAGGCATATTGTGCATACCCAGATGGAATTGATCACATTAAAAGCACTCATTGTTTGCGTTTGGAGCTGTGACTCTCTTGGCCAATCTCAGGAAGATAATTTATCAACTATTTAGAGTTCATCAAACTAAATTGAGCAAGAATAATATTGTACTTAAAAGCGTTTCAATCGCGAAGCTCACCGAATGAGGTATAGAAAGAGATGAGAAAATGTCTGGAAGGTTGTGCAAACTACGTTTTTCCGTGTAGACAATAATCCGGAATTTGTGATATACCATTTTTTACTGCAAGGAAGTGAAATCTGACGTGGCCCATCTCCGAAGTAAGTAATACGTAACTTTAATTATAACGTACGTATGTACCATATTAACAGCAGTCTTGCTCAACAAGTGTGTACATTGAACTTCACGCACATCTTTTGGATATCTCGGAATCACTTTTGTCGGTAATCAATAGAAGATGGCGTGGACAAGTAGAGCTTCGTTCCCGACTGTTTCCATGTTAACTAACAGTGTGTTATAGATGTTGTTGTTGTTGGTTTTTATGGCGTTTTCCATCGCCGCTGGATGGTTTTCGCCAGGCAATGTGAGAGGGCGTAGTTTCTGGTCCTCTAAGTTTCTAATAATGTCAGTCAAATGTTGGTAGTTATTTTCTATATTGTTATGTAGCTTGTTATTTTAAAGAATAAGGAAGGAAAGGATGAAGTGGTTGAATATTATAGTTGCGTTCAATTCATTATGTTAAGACGTTAGTTCTATAACGTTCGATCCTAAAACAAAAAGTGAATTATAATAATAACTATGATGCTAATAAATAATACAGCGAACCGTAATTTATACTCTATTTTATAGCTGAGCATCACAGACTTTGTTGTACCTTCCACTGCCTTTAAAAAAATGATTCCCAAAGAAGCGGGTAAGTCATTTGCAGAACTACTAGGAGATGTCTTACGTGACATACCTGACATATATCTGAATCACACATCCAAAACATTGCCGGACCACAATTAGGAAAAAGAAGAATGCATTAAAAAGGAAATCATTCTCGCGAAATGGCTCACGTGAGGGTAAGACAGCTTTTTATGATGCCGTGAAATACATGAGCTCCCTCAAAGGGGCGGATGAGTAAAAAAAGAAAACAAAAGACCGCATCCTTTTTAAGAAAAACAACATAATGAGAACTTCTTGTCTTTTCGAAAAGATCAGTAGAAGGAAAGTTGTCGACGGACAATTTCACTCACCCAAGCATATGTATTCACTGTCCTCTCTCATATATGATAAAGAGAAAAGTTTTGTTTCTGGATATCAATATAATGTATACATGTATCTTTCTTCAAGTCACCCTCAACAACTAATCTTGGATTAGCAGATTTTATATGACATCATAATTGATCATCTTTACTTTGCTTTAATGTACATGAAAATCAAATTAAATTACAATAAAGATGTGGCACAAAAACCTAGGTCCTGTACTGCATAACCACACAATAGGCAGGGTGCAATGAAAGAAAAACATTTTTCGATCGAAACATATTTAAGAGCTCAACAAAGACAAAAGAGACATGCATATTATACTGATTTACTACTATTTTTCTTTTAATTACGACCGTTAATATTATACAATTATACGATATCATTACTTATCTTCCTTATCAAATCCTTACATTTTCATCATTAATAATAATGTAATGTTTAGTTTTTATATAGCGCTTAAGTGCTTTACAAATATACCAAATAAGTTTCCTATATTATCATAACAGCATAATAGCAATGTTCGAGGGGGGGGGGGTAAATATATATATATTGAGTGCCACGTAACTGTCGCCTGACTCCCAATGGTGAGAGCAATGAGTTACAAACGGGGAAATTATGATAATAAAGATGCAGACTCTAAATAAGAGGTTCACTCTATTTGCGTTACAATTATGTCAACAAGAGCGTTCGGTAGGGACGAAATAATTATGGGTGCTTTTAGGCATACGTGAATAATTAAGTGTTTCCGAAGCATTAGATAAACAAGAAATCCTTATATTACCCCGGGTATGCACCATTTGAAATGGATTGTACAAAATAGATTTGTTGTTGTTGGTATAGTGGTTCATTAACTTGACTCTCAAGCCAAGGGTTGATGGTTCGAATCCAAGCCCGATACTAACATCCCTTGGCAAGACATGAATTCATATTTGCCACTCTCCACCCATGTGTAAATGGGTAATTGCTGGGGTAGTAATAATTACAGGGCCTCAGGAAGAACAGCATTGATGATAATTAGGCTTTCCTGGGTAAGCAAAATTGTTATTACCATTTTTATTATCAATATTATCATTAGAATTATAGATATTATTATAATTACTACCATTACTTTATTTTATTATCAATATTATTCTCATTATAATTAGTAGTAGTAATATAGTATTACTATCATTATCATTATTATTGTAATTACTTTTATTATTTATCATTATTATTAATATTACTTTTTAACATTATTATTACTATTCCTATAACTATTATTAGTATAACGTTATTGTTATTGTTATTATTATCATTATAATCAGCATTACTATTATCATTATTGATATCATTATCATCATCATCACCATCATCATCATTACGCATCAAGGGCTGTAATATATTTAACAAAAATGAAGTAGAAATAGGAGGAAGTAAAAGTTGAAGACGGGGAATAGGAGCCATCTTTTTTTTCTCTCATTTTTTTCTTCTTCATAATGTTTGATTGTATGATTATACTTGTGAATTTACTCGCCGGACCCCATGGGCCTAATGGGAGACCCACATAAATATGATCATATGGTTACTGTTCATGAATAAATATATAACATAATTATATAAATTACTCATCGTTGTTGTGTCTAATAGTATAATATCGTTACTATGGTGATAAAGACAATTAGTATTTCAATTTGTATGTTGGAAGCTTCTGGTTCTAATTTCGTAGGCTATACCTTATAATGCTTTTTATCTTTGTCATGGCAAGCTGTTACGATAATTAAATACAATTCCAGGATATATATTTATTTACAACTTAAAGGGGCAGTAAAGGAAATAATAATATTTCAACAACGAAAATATGAATCCGCATGTGGTTTTATTTTTTTACAATTTTTACGGTTCATCTCAATAATTTACATGTATTTTCACTTTTATACTTTAAAAACTATATCACATTTAAGTTTTATTCGATTTAAACTTTAGTTAATGGTTCCAAATAAAAATAAAGTCATGCACAACAAGCTTCGAAAAGTAATTAGTCCCTCGGATTGTGATTTCATAAGTATCATGTAAAAGAGAGGTATATCATGGTTGGCAAAATATATTTCGTATACCATAAAATGTAGTGCTTGTTAAGTAAATTGGGGAAAATTAGAAATGCACGTTCACGCATTATACTAAAACGCTCTTGGAGAAGTCACTGAAGTACTTCAAGAGAGTAACAAAGATACATGCATCATAATAGAGGCGTAAAGAAATAAGAATTCAATATACCATTTTCGTAACGTAAACAACTCTACCGGAGTGTTGGCTCAGTCAGTAGAGCGTCCGCCTCGACAACCGGGAAGTCGTGGGTTCGAACCCCGGCCGCGTCATACCAAAAGACATTTAAAAGATGGGAGTTGTTGCTACCTTGTTTGGCGTTCAACAGTAAGGGATAGACCAACGTCGATCTGGCGCTGCTCAGTGGCTGCCGGGCTCACGATCAAATGGGCAAAAAGAATTTCCGTTTCGGTTTAATAAAATTTGGAGTGGACTATTAGATTATTATTATTATTATTAATACATAAGTCTTTGTGAAGTGCCTCAATACAAGTTATTTCATTCACCTGATAAGAATAATGGTATTTCAGTAGTCAGAATGCAACTGCATATATATATATATATATATATATAAGTGTTGCTAGGTAGGTCAAGCAATAATGTTTGTCATACCTGGCGACAACTAATGTATGCAGTTCGGATTCTGTCTCTTGAAATACTATTATTCTTAACAGGTGAATGAAATAATTTGTATTGAGGCGCTTCACAAAGACGTATGCATTACATTTGGTTACATTACGAAAATGGACTATTGCAATGTATATATTATATATTTCAATATGTATCATGTACTTTAAAAATGGATATTTGTTACGCTCACATGTGAAATAATTTGCTAAAAACAGAAATAGGATACAAAACATGGATATGTGGTGATGACAAAATAATAAGTGTACATAATAATGATATTCGTTTGGTTATGGCAGGGAGATGGGAGGAAGTGTATTTATGTATATCTTTATACATTTCTTGCGGATTGTATTTCTTCAGGGTAATTACACTTTACTCAGGATCGGGACTTAAATTTACTTCAAAATTCAACACTTTTCTGAAGAATTGTGTCAAGTGCTTCAATTTAGGGATAATAAAATAATTATATTTAAGGAACTCCACCGGCAATTTCTTATGTATCTTACCATGGATTGGGAGCGCGATCACTCGAATATACATATATTTATAACTGTATATATACATTTTGAGAAGAAACAAATCATGAAACAAAATATAACAAAGTAATTTTTGAATGGGTTTGAATGAGGTTGGGGGGGGGGGGGCTTTTCTCAGGGTATTATGTCCCCTCCCCCACCAGTAAAAACCCGTGTTTGAAGCCATTATGCCTTACTAATACTTTCAGCGCTATTATATTGTTTCACTACCTTTCATTATTTTTTTGTTTGGGTTTTTTAAAACATTTTTTTTTTTAATAACTGAATAACAGACTGCTTTTTCAATCAAAGACCTACCTCTCTGTAATAATTTAAACAAGAGATGGCGCTAGACCCGTTCGCTCAAAGGGTTTGCTTAACTTCGAGACAATGTTCACGTGTGTCACAAGCCGGTAGGGCCTATGAGTTTTTAATCCAGGAAAGTAAAATTACAAGAAATCAGAAATGGAAACCGATGAGGTGGAAAAGGATGCTGCTAATGCAGCTCCTAAAGCCAAGGAACATGCTCTTATTGCTGCGGATTTAGAGAAAGTTACAGACTATGCAGAAGAAAACGTCATATCGGGCCAAGATATGAGCAATGTAAGTTTTTCAGTCCCATATGAGTCATTTTATGTTGTGTTTGAACAAAGTCAACCTAAAACAAGACAGTCATAACTTTATCCGGCTACTACGGAGATCTTCTCTGATCTTCCTACTATAAACCGTTCCACGAAGAGCTTACTAGCTAGACATCTGGTGAAATCGATACTATCGGCGAAAAGAGGGGCCAAGACAAACTAGTGATAGATCTAGATAGATCTAGGCCTAGACTTTCGTCTAGACATAGTCTGTTAAAAATAATAATATAGACTAAGCATCTACACTCAGTAATAAATCCAACAGGCTAAACCTAGAAGCAGTGACCGGGAATTACAGGCCAACGCCTTCTTTCCGTACCAGATGATGATGATGGTGTGTGTGTGTGTAGACTCTATTTGGGTTTTTACAGATGTGTATCAATCAGATATGATTATTTACTTCTGGGGACCGACCTTTAGTTGCTGAAAAGGCTTTTGACGAGTACCAGCATAGACGTAATGTCACCATCCGAAATACGTGACTCAGTTTCTCAGCGTCCTCGGCTGAATCAGTTTGTAACTTTCACTTTTTAGCTGGATTACAGGCGCACGCCACAACGCCTAGCTACCGGATTAAAAAAAAAGGCAGGGCGCTTGTTCAGAAACCTAACCAAAATTTGACCCGTAACTCCGGCATGAAGATACCCTTCTGAAACATACCCAAAATGAAGTAAATATTCATTAAATGTCCAAATAGAGATCATGAGTTAAAAAAAGGTGAAGTGTTTATTACCTGTTTCGTGTCAATTTTCTTGTTATTTTTGGAGTATTTTTCGGAAAAAACGTTGACATTAGTATACGATTTTTCACAGGTTTCATGGCAAACCGCTACACAATACAAGTGCATACCGATGGTGGGTTGCGGGCGGGTGCGCGCCTGTGCAAAGTTATCTACCATAATGTCTCAGATCCTCAAATATTTTAATGACAAAATTTTAACATTCCAAACGTTAAAACACGTCAGTTTACACATCTGAAGATAGAATTTATCTCGAAATGAATATAGACTAGGTTTGAAAACTAGAGAATACACTTCTGACTATGCTTGCCTACCATGGCAGACTACCCATCCCTTCAAGGATATTACAATGTGGAAATAAAGTCACGTGTACTATAATGATAATCAAAAGTGGAAAAAGCCTTAGAAATTCAAACAGTGCATATTTCAACTTTATAGGCATATTGCTAATGAAATAAATTAAGAAGGCTGCTGTAAATTTATGACAAGTGATTTCCAAGTCTTGCATTTAGTGTGTAGCAACTAGTAGTAGATCCATTACATTTATAAAACTTAAGTTTGTATAACTTATTTGTATCATGTATTTTAATTTATCTCACAAATAGGCAATTGCAGCATTGGGTGGTGACAGAACAAAAGAACAAGTAGAAAAAGCAGAAAGGTAAGGCAATGCTGTATTGGTGTGCTCATTTTGAGAGATGAATTGAGCATTTTTTATCAATCATAATGTGCTTATGAATGTCATTTTCAAATTATATATTAAAGATACTATGTCCAATTTGTAGGCCAAAAAAATGAAAAGGTTAAATTCCAACGTCATTTAAAAGATACTAATTTAAAACAAAAGGGCTTGAAAATAATTTAAATACCAGAACACTGCCAATGTCAAGTTTCACAGACAGGACATACGCAGAGTTGCCAACCTTTTTTTACAGAATGATTCAGTCTTTTTCCTCCAAATTACAGTCGAAAGTTTTTTCAGCATAAAATATGTTTTTTAAAAGAATTTTTATATATTTTTTTTTATTATGATTTTTTTTTTACATACCGCATGTCAAAAAACTGACAAAAAATGTTGATTTGATCACAAATTCAATAGAAAACTAAGGTTAAAACATACTTGAAGAAAAAAATATTCTCAAAAAGAATGAAATGCTGATAATACCAAATAACAAAATAAAAATACATACTTGTAAATAAACTATAGTTCCTAATATGGAAAAAACAGCATGAGGAATGGACATTTTGCATCGGAGGTGTGTCACGTGTGGTTGTAAGTTTTGTTTTAATGATTTCTTTTATTTGCTTAAAATTCCTTTTTTTTTTGCCATCAAGGTTCCTTTTTTTGGGTCGCACAAGGGGGGCACAAGGTTGGCAGCTCTGCATACGTTACATATTGATAATTCCTGCAAAGCTCTACAGAATTTGATGTTGGTTCATGGTTGTAAAATAACTTCTAATGAGTAACATTTTTTTTTCTACAGAGAAAAGGAGCTGGCCAAGGTGACCATAAAGAAAGCTGATGTTGACTTAATAGTGAGTATAATTATAAGCTGTGCTTATTGTGAATTGATTAATGAAACCTCTGTTCCATATGACTTTTATTCATGAAATCTTTAATACCTGCTCATATTGAATGAAAGCTTTTTTGTACAGGCTTAAATTTTCAAATTATGAGGCTTTGGTCATATTTTAAAGTTAGCCCTCTCAGGTTCAGTAAATGATTGTATAAGAGAGAAGTATCTAATAGTTCATTAATGTGCTGAAATATCTCTTCTTCTCCTCTTCTTAGCCTTCGTCTTCTTCTTCTTCTTCTTCTCCTTCTCCTTCTCCTTCTCCTTCTCCTTCTCCTTCTCCTTCTCCTTCTCCTTCTTCTTCTTCTTCTTCTTCTTCTTCTTTTTCTTCTTCTTCTCCTTCTTCTTTTTCTTCTTCTATGATCATCTAAATGTTTAATTATTTTTAATTATTCTTTTACTGATTTCACCCCTTGTTATAATTGTTTTTCATACTGTTTTATTTATGACCAGATCCAAGAAATGGAAATCTCCAGATCAGAAGCAGAGAGAAGTCTGAGGGAAAACAAAGGAGATCCAGTTCAGGCATTGCTTCAACTAGTCAACTGAACTACAAGATTATAAATGAACTGTTGATCTAGCTTTTGTGTGTACATGACATGAAATGATGGAAAGGAAAGTCCAAACTATGTACCACTGTTCTGGTCTCCTGACAAAGGCCTCAGCAAGAATTCCTTGGTCTATTTGTTAATAGATCCTGGGACCAAACATCATATTTAAACCTAAACTTATTCCCAATTGCAAGTTGCAAACTTACCCCTAACCATATTTCTTTGACAAGATAAAGCCAAGAGCGATTGGCTGATCACCACTATGCGAGAAGATGATAAACATGATGAAGAACAATGGACACACACAAAGCATTCTCAATTGGCATAGACCACTCATACATGTAGATAGAACATGGTACAAATAACCCAAAATCTTTTAAACATGGAGAAGTCCCACTCTGTGCATTCAGAATAATCACTGTTAAAGTGATGGAGTTGCTGCATGAATACTTTTGTTTGCCCACTTGAAAAGAATGCATCACCTGTGTGTCAAACAATGTATAGCTGGTGCATAAATGAATAATGATTACGGTACATAACTTTAAGTTTAATGACCACAATGATCTCCATTATTCATCTCGATGAGTTTTACAATTTTGTACAAATTACCATTTTCTGCCCATACGCAAATACATGTACAACTGTACATGTAGTATCTGCAAAGTACAAACTAGTTTATACTGTCAACTGTCCCAGATTGACTCTAAGTGTAGACTGAAAATTCTGCCCCCAAAGCAAATCTTTTCCCTTTTTTCCCTTTTTTCCCTTCCTTATTGATTAGACAGACCTTGGTTTGGAATATTCAACAGGGCCTTGTAAGTGAAGTTAAGGATTTACTTCAAATTTAAGTACCTAATGTAATTTGTAAATCTCTGTTTCAAATTTGATTTGTTAATGCCACTGCACACATTATGGCAGGGCCGACCAGATTTTGGAAGAAATGTCAATTGGATGAGATCTGATGATCAATTGTAAATCTTTTCCGATCAAGGTTTGACATCACTACCGAGAATGGAAGACCAACTATTCATGTTTTCTACCCAATTGATTTTGCTATATTTTACAAATTTAGTTCTCTAATGTTTATAATTGGTGATCAAATCCTTTTCCAATTTCTTCCAAAAATGTCCTGAATGTGTAACTAGGCAGATTGTCTGAATTCTTCACTGAATGACAATTTTCGTCCCTCATGTAATAGGAAACCTGTATGATGCAATACATATTTTAATACATGTATAAGTTATTATTATTAATTCCCTTTTTTTTGTGTCAAGTGATGTTTTTTAAATAAAATTTGCTTTGTATCAAGGACAATTTTGCATTCTGTTGTGCACAAGTTTGTTTGGGGCAGAGCAAAGAGAGATGTGGAAATCTGAGATAGTGAAAACTACACGTTTCCTTTGCATGATTCAGACCTGATAGAAACTCAATTTAAATCAGTTTCCCCCGATTAAAAAAAAAAAAATCCCTGATTTTCCCTTATTTTCTCTATTATTCCCTATTTTTTACCTATTATTTCCCAATTTTTCTTACCGGTACTCAAAAGGGGGGGAATGTTGTTAGATGCCATCCCCCCCCCGAATCCTCTTCTTTTTTTTTTTTTACTCGAGGGGGGCGTGGTTGAGGGAAAAGAGCTCACTATCGCCCCTGATGATTAGATGTTGTATTGCCCTTTTGCGAACCGACTCAAAAATCTTGAAATCTACGGTCTGCTTTAAATTTTTTTATTTTACCGTTTTTTAGAGAGAAAAAATGTATCAAAGCAAAAAACTGATAAATATCAGCTCCCCAAAAAAGATTCCCACCCATCGACCCATGTTCTGGCACCTAAAGGGCAATACAACATCTTTTTGTTTAGGCCTAATGTACGTACACATGTAAGGGCTTTTCACCCCCCCCCCCCCCCAAGTACTATACCTATATTACAAGGTCTTGCATAACCTTAAGGTCCCGAACATGAATTATATGTAAAGCATTTCACTACGGCTTTGTGACATTTTCTCTTTGCAGACATCTATTACAAGAACTTTGATACATACATGTACCTTTCATCTCTGCCATTTAACCGCCCCCCCCCCCCCACCCTGAAACTCACCGTCTCCCTATTTATTTCCTTCTCTCAATCTTTCTCTCTCACGAACTGAAATGCAATGATAGAGTTTAGACTTCTAATTAAACTTGAAAACTTCAAGTACCCTTTCACTTCACATCTCCAACATAAAATAGAATAATACACTTACACACATACACATAAAATTAATGAAAAATAAATGCTTCCATTGTCTTTTAAAATCTGATTTAATAATCTGATAACGTAACTCTTCTACAACTTTGGTACAGAGTTGTACAAATGTATGCATCTCTACAACTTGCAGTATCACACACAGAGGTACCATACAAGTAAAAGTATGCATTGTAATGATAAAAATCTTCAAAGATGCCTTTTAGACATTCTGGGTAATATTAGAGGGCTTTGAAAGCTCCACCATTTGAATTATATTTTGGACCCCTACTACATGTACATATACATATAAAACTTTCTACATTAATATTTTAAACTGTTATTACAGTATAAACAAAAATGATAGTGTTGTTTTAATTTTATGTATAAAATAAGCTCATGTATTAATATTTTTGAGTTCACTATTTTGTTTCTTTCCCAGAAATCAGTTTCTCTTTTGAGAATTCAATGAATTGAAGAATTAGTACCAGATTGTATAAAGATAGTGTCAATAAGAATTAAGAAAATAGTCTTCATAGAAACCCTTATTATTTGTCATTTAAGATTTTTTCTTCAATCTTCAGTTCTTGGTTTATGAAAAAAGCTAACACTTTCTTGTAAAAGCAAGTAAGCAACCACGCATTAATGATGCAACAACTACATGTACATTGTATCCAAATTGCTGATCTAATAAAGATGGAATCCAGAAAAACATGGTACTACATGAATTTTCAAGAATTACTTTTTAGGTACAGTACTGTGCACTCTTGGGGTTCAGAAACTACACATGTGCGTACATGTACAAGCCTCCTCCCCCTAAAAACAACAACAACCAATATTACTTGTATTAGATAGATAGATAGATGTATATAAAGAAGAGAAAAGACGGGTATACTTATTTCAAATTGGCCATAACATGTGCAATAACTAATACATGTAAGATCCATGTAAGATCCGAGTAATATGTAGGGTATGAACTTTGAACTTTGGAAGAGTTTGAAATTGATTTTCATGATAGTAATTTCACCAAATATCTCAATTTAGTTCAATGCAGTGTTTCATTACACTGTATCGACCAAAAACTCTATTAAAACAAAGACACAAATAAGAATATTTAAAAAAGGTACAATATGAGTAAAGGTATACATATGTACAAGTAACTTGAGGAAAAATGTCAGGAGTACTGTTCACAATACATTGTCCCATCAATAATCATACGTTTTTCATAGAATTTTTTTAAAGCATTTTTATGAAAATTGAATTTAAAAAAGAAATGTGAATTTAAATGTAATGCATACTTAAAGCATGTCTCACAAAAAATCAACATAGGTTTCATATAATAATCTATAGGTAAATATTATTTCATATTTAAATGACAGAGCATACGAGGCAAAATTATGATAGTATCATACTTTATTTCAATAATGCTTCTCCTTATAGCTATTAGCTATGCATCTTGCTTACGGATAAACTTTTGTAAAGTTTCAACAAAGGCAGAGTATTCAACACAAATCCACATCACCATCGAAGGTGAAATTTTATCTTTGCAGCTGCACATGATGTCAATACAAATACATGTACTGCAAAACCAATCATGTTAACCGATCGGGCTGCATTGAAATTATAGTAAATTAGTAATGACATTGGTATAATTTTAAATTAGGTCTTCAGGCCAGAAATGGTCATCAAGGAAGGATGTCCTGAAATCTTGATCAGGGAAAGTTGATTGAAGTTCTTCCTCCCACTTATCCTCTACAAGCTTGTACAAATCCATGGCTGCTCTTGCATCTTCAACAGATGAATGTTCACCCCTTTGTACATCAATACCAAGCAGATATTTAGCAAGGGATTTGAGACCAAGATGCTGGCCTGGTGTGCACTTACTGCCGTATATTTCAGCCAATAACTTGCACTTGCTTGTGTCTCGGACATCATTTGGAGGATGGGCAAATTTGAGCGCTTGGAAGTCATTCCAAACTGCATGACCAATGACGATCTTATCTTTGAGAAGATTCTTGACTTGTTCCTGGGCTTCATTGAAAGGTATTGCATTGACCATGTTCCGGGGGCGGATTCCACTCCACTTAGTTCTGTAGTCTGTGATAGGCTCATCTGGTTTCACATAGCTATCATAAATGATCTCTCCACTGTGATCAATAATGCTGCATCTGGCTAGTGCAGCGAATCGTCCTTTGGGTCCCAATCCTACCATTTCACAGTCTATTGCAACAACTTCTCTATGACGATTACCTTTATCTTTTGAGGTAGTAGGTTTTTCATTTTTTGCACTATAAGGTTTATGTATGTTGCTGGACTCACGATATACTGTCATCTCTGATTTACCTACTATACCACGAGCTGATTCAGAATGACACATCACAGGATTCTTCTGTAGATTATCTCTACCACTTGCAACTGCTATATCAGATACTGGTAAGTAACGATTTATGCACATCTGCCTTTTCTTACTCAGACTGACATTCTGAAAGTGAACTCTCTTACCACTTTCTAGAATCCGAAATATCCTTCTAGGCAACGCCATTTTTTTCTTTCGTGCTTTCCCAGTACCAGTAGATTTGTGTGTTACTTTTAGTTTCAAATCAGTTGACTTAGCCATGGATGTATCTTGTGGCTGGTATGATGAAACAACAAAGGTCCTCAGATTTGCCTTTCGCATGCTCTTCCTTGGCAAAGTTTCTGCAAGAAAATGAAGATTGTGAATTAAACAAATTATACAAAGACTCTTAAGATTTGTACAGTATAGATCTGCAAAAAAAGAGGTGCCTGCACAAGGAGTTGCTAAAATTCAGCAAACTCTGTACATGGCACTGCAGGCATCATGGTATACATTAAACGAATTGCTATCCAGTATTATTGTACAGTAACTATCTAATCGGCAATGCCCAAAACAGGTGTTTTTTGTGTGTACACCGCATGTATTTGCATTTCAGGCAGAACCAACATCGCCAACTCTTAAGAAGTACGCATGCACGGTATGTGCTGCGCATGCATACTTTCTCTTCGCCATGTTGAATTGACGATATACATGTACAACATGGCCATGGGATGAATTTGGTTAAGAGGAATAAAGAAATTGTACACCCTTTTGTTGTCTGCACCTTCACCTGCTGTCACAACACATCCCATCCCAGTATAGCTTGGAAAAGCTGCTTCAGGGATTACCTCATCAAGTATCAAGTATCTCCCTTTAACTAGGGTGTCTGAAGGATTTTTCAATTTTCAATTTGGGATCGTTTTTCACCATTTTTGTTTGATATTTGAATTAAAAATGTAATCAGAACAATACATTTCAAATTTCAAGTCTCACCGATATTTCTATCAAAAGATACAGCCCCTCTGAAACGCTGTAATATTCATAGGATTTTGCTCAGAATCGACGAAAAAGACGTACACGCAGAGTTTAATATGTTGTTTTGCTAAATTTAGCCAAACGGCTGTATCGCGCAATATGCAAGCGTATGCATAGCGTACGCATGTAATGCGCAACTTGCAGCTTGAGCCACGCTGTCTCCGCGATATGTGCCATTGACTAGTATGGCTAGCCTTTCGCACCATAAAACCCGGAAGTGAATACACGTTATCGTCAATGGCAATATTGCGGAGACAACGTGCACATTGTCTCCGCGATATTGCCATTGACTATAACGTGTATTCACTTCCGGGGTTTATGGTGCTAACGGCTATCCATACTTTCATTCACTATACGTACAGATGTTACGCGATGTAACCATGGTTTGGACTGTGCGGAGCTCACGCCTCCCTAATTAGCCGATTCCAAAAATGTGGGAAGGGTATTTTCAAACTATTAGGCCAAATGATCCCTTGGGGCTAGCGAAAAAAAAAGCACCTGGATATTATCCTTACGGCTAGCCCTACTTAAGCCGCAGGGGCGCGGCTCAGGAAAGTGGCAACTTTTGGAGCTAGGATGCAAACAACATTTCAATCGCTGTTTTGACTTTTGACCACGATATTTTTAGAACTCTGGGGGTGGCCCCCTATGGGGAATATGGAGAAAAACCTGCCCTTTCATATGACACCACATTTATTGAGTTTCATCTTCAGGATCACGAGTAATTAAGGTTTCAATTTCAATTTCTTCATAAAATCATTGACCAATTTTGCATGGTCGCGTAATGCACGTAGACCACAGGGATGCGTGCAATCTCTATGGGAGGATTTTAGCACACATCGGGCGCGCGATCAGACTTCTTACCCTTCAAAGACTTCTCCAAATTATAACTTTAATTAGACCCTCTACTTCTTTACATTTCAAAAAAGTGTGACCCAACCCGCTGTTTGAATTGTTTTCCTATGCAGGCTACTGCAGGTGGAGTAAAAGATTATCAAGCCTTCAGTTTCAGTTTATTAAAAAACAACAGACATAGGTCTAGCAATCATGTGACGAACAAACATGATCCGAATTCGAATTGGGACCCAAAAAAGTTATGCTCGTTAGTGGGGCCCCTGGCCTGGGCCTGGAAAGGATGGACCTATCAATCCCGGCGGATTAGCAAAGAGACCATCTCACGCCCGCAGAGCCCCCAAAATAAGCAGGTCCTAAAATTGGTCTAGATAGCTAGAAATCTAGAGCCCGCCTGATCGAGAAGTTCATTTAGAGTAAAGGAGCCCGTTTTCGGCCACTTAAATCCTATTTTTAGGACTCTTTACTTCCTATTTATTATCATTTCTTGTTCAAATCATGAAGCAAATATTATTATTATTTAAACAAAAAAAGAATCCCAGAAAAAAATCACGAATTGCCATGACAATATTCATTTCAATTTTCACTGTTTTGGAGCCCGTCATCGGCCGAGCGTTTCAGTTTACGGCCGCATGTACAAAGTCAATAGGAAGCGCTCGCGCGCGCCGTGCGTTTCTGCGCTGATGTACAGCACAAGCGGGCGGAGCAGGTATCCCACGCCGGAGCTCCCTGGTGCTCGCCTGGCCGAAGACAGGCACAGCGGTGATCGGAAGTTGGAATCTGAATTAGACAGAGATATCGTGTGTGCGTCGCGGTGTGCGGCTGCATTGATTTAATACATGCGATGACATACTTTTGAGCTTGCGACTAGCACAAAATCGGGCTTTAAATCTGAAAAATACTTTAAATAAAGCTCATTTTATGGTACCCATATTTCTTACAGACACGCGTAAGTAGGCAAATTCATGCAAAAAAATATATTCAAAAAATTGACTTGAAAACACATCAGACAATTAGTCTGAACCGAGTCAGGAGCAGATTTGAAGAAATTATATTTTTATATGTTGTAAAACCAAAGATTTAAGAAGAAAACTGACCAAGTATCTGTACTAAAAATCGTACATGTAAAATTGGTCGTACACATTCGACAGCTGAAAATGATGCGCACGGTTGCGTTACGTGCGTTCTTGAATCCAAAATCATACCTCACACACACACTCTCGCCATACCGCGAATGGTCCGTCGTGGGGAGCTAGCCGGCTGAGAGTTTGCAGCGATACCAACGCAGCTTCGGAGCTCCGCAGCGCGCCATTTTAGCGGGACTCGGAAAGGTTCGTGGTGGGAAGGCAGCGGCCTAGCTTTTTGCCCAAACAACACAATACTCGCATGTTATTTCTACATAGATTAAACATAGGATGGTTAAGGGTCAGACCGGATAACATTATAAAAAAGATATATCCTTCCAACCTCCCATATCCAAGTTTTGGGCTGATTATTGCCGACCCACCGCAGCAAGGCCATTCAGATTTTCGTACGCGACCGAAGCGCCCTCTAGTGCCCCCTGAATGTGCCTAGCGTAAGATACTCGATTTTTCAGATTTGGGTAGCGGGACCGGCGATTACATCGCTAAAATGTGATATTTTACGATATATTTTCCATTGCAAATGTGGTTCTTCAGTGACACTGGCATGGTATGGTATATGTGTAGGATATGTGTTATGCTATTATGCGATGTATTTTAGAGTGATTTTACCTTGTATCCAACCAATCGGCCGAAAACTGGAGCTGGCCGATTACGGGCTCCTTTACTCTACAAAACATTGCTACACACACACACACACACACACAGAGAGGCTGACTGGCTAATTATTGCTATAATAATAGTACAGTAATAGTGGCAATCTATTTAACAAATATGATTTACACAAATGTCTGAGATAGAACATTGCTACACACACACACACACACACACACACAGAGAGGCTGACTGGCTAATTATTGCTATAATAATAGTACAGTAATAGTGGCAATCTATTTAACAAATATGATTTACACAAATGTCTGAGATAGAGTTTAGACTTGCATTTTACGCGACGTGGTGTAGCTAGTGTACCGGGTAAATGTCCTGTGCACTGATTCGAAAGGAATTCGGCTCAGTGCAATATTTCGCCTAGATCTAGATTCTACTTACTTTTTACTATAACCCGTGCACAACGATTTCGAGATCGCTATGCCCATCTGTAACTTAGATCTCCAGAAACAGCGGAAGTAAAACTTGAACCTAAAAACTAAAATGTCGAAGTTATTCAGTTATTCTTGGTTTATCACGTTGCACCCCGTTGCACGTTGCACCACTCTAACACTGCACTCCAGTGCAACCTTAACCACGTTGCGCAATATCAAGAATCGTGTCAACTCGACCAGCATATCTATCGCCTGTCATTAATCGTCCAGTCTCGCCAAATACGAACAATTCCTTGCAGACTTTAAAAAAAAGGAAAAAGATCTGCAATGATAACGTGAGATTTCCAAATACCCCTAAAAAATGTAATTTTTATAGACTGCTCATTAGCATTTATTAAGTGATATGATTTTGTATTTCAATTGTGTGGGTGAATGGGATGAACAATCACATTTTGGTCGAATTGTACGTTGACGAAATGATAGTTCCTCACTGCTATTTTGACCTCGTACTAATAAAACAAATTTGATTTAAAAGAAGAAAAACAAACAACAATAAAGAAAAGTTTTTAAAGAGTAATCAAAATATAATAAATCTGAATAAATAATACATAAAATAATAAAAAACTTATAATATATTATTGATACATTAAATGATCTTATCTAAAATATTGTGGCGAGTAGGAAAACATTATACCCGCTCTAATATACAAACTTAAATCTCTGTAGCTGGGACCGTGATTGCGTGAGGAAACATTTGCGACATGGCAGTAAGTAATATTATCTTTCATTCACATGTACAGTTTGTAACTTGCTGTTGGCTCAATATATAAACAGTGAGGCACATTCTTGAGTAATTTTCATTAGAGTCAGTGAGACGTAGATCTATTTGTTGGACCATTGTTATGAAATGTCTCGTGAATCTTCTCTGCCACCACGCCATGTTGTGCACCGGGGCGCTCCGGGCGCCTGACTTGGCTACAACCAGGTCACGTCGCGTCGGTGGCGCCGAGCGCGAGCCAGCGCCATTGCATGCCAGCTCGGCCTCTTCGCGTCAGCTGAGCTGAGGCTCAAGCTAGCTCAGCAGGCCTAGACCAAAAATTTCTGTCAGTTTCGTTCGTTAGCCGGCGCTAGTTTAGAAGTCTATCCAAAATTTGACCCGTAACTCCGGGTGTAGGGGTCTATACCCTACTCCCCTAGGATCTACTCTGACTCCTCCCTAAAAAGGAGCCGGTTTTCGGCCACTTAAGACAAAATCCTACTTTTTCAAGCGCGTAGCCAGGATTTTATTTTAGGGGGGGCGGTAGTGAGCACGCAAAGCATGCGAATCACTTAAAGAGCGTGCACAGCGCGCTCCCTAGGGGGGTGGGTGCAGGAAGGGGGGAATTTTCCCCCTCCCGCGCGAAGCGCGGAAGCTTTGAAAGAAGACGATTCGTTGTACCTTTCTCGACTCGCAATCCTTATCTGAATTCAGCCCCCTCCCTCTCCCTCCTCCTGCGCGAAGCGCGGAAGCTTTGACGTATTATTAGACAAAGAAGACGATTTGTTGTACCTTTCCCGACTCCTAATCCTTAATTTGAACTCAGTTTCCCCCTTTCTTCTTCTTCTTCAAGATAATCTGCCTCCTTCAATACTGAAGATTCTTGCAGATGCCGTATACTCGGCCTGATTGGGTGTGCAGGTGGACCATTACACCGAGGTTTCCCTCTACTCTTATACGAAAAGTGCAATGGGTTCTTAACGTGCAAGGGTGGTGACTCTCCTGTACACGGGGCCTCCACTTAACGTCCTATCCGAGGGACGAAAGCGCGGAAGCTTTCACGTTTCATTAAATTATTAGAGAAAGAAGATGATTCGTTGTACCGTTCTCGACTCCTTTTTCCTTTTTCTTCCTACTTCCTCTTACTTTTTTCTTCTCTTTCTCTCTCTTTTTTTTTTTGGCCGGCGTTTGGGGGGGGGGGCGACCGCCCCCACCGCCCCCCCCTGGCTATGCGCCTGTATTTTTTGGACCCTTTACTTCCTATCTATTTTCATTTTTTGTTCAAATCATGAAGCAAATATTATTATTATTTAAACAAAAAAAGAATCCCAGAAAAAAATCACGAATTGCCATGACAATATTCATTTCAATTTTCACTGTTTCGGAGTAAGTTTTCGGCCGCATGTACAAAGTCAATAGGAAGCGCGCGCACGCGCCGTGCGTTTCCGCGCTGATCTATAGCACTAGCGGACAGAGCAGATATCCCACGCCGGAGCTCCCCGGAGCTCGCCAGGCCGAAAACTAGTACTGCGGTGATCGGATATTGGAATCTGAATTAGACAGAGATATCGTGTGTGCGTTGCGGTGTGCGGCTGCATTGATTTAATACATGCGATGAGATACTTTTGAGCTTGCGACTAGCACAAAATCGGGCTCTAAATCTGAAAAATACTTTAAATAAAGCTCATTTTATGGTACCCATATTTCTTACAGACACGCGTAAGATACTCAATTTTTCAGATTCGGGTAGCGGGACCGCCGATTACATCGCTAAAATGTGATATTTTAGGATATATTTTTCATTGCAAATGTGGTTCTTCAGTGACACTGGCATGGTGTGGGATATGTGTTATGCTATTATGCGATGTATTTTAGAGGGATTTTACCTTGCATCCAACCAATCGGCCGAAAACTGGAGCTGGCCGATTACCATCTTCTTTACTCTATATCTAGACCAAGAACTAGATAGTTTATTCCTCAGGGGCCCGTTCCTAGAAACCGTCATAAGTCTAACTTCTTGACTATCCCATTGAAACGTGTGTTAATTCTATAACACACGTTTCAATGGGATAGTCAAGAAGTTAGACTTAAGACGGTTTCTAGGAACGGGCCCCAGCACTACACCCTGACTTATGGATCCTGCTGAGTATCGTCGTAGAAGTAGAAGTAGAAGTAGTCTATACTAGACTAGAAATTAAATCTAGAGTCTAGGTCTACTAAATTTGAAACATACCCCCGCCAGGCCGGCCCCCACACTCTGTCAACAGAGGGATACCATGCGTTTTACCAAAATGTCCGGTAAAGCGTAAAGGGGTACTTTTCACGCACCAAAGCAGGCTCGTAGTACACAAAATTCTGACCCGTATTGACTTTACACACTGGACTTAAAGGCTGTTTTCAAAATGAGGGAACGTGCATAGACTATCGTACCCTAAATAACACTGAGTGGGGGGGGGGGGGGGGAGGGGGCGGGTCAGGAACATACCCAAAATGAAGTACCGGTAGGCCGATTTTCATCAAATGTCCAAATAAATGATTAAAGGTTGATATGTTTTGTTACCTGTTTCGTGTCAATTTTCTTATCTTTTTCGGAGTATTTTTCCTAAAAAACGAAGGCTAATAATATGCACTTTAACAACATGTAGTTTAATTTCAACGAAGAAAATCTGGGAAAAAAAAACCTTCTATACGCACAATGCACAATTTGGGTATGTCCAAAGATTGGATCTTTACTGATGTCTGTGTGCATTCTGGATGATGATGAGTTACTAATGTCAGGTGACAACATTTTAATGAAAATAATACTTATATCAAATACTAACAAATACATGAACTTACATTTCAAATTTTGCACTATATTCTTTTGCATACCTGTAGTAGACTTCCAATTTCATTTATTGAACTTTTATGTCTTTGTCTAAACAGCAACAGGAGCAGCAGAAGAAAAAGAAGGAGAGTATCTTAGATTTGTCAAAATATATTGACAAGCAAATACGTGTCAAATTCCAAGGAGGCAGAGAAGGTGTGTATTATGAGCTTCATGTTTACTTTCAGTTTTCTATTAAGTCATCATGTTGTTACTCCATCATCCTCCTTATCACCATCATCCTCCTTATCACCACCATCACCATCACCACCATCACCATCACCATCACCACCACCACCACCACCACCATCACCACCATCATCATTATCATCATTCATGTCACAATTATTTGCTTATCATCATCATGCATCATAGTCAATTTAGTCATCAATCATCATCGATCCTCATCATCATCATCATCATATTTGTATTAATATATTTTTTTGTAGTGTTTGTATCATCTTCATCTCATAGCTAATTTTTTTTTTTCAACCTCTATCTAACCCTCCTCATTCTTTCTTTTTGAACGTATTCATCACCATTTTTTAAATCATTTTTGTAATTATTTCCTTTGATTTTGTAGCTCCTTTTTTTCTCTGTTCCGTTATTTGTTCATGACTTATTTTACTTTCCTTGTTTTTATGCAGTGACCGGGGTCCTGAAGGGATTTGATCCTCTCCTGAATTTGGTACTGGATGGAACAACAGAGTTTATGCGAGGTAGATATACTCTTCAGAGTATCAGAGTTCAGAGACTTTTTATTGGGGGGAGGGGGGGGGGGGGGGAGGAATCAGAAGGTATAATCTCAAGTCCATGTCCACCAGTTCTTGGCTTCTATTGGTGTTGAGTCCAGACTCCAGAGTTATCAATTAGAGTTGATTTGAATTGATAAAAATGTATGGATTGGACTGATGCCCAGATATACACTTGCTCTGTGTACATCAGAGACATGTAAGGGATTCTACTGGTATCTTTTATTATGCAACTGTCCTATATTTCTTCATACTTCTGAATGAACCACCTGTATTTTTTAGTTACAAACAGTTTGGGTGATAGGAATTTAGGAAATAGGAATTACCTTGTATAATTGAATAGTGCTTAGGAACTTAGTTAACATAGTTGTAGTGGAACCTTGTGGAATTACAAACAGTTTGGGTTAAAGGTATAGACCAGTTCTGGTCATGCGATTGCATTGTGAAAACAACGCTGTGGAATCAATCAAAAAAGGTTGATCATCTAGCATATAAGTATTGGTGTGTGCTGTAAGGTTCTGGAATCATCAAAATGATAAGAAATTTGGCCCAGTCTTGGTAAAGTTACAAGCACTGTACACAGAAAGATGTATATGGGACTACCCTATATCTATCCAGTCCAGATAGATATAATAATTTACCAAATATATCAATTAGTAGGCAGTTTCCCGGCAAAATTTGTATCATCACATATAACTCAAAACATATTATTTCACATGATTGGTAATAAGAGCTTCCATTTCATTTTTTGAAATGGAGGAGTTCCAAACTGGTCTTCACCTTTAAAGGAATTACCTTGTATAATTGGAACCTTGTTATCATAAGGCCTCAAAAACATTACAACACAAAGAGGTTAAACTGAGTAATTACATGTTCATAATGATAGTGGAGGTTAACGTTTCGTTAAAGGTACTATGTCCCATTTGCAGGCTAAAAAAATGTAAAACTTAAATTCCAACAGCATCTAAAATATAATACTAATTCAGAACTTCCCTCAAAACAAGGGGCTTGAAAATGTCTTTTTGTGGGAAAATAATGACTGTTAGTTGTTGAATCCAATTAGGGGTTGCAGTCGTTAAATTAAATAGTATGATTTTCTGACCCTTGTACCGAATGTTCTTTCAGTTTAATTTTGGCCATTACAAGAAGTGGGTTATTGATGTAGACAAATGCTCATGTACCCTTTACAGCTCATTTTATGCATGTTATCACTCGATAGGGTCTGACAGTGAAGTCTAGAAAGTAAACGGGTTTCCTTGCATAATTTGAATACTAAGACACTGCTAACGTTTAAAGGAGCTACACAAAGAAAATTCACTAAAAACTCATAATTAGAACAAATTACATATGGATGGAAAGATTTTCTCTTGAAAAACACGAACAATTTGCTGAGAAATCATATAGATATCATGGAAAGGTGTAAAATGCCATTTTCCAAGACCCTCCTTAGACCCCCGAACGCCCCTGAACGTAAGTCAAACACATAAGCATAGCAAGCTCTGAAAAGTGACGTCACACACTGGACAAACAGCTCAGTGACGTGTAGCAGTAAGCAGCTAGCCTGCCGTGTCCCGTACGTGACGTCACAAATACTGACGCTCAACAAAGGACCGCTGAAGACAGAAAATCTGGATCTCAAAACTAACATTTTTTAGAGTTAATTACTGCGGGCCCCAAACATATTTTGAAGAGAAGAGTTGTTGTATTTGATCGGCAAGGCTTCCCCTTCGCAATGATATGAGTTTTGCATAAATTTAAAACACTTATGATTCTTCGTGTGGCTACTTTAAATTTCATAGATGGGACATGCGTGACATATTCATAATTCCTGCAAAGTTCTACAGAATTTGATGTTTGCTGCAAAAGGGATACATACACTACCTGTAAGGAGCTTCCTTAAAATGAGTATAGTTGATAGATTTCCTTATGAGAATGATACATGTTCGACGGGTGTCACCATCTTTGTTAGTACAATTAATAACTATTGGATAAGATGCAATTATATCTCTGAATAATATCGTATTATTACCTAGATGCTTTGTTTTTCACTTTAGATCCAGATGACCCATTCAAGCTCACTGATGATACCAGGAACCTTGGTCTTGCAGTATGTAGAGGAACATCGGTGGTCCTTATATGTCCTGCGGAGGGAATGGAGCCTATAGCTAACCCTTTCGTTCAACAAGACGGGTGACACTGTAGGGGCTAGGAGATGTCTTGGGATGCTTGTCATTTTATATATTGGGGTTGGATTCTTGTACAGGAGGGTTGGGTTGATCTTTGTGTAAAAGCTCATTTCCTTTTCTTCAAAAGATAAAATAATGTTGGTTTGTATTATGCTTTTGATATATTGTTTTACAAAGTGATCACAGATTTCTACAATTTTATTCATTATTATCCCCCTGATTATTCAAGAATTTCTTGATGGTTATGTCAAGTCTCAGGCGTAAATTATGTTGTTTTTTTTTGTGTTTTGGAAGTATGTTAAAACTGAATGATTGTAGATGTTAAATCAGCTGACAACTTATCGCATCATTTCAAGTTTTATAGCCTCTATCATTGATAGAAAATGATGGAAGCAAGATTATAGTTTGAAATGCAAAACATGAATTATGCATGTAGGTACTCTTAACCAAATATGAAAGTGATGAGGAGACCATAGCATGTGGCATGGTTGTAATGGGGGTTGCTTTACACCTCCCTCTTGACATGCTGTTTTTAGAAGGGAATAAAGAGTGTTTATGTTTTGTTTATCCTCTAGGTACAAGAGACTGTTTACAGTATATAGCAGATTATCAGGGAACTATAATATTTTAGATATTCTCTGTAGGATTTCATGGGGAGTGAGTATTCACAATTGGAGGTTTTCATTAACCATGTGTGGTAGCCTTATTAAGAAAGCTGTTGATATCTTCTTTTGTCAAGATAACCTGCTTATGGTGCGTAGAGGAATGGGGAAAAGGTCAAGGAAAGAGAAAGAAAAAGGAAAAAGTTGGTAATGGATTTAAGTTTTGTATTAGACACACACAGAAGACTGTTTTGGCTTTCTTCTGTTCAGTTTTGTATACCAAAATGAAAGTCCTTGAGTTGTTGAAGTGTGAATGATGTAGTTCCAAAAAGAACTGTTGGTATTCCTCTTAGAATTGTTTTAAAAGAGAATTCCAAAGTACAGTGCTCTTCCCCTTACCACAGAGTAAAATAACTTGCTCCAAGAAGTTTGACCCTCTTAAAAGCCTGTTACTTAATAGGCCATTTTCATAATGTAACAAATTTTGTGAACCACCTCGATACAAATTATTTAATTAACCCTTTACAAATAAATGTATCTCAATATTCAAATTCAAATTGCATACATAGTAGTTGCTAGGTAGGACAAACATTTGATTCCATTAAGAAAACGGCCTATTCAGTTCTGCGTTGAAGATTTATTGAGGAATGGCTTATTTTTCAAAAGGAATGACAAACAGCTGGCCTATAACCTGACATTTCAGAAAGGATAGAGTCAGACTTATTCTCTGTAATGAATATACCTCCCTCTATTGTCTCTGTTGCTGTTATGTGATTATAGTACACGTACCTGTAAATTGATTTCCCATAACCATGTGTGGCTGTTAACAGGACAGAAACAAACTCATTCTACACTATGGCTATGTCTCCCTCTATTCTCAGTATTAGTGTCATCCCACAAAGTGCAGGGTGTAGGCCCAGTGGTTAAATGTTTTGTGTACCTACAGCTGTTTTTGCTGTATGACAGTTATTCTTAACATTATGTTAATTCATGAATATGCAATTTGTGTATAACAGTTCCAATACAGGAAATAATTGTTTTACGAATTTGTGATGAGATCACAAACATCACATGGTGAAAATGTTGTACAGTAAAAACTTCAAGGAAAGGTAAAAGAAAGAAAGGATATATTGTGGTAGAGCTCGAAGTGCAGAAAGGGCAGTCATTTTCTTTTCAATTCTATAACAGTATTCTGTTTGTGGATTATGTTTTAAAAACCATTACACAATGCGAATATAATTTGCATTGTTGTCGTTGGATGATTTTCGTCATAGCTTTGTTTTAAAACCTGAATGTAAGCATTGTTTGAAGTACTCATTGATTTAGTTTACTAGGTTTTGATACTATCATTTAGAATGCTAACTTGACTTTAACTGATTCAAACAACTTGATTTGAAATCTAATGGAAGTAGACTCATTTTTTATTTAAATGTATCAGAAAATACAAATGTACTTGTGAATAATACAGGAGAAATAAAATTTAAACTAGTAATGTTTTCTCTTGCTATACCCTTCTTTGTCTGTACAACATATGTTCACAAAAGCAGAAGCAGAGATCTGGATGGACCATTCTATTACGTTTCTTTCTTAATAAAACATATAAAGACCATGTATAATTTTAATCTCTTTTTTTACTCTGTCAGAATGAAATGATGAGGGAATTAGATGAGAATGAGACTAGAGAATATATGCAGAGAGAGAGAGATGAGATGAGAAGGTTACAGCTTCATAGTTTGCAGTATGAGTAAGGTATAAAGGAAAGGGTCTCAAAGAAAATGTTGACAGAATTGCATTGTTTTTCGGGCTAGCAGGGTTGCATGTAAAGTGAAAATGATTTGGGGCGTATGATCTCTAATAGTTGGCCTGTAAATATAACGGTAATTATGAAAATTCATTTCACGTTCTTCATATTTCTTGCAGTGTATCTGTGTTTTACAGTTAATAGTGGTCTACCAAATGTTGTCCTGAAGTAAAATTTACCTTTGACAATTGTTGGATTGGAATGACTTAACCCCTGCTGGAAACGTATAGTTTTTAACAAAAGTTATGAAACTCAAAATACCTCCATAGCAACATGAAATTCCACATTATAAATGATGGCAGTTATACATACTAGTAGAAGAATGATTTAATACTCTGGTATAGATCATCCAAGGCCAACTAATTTGCTCTGTAAGTCCCCCCCCCCCCTGAACCATATATTGAACTGGTCCATTATCCTCCTACTCGGTGTCATCAGGTTTGCTAAGTGCAGATGTGCACAGAGAGTGAGTAGAGGAAGTCAAGAACTTCCTCTCCTGAATGACAAAAATCCCTATGGCAACTGGGTAATAATCAGATTGACCTCCTATCCATGACGACATGTCGCGCGACCCCTCCATATCATGCCAAATCCAGCACGGAAATACAAACCTCACCAAAATTTGCCATTTCCCTTTTGAATCGGCACCGCTCTCTGCTTTCCACTTCCCCCATTCCCCTCACTAGTCCGCAAAAACCATGATGTCCCTGACAAATTGGCAAACAGAAAATGACTCTGCATACCCCAAGCACCCCCATGGTTTCGAAAAAGTGCTTGAGTGCAACCATATATGGCACAGATTATGCAAATGTATTTGGTCTGAGGGGAGTTGTGATGACTAGTGTACTGTTGAATGGAACCAGCACTTAGCACATGAAGGATGTGCTAATTCAACTCACTTCCTTTCGGATATACAATGGTAGGGCTAAGCTCCTACTTGTACATCTACAGAAATTTTGCATATTCATGTACTTTCTCAAAACTCTTCTCCATGATATATTTTTCTATTTGTGTAATTTTGACGGTCTATAAACTTACTCTCAACTCCTATCTTCTTTCATTTTTCATTTTCATTTTCAGCTTTAATAAACCAGAAGTGTTTCCCACCATTGAACATTTAGACTAAATAATAAATTAAATGGACTAGTAGGCCTACATGCATTATGAAACCAAAGGAATAACAGCATAGTAGATCTCTTTAAGAGTTACCCTTTTCTATTCAGTCTTACATAACTCAAATTTTGCATTGAACATCAAAATAATAATTCCAAAAATTATTATTGCGCATATAATCTACTTTGTTTTAAGGCGAGGTGGAAGCTAGGGGGTGACCAGCCAAGCTACCTCATATCAGTGACATGTTTAATTCAAGGTTTCAGGGCTGAATGACATATAAACAAGAGAAGGAAGCAAACATTACACAAAGGGAAGAGGAAGCAAGGAATAGATTGTAAATTAACCATTCACCAGACACTTGTGAGTCAGATTACATATAACAAAGGACCATTAAACCCATCACAGATTGTGAAACCTCTGCAATTTCTCATAATTGCACTCAGTGGATATTAATCATCAGAACTGCACGTCTTTTTTTATATTATTTCCTGTTTTTAACTTATATATTTATTTTGAAGTACTTAATAGCAAAGTGTGACTATTCATTTTAAAACAAAACACGTGGTAGAGGATGTGGGTATTTTTGGTCTTTACTTAATTCAGAATTATTGGTTATGACCAATCTTGACTTGATGACTGTTATAATCATAAGAACAAAGTCATTTAATATGATTGTGAATGCCACATGAATGTGACATCATTACATAATTGCTTAATTCTTCCAGATTGAATAGTTACATCAATCATTTACAATTAGAATATTATCATATTCTCTTCAGATTCCAACGTCCATCCAATTTCTTCAGAGTTGTACATTGTGCCATGCTTCCACACTGGCTTCACAAAAAAAAAATTGAATGAATAAATGAATGGATAATAAACAAATATTGTATAAATAAGTGAATTGATAAATAATAAATAATAATAAAATAAATAAGTAACTGATAAGTGAATGAATAAATAAAATAAATAACTAAATAACTTACCCCCAAAAAATAAAAAATAATAAGTAATATATATATATATATATATATATATATATATATATGTTATAATGTCTAATGACTATTTTTAGACATCATTGTTTATAATTAGCATTAAAGGACTTGTTAGTTATCTTGCTGCGAGCTAGGTTGGAACAGGACAAAGAAATGCAGACCAAACAAGTCTCAATCATTCATTTGTTCCACCCTTATTCCCAGACTAATATCCATTACATCAATTTCCTTCGCTCAAAGACAAAACCAACCTTTCAGTCTTTAACTCAACTATCAGCAGACCCATCCTGAAGACCATTCATTGGTTTTCAAACATGAATACAGAACTATCTATACTATGTGACACATTCCACTCTCTTTTACATTCTAAATAATTGCACAGGGGAGAGATGTTCATTGACTTGATTCAAAATATTATTGCATTCAAACAAAAAACCAAGAAAAGCAGCTTAGTACAGAAACAAATGAACCTTTTGACAGTACAACAAAAACCTACACCTACATGGACAAAATAATCTACTTACATAATAATTGTATGACACTAATGCAGAAAAGCAATCTTAACATGATGACAAGCCTCGGAAAATGGAATTAAATGGAAATTAAAAACATAACAAATAATGCAAGGGATTTATGTCATCAATCATAAAGACTTTTCAAAAATGAGGACTTAACAAAGATCAATTTTGAAAGCTTTGGAAAGAAATTCAATTTGCAGGAAGAATCAGACAAAGTAAAACACATTTAGAATCCAGAAGGTTTTGCTCTTTTCTTCTTTTATTAATTAAAGTAAAATTTGGAATAGATGCATTGTTTACTTGTTATGATCTTGGCAAGGAGACATTCATGGATTAATAACAAATATTCCATTTTTAATGTGGTCCTCATGATTTGTCAATGTTATAGACACAACCATCAAATTAATTTAATTACATTATTCTTCAGTCACTATTTTCATGAGAATGATTTTATGAAAACATTATTAACTAGATTTTATTGATTCTATTGGAAATATCAATTGGTCACTTGGTTGCTATTCTCCATTCAGAATGTACCATCTACTTCAAAAGATGTGAAAGAAAATACAACATAACCCTACACCAAAAATATCATACAAGTAATTGAATATACACATACAACTGGTGCTGTATATGGACTGCAGAAGGTCACATGTAAATGTAGTTTGGATATCTGGCACAATGTACAAACTGTACATGTCAATGGCATATTGCAATTTCAAACATTTCTCAAAAAGCCAAACTATACACAATATGACCTTCTTGTTCCCATGCATTATTTTCTTGCAAATTATTCATACATCAATCAAAGCTGACTCTTTATACACATATCTCCACACTAAATTATAATATATAATATTTTGCCTATCTCTTTTTGTTTCTTGGTTGCAGTAAGTACACTTAAACATCATTTACAGATATATATACGATTACAACTGGTGCTAAAGATAAATTTTAAAATTTCTCTTCATTCGATTCCAAGATCATCAATGATATATTATATATTTACAAATGCCAAGCAAAACAATATGAAAAGATAAATATACAAAAGTAGAAATGAGCAATGAATAGACAATCATTGTCATGAGATGTTAGAATTAAAAAAAAGTCTTCTTTTCTTCCTGATAAGACCCAACGACAACAATCCCTGGCACATCAATATGGCAACCAGTATCTTACAGGGAGGTAAGGAATCATGAAGGTGCTAAATCATAGACAGAAAAATTAGTCGGCCCGAGAAGTTTTAATGACATATTTTTTTAATTTTATGCTCTTCACATGTAGAAGATTCCATGAAGCCAGACCAACAAGACATAGTCTCAGCAGAACACATCTCCAAATGAAATAGACTGGTTTTCATTCTAGCTTTGTTAGTGCTTACTGGGAGAACAAAGTATGATTGCAGGTTGTGATGGAGTGCAGTGGACACCCATCGGTTTCAATGATTAAGCTTACTTCAAAGATTTGATCGACTGCTCCCCAAATATCCTTTAATTGATATGGCTCCTAAAGTTCTGTAATGTGGCACAACATATCAGTCGTCATAACCAATGAATTGGTGTCAATCAAACTTGAGCATCAAACCATTATTTCAGTCAGAATCATAAAAATATGTTTTGTTCAGTTTCTTTATAGAAACATTGACAAAGATGGATTACATGTCTTGTGCCATATTCCTGGGAGGCTGTAATAAGTCATTGAAATATATTATAAGTTTTAATAATGATGAGAAAAATCTATTTTTGACATAGGATGATATAAAGCAAGAATGATTGCCATAACAAAAATAGTCCCATGACTCCCATTACTAGTCCCACCAACATCTTGACTTGAACGTGACAAGTTCTTTAGTTAACAAATTGTTATGTGCAAGAATGAACAGACTTCCTTGCACAGTATTGGCCGCTATGACCAGTTTCCTTTGAAAAAAATGGACAGGAAGGGGTTGATCAGCAATTATTTATAAACAATGACATACATGTACATGTATACAGAGATTAATCCCCATTTAGATTACCTACCAGTACATTTCTTCATATGGCTATAAATAAGATAATTGTACAGCTATGCAATACATGGATGTTGTTCTCTTGCAGTCTGAACGTCGTATAACTAAACGAACATTTTGTAACAAGGTAGGGCATATTATGAGTGAGCACTGTGCACTGATGATTGGCTAGCTGTCATGTCAACTGACCTTTGCAAAACTAGTTTCTCTATACAATGTTATCCAACCACTCCCCTTTTGCTATACGTCGTTCTTTAAGGGGTTTCGTTTATATTCCAGTAGTCTAAACAGGATATCAAAAATTCATTGCTGTAATGACTTCTGTACCATTTTTAAGTGACTGGCAATTCTAAAAATAACCTTTCACCGCTGAGAACCAAGGAGTATGAACACAAAGAAAAAGCAATTAATCATCAAGTTGATTTGAGATATCAAAACTATAGATATGTTCTTTTGAAGAAATTAATTTCTTTATCTTACTGTATTGGATTTGTATGTCAATACACTTCTCACAAAAGGCATCTCATAATATTCCACAGGCTGAATTATTTGTGAATAACACAAAAATGGAGAGCCATATTATTTCAATTAACTCAATACCTCAGCGTTTGATTTTCTAGAAAACAGCATAAAAAACATAAATGATTTGAAAGAACAAAGTATGTACACATAAAGTCCTCCTCTCTCGCATATGACAAGAGTTCAAATTAAAAACAACCCGTGTTAACCAGTCTCTACTAAATTGATCAAAGGAAGCATCAAGATTGCAAAATAATTGCGACAGAAACAATTACAAGAATATAGAGCAATATGATCTCATAGCCATGAGTTGGCATTACTTTCACTTTCCGCAAAGATTGGCTAATCAAAATCGACCATGTGGCAATGTATTATTCAAGCGCGATAAAGGTGAAACCAATAAATTAGCTCATTCAAATAAATTCAATTTCACAAACATGCCTAATTGGTTCAAGATTTGATTATCATGTGTACAATAAAATTTAATTTCCTGATTGAAAAGATATATATTTCAAAGGTTTTCCATATTTCATATTGAAAAAAAAAGTTATTTGAAATAGAAATCACTGGAAGCACTATTGATCAACTACAACTGATTTAATATTTATTTATTTTTCATAATAAAATGTCACTTTACAATGAAAATAGATTTGTATGAAAGTGGAAGTATCTGATATTTTGTAAAACATTACGTCTGCATCAATTTATATACCGCTATACAAACATTTTCAAAATTTCAAAATAATCAAAGGGAGATTAATACATGTATAAATTTTCAATGAGACCTTGAATGATTTTGTACGAGTCAAAAGTTCATGTAAAAGAGACAGATTTGTGTGCATGAGAAGCTCATACCAAGAAAACTTGACATAACTAATAGGGAATGAAAGACATTCAATAACAATAGACATGAGTGACCTTTGACATTAGAACAAGAAGGAAGAAATGTTAAAGGTGAAATGTACTCATTTGTAGTGTTTGGTAAGCATCACATACATGTACATGTACAAAGAGAAGGAAGATCTTCAAGGAAACCATACAGATCAAGCATTAATTGCAATCACAGGAGCTACATGCACAGCAGATAACATAATCCAACACTATTCTAGCTTCTAGTATGTGTACATGTAGCTGTGGTATTCGTCATTTCAAAATGTCATAATGGAAGAAAATCAAAGGCATATTTGCCAGTATTCTACTAATTCAAATCTGACGCTGTGTTTCTGTTTCTGTCTAAACACGGATGCAACAAAAGAAGTTATTCTAAAGGTCCAAGTTTTCCTTTTGATGAACGTGATATTAAACCCAGAGTTGAGTGTAACTGAATTAGCAGAAAATGGACCATTGTCTTTTTAGAACGATGACAGAGAATAAACGTCAAACTATTCAGATATCAATAGTTAATTACTTTCACATTTACACGCTTCTTCCTTCAAATGATAATATCAGTCTTGCTATATAGATACATATCATTTCTAGCAATGAATCAAGAATTTGATATTTTCCCTTAGCATTTACTCGTTGTCTGGTAGACTCTGAATTAGGTGAGGCAATATCATATTCTTGTAATGGCTATATATATTATGTTAATAATCTCTTCTTTTATTTTCTTTGTAAAGAAACAAGAATGATGGTATTACATATGTTCAGTTAATTCTGCTGGTATTCTTGATTCAAGTGAGGCTCCTGTTTCAATGCTTCTTTTCCTCTCGGTTAGCTTGATCCAACTAGAAAGCCACTGATGCTCACAGAGTTTACAATCCTGATCATGTTGTGTATTCAGGGCAGGCAAAGGCTAGCAAGTCTAATAGTATAGGGGCTTACAGCACACACTTGCACCACAAACTGTATGGGAAAGCTTTTCCAATAAAGCTAATCACTGGAAAAGTTTCACTTGCTGCTTGGAGGGGTACAGTTAGGTAGAGTCCATTTTGGATTTCCTGAATGATGCCACACACAGTGCCACACACAGTGTTGAACTACAATCCTATGCTCTCACATTAATATGGTATCGCGTAAGCTTCCAAGAATTCCGCAATGATACATAAAAGTCATTTCATTCTTAGTTATTTACACACACACTTCGATTTCTGATGCTCATCATGATTTCTTAGTATCACCAATAATATGAAAATAAAGTTAAAGAAAAATCTAGATTGCTGTAATCTTGATTGCTGTAATATATAATTTCTTCTCTCTTCCCCGAATTTTAAAAAATAGTGCTCAGTCTCAGTCTCTGTCTACAGGTCGGACCATTCACGATACGGACTGTACAGGATTATATAAAGGTGTCCTAAGATGCGCAGATTGATTCACTCTTCGGTTGTGTCTGCTGCTGGAAGAAAGAAAGATAAAAAACAAAGTGTTAGGACAGTAATAACGTTATTTCATACATGCAATCATTTAGAGCCATGCACATAGGCATTCACTCATAGACCTAAACACAGCCCTTGCGGTTCCAAAAAGACGATATGTTCAGCTGTACACTGCTAAAAGGAGAACTCACCGACATTATCCAGGCGACCAAACCTCCACAATATTCTTTTGTTATAGGGGTCAGCACTTGTATGTTTTGGGTCTGTATGCATGGGCCCTCTGTTTAAATTTAAAATTGAGGGCCTGAAGATGAAATTGTGGGAGACATGTGCAACAGACCCTTGTTAATGTAAAGCCTTGCATAATTTAAACAATCAACAGTTTCAGACATATATTAGACATCAAAGAAATGAATCTGAAAGTCAGAAAAAGAAACAATGAACATGTAAATGTTTCCCAAAAAAAATATGTGTAATATATATTCAACTCTACACTCTGTAAGGGTAACACTCTGTAAGGGTTACTACAATTCCTCTACTATACTGTATGAGACCCACCCTAGCTGATGTTTCTCAAGTTTTCTAAACTGTTTTGTTTGCATTTTAAGAACATTTCTAACTGCCTAGCTGGTAATGTGTAATTTCTTGCATACATACACGATAATGTACAGGATCTAATGAGCCATTCACCATGTAGTAAGCTAAACCTATGATACATAAAATCCTTCACCTCCAACAAGAACTTCCTCCCCCTTTCCTCTGTCAGAGGTAGTGTTTTTTCCTGATAACAGAGTGTGAGGGGCTGGTCACACCTCACCAATATAACAATATACCGTTCCCATATATCACTCCCCTCTTGTTAACTACCGGTATTGTTATTTAGTTATTCGGCAAATAAAAAATATGGAAGCCGGAAAAAGAAAAAATGATGTGGAAAAGGCAATGGAAATTGTTTTTTTAGGTCAGACCTCAATGAAGCTAAAGGTCCTCCCTCAATATAGACCTGTTTCTCTTCAGAACCCCTGGTTACTTATTATCTAATTCACCTTCTACTCATAATTGCATCCAGCGATGTATATCGTTAAGGCGTGACCACATTTACGGTGTATGCATAGAATTTAACATTATCGGCAAGTCTGACCAGCCCTCAAGAAAGGAAGGATACAGGGTCACTATTCATGAAGGTGTGACCATATAATTTGTGCAGAGCCAAGCTTGTCAACGAAATAACTGAAAATCAATCTTAATTTGATTTAAAATGAATAAGGTTTATATTGCACATCTTGTGGGAGTTTTGGTTTTGTTTGATCCTGGTTTAGAAATAAAACAATGTAGTAGGACTAGTGAGATATTTGAGCATGAGACTCCCTAACTTTAGGGAATGTCTCTTGGTAATGAATATAAGTACACTACAGTACTACACATGTTTTTTTTTTTTAACTACAGTATTCAAATAATATATGTAGCCAATCAATAAACACACACATAAAGACCCCCAAATCATTAAGTAACAATGACAGAAGACACCAATTTTTTTCTCACTTATCTGGTCTTTAAAAAGCCCAAAATTTGGAACAAAGAAAGGATTTGTAATTTTCACAAGAAATGTTATAAATTTCCACCACATTGCGGAATACCAGATGGTGTAACTTTATGCTCAGAGTATTGTCAATTTACATGCACACTTGCACAGGGATGCATAGTTATATCACAATTTACATGTACATGTATGTATTACACTACTATACACCCCCATGATGTTGAGACTCATGTCATCAATGTTAATTATAATGATAATTTGCCATTTCCTTTCCTGAGGAGTATTTATAGCAATACCTGTAGATACACATGATTGATCTATTGCATTGCTACACTTCACACTGTGTTCATAATAACTCATGGGGAAAGCAACAAGGTTACAACCTAAAATGGTAATTGTTTGTAATCTTTAATCCCCCCTGTATTTTTATCATGAAGGGTCCTCCGACATTAAGTATGATGGTGCGTTTTGAAATCAGCCATTAGGAAACTAACATGCTGTCTCACTGTCTGTGGTGCAGTGATGATCGATGTATTTTAGCTTTATAGTCAAAGTTCCTCACTCTCTGAACATGGTCAACACACATGCACAAAATGTCATTAATGTTACTAACCACACCCAATGCAATCAAGGGAAGGCATGCTTAATAAATTTAAATCAAATTTCATGTATTCCATTCAGTATCAAATCTCTGTGCATGTAGGAGTTGTATAGGACTACATGTAGGACTAGCAACCACAAGCGACTTGTTTTGTGTTTAAATGTCTCTAATTTTTCTACTTTCTCAAAGTGTAATATATCTTTGTTAAAAGAGGGTAAAAAGTAGCTTGGATAGAAGAAACAAAATGGAGAAACATGGTAAAGGAGGTTTTAGGTTAATCAGACAAAGAATGAGAAAGTTAAAATCAAAATTAAGAAAGTCACTGATGACATGATAATAAGTTATCCATTGGCAAAGACAGTGACATCATACAGAATTAACCCATTTGTTTTATGCCCAAATTGTGATGGAACAGATATTTCTGTTTGTAGAAAGATTTGCACAATCATGTGGTCCGTAGTGGATCATGGACAAAAATACGGCTCCATAATTAAAATGGGTATATGGATATTTCAAATGCATGCGAATATATGTGTCTGGTACATGTACAAACTGGAGGGTTCTTCCTGTATACAGTATATCATCATGCATCATGATTGCATTGCCAATGGGAGATTTCATTAATATTACTGATCTGAACTTTCAACAAATCTTTCCCTGCTTATTACTTGCCTCAAATTTTCATTAATTTCTTATCTGTTTTTTTCTTTTGTTTATAGTTTAGTTCTTGAAAAAAGGAGAAAATAAGCTGTACGAGAGCTGGTCAGAGTGAAAGAAAATAATTTTTCTCTATATAAGAAAGACTACATTGTGAATGGGTTTTTGGCTAAGTAGACATGCTACCAAACTTCCTGGTGATACTCAAAAGGATATGTTGTGATGAAGGCTTGAGATATTAGATCCCTATTCTCATTTCCTGGGAGAGCAATGTTACAGAGAAAAGCTCAGAAAACCCTGGACTTTGGAGCAACACAGTACTGGTAGCTGAATATTTAAATTTCCAATGGATTCTTAAATCTTCTGGTAAAGTTTGTTGTCATGTCTTCTCCATATCCTTGATTTCTCAAGACAATTAATCATGACTATATTTTCTTTTACACTGAAAATTTCAACCAAATGATGAAGCTTAGTCCATGCTTCACCCTAATTGTTTGAAAGGGGGTCCAGATGTCTTTATACATGAGCCTTTAAATATATATAACAATTTAGACATTTTAGAGTTCCCAACCTATATTTTTTATGCCCATATGTCCCGGGTGACTGTTAGTAAACCCCAATTTTATTTCATTATTTTATTTTATTGAGAATAAACATATAGTACATACACCATTCTTTCATTTGGCAAATGCAAAGGAAACAAAACTTGTCATAATAATTAATAAAATTGCCTATCCTTTTACTCTCTGTTTACCTTATTTCCTTGTAGTTCATGAAAGGAAATATCCAGTGTAAAATTAGACTTCCAATGAGGAGAGCTCTTTGGGGATTTGTAAAATTGAAAGTGAGATTTTCTTATCTAAAACTTCTTATCTATGATTGTCTTTTTCAGTTTTTGAGAGCTCTGTAAGCGCTTACTGCAGCTGAATTGTTTACTACTCCCATATTCATCACTGCCTCTATTATTGATTTCTTACATAAACAACAAACAGATTAGACCACATTTACACTCACAGATAAAAAGAGAAAAAAGAAAAAAAGAAAAGAAGGCTATTTATATCAAAAGCAATGCAGAAGAACAACAGGAACCCCTGTTTGCCTTTTAACAACAAGCAATTTTCATAGGCTTTCATTTATTAATGTTTTATTTCTAAGTTGTATACATGTCAAAGCACTCTTAGTAGGCTACACTACATACTCCAGCAGTTTGCTCTGGTGGAGCACTTCCAGGCACATCTGTTTATTCACATTCATGTAAGAGTATAATGAATATTTTTGGTCATGCCTGATTTGCTGAATCATGCATATTTATCAGATGAAATTGTTTCTAAACTTACAGTTCATTGATTAAATTGCACTCAGGATAATAAATGTTTAAATAATGAAAAAGAAAGGAATTCCAAAAGAATTCCAGACCATGAATTGACATTAGAAAACACAAAACATGTTTGTCTGGCCTAACAGATAACCTGAACCTATTTTGTTCCCTGATATAGCTTTCAAAGCTAATAGAAGTAAACTGTCAAATAATTATGTAATCTTTTTAACCAACTTGAAGTGATATACCACGAAGAACCTTTTTTTAGGCCAAATCCATGCCTTCATCTATCACTCAGTATCACCTCTAAGGCAATATCTGTCAGGTAAAGAGTGCTCTTATTCCACAAGTGAGAAAGAGGCCTTTTAACTCTTTATTTGTAAGTGAGAATGGGGTCTTGTAGTTTATATACCTCACCACATACTCCAGTGAAGATTCTTACTTTTCTATACCACTTACCATCTTGACCTTTCTGTCAAACCTCATTTATAAAAATATCTCTACGCAGAGAAGCTTCAGTTCAGTTCAATTGTTTCAGGTCATGTATAAGAACACGAGTTCATCACATGTTCACAGTTCAGAGTATTTTTTTAAATTAATTTGCAGTCTTAAAAGGGGAAGTCTATCCTGATATTAAGTTGGTTTTAATAGAAGCAGAAAAAAGAGAGAAATGGATCAGTGAAACTTGAGTAAAATTTTATTCAAATAACAAAGTTATTTTAAAACTTTTTAAGTTGCAATCAAACAAACAAAAATTGGCAACTTTGTGATGTAACTTGGGAGGTCACATATATCCCATTTGCTCTCCACTAAACAAACTCATGAATTTCAATTTTTTTCTTAACAGAGTTTTCAATCATACATGCATCCTAGATTTCATAATTCCAAATATGTTTTTACACAACCCCATTAATGAATCAGAAAATTGAAATTCATTTTTAAAAATTGTACAGAGAAAATGGGAGAGGACATCATTATATTATGTCAGAGAGTTGCCAATTCATGCTTCATCAAGTACAACTTTGAAAAATTGTTAACTTTTTAGAATTTTAATAGGATCTTCTGTTTCTCTCATTTTCTGCTTTTATCATAACCAACTGAATGTCAGGGTGGACTTCCCCCTTTAAATTCCATGTAATATTACCTGTTCTTTTAACATCTATTAGTTTTCTGTCAACAGCTACAGGCGATAGGTGTTCATAACCGCCTTTTGACGACATTTGTACTTGGATTGAGTTTAACTGTGAGAAAAGAAGAGGAAAATAAATAATGGATTGATACCACAGACGCTTTCAAAATGAATTTGTTTTGTTTTGTATAATAACTTTAAGAAATACGATGAGCCAACTACTTACCACTGCTTAATTGTTTTCACTAGAATTTTGGGTTAACATCATAAAGGGTATCACATATCTTTGTATTCAGAACATGAACATCAAACTGAAGGAAAAATGCAACATTCACAGGGGCTTCCTGTTTCAAGTTACTGGTACACAGCTATTTCACTTTCATGTAAGATCGAATGACTTTGATAGTTGAGATGTTCATAGGATCAAAACTATAAGTTAGTTTCATACCGAGGATCACGGAGAAGGCATGCAATAGTTTGACAAATGCCAATTTTAGTAGCCTCCACAAGCTGCTAAGAGTTCTACCATCTGCTTCAAGTACAACTCACATTATAACTTTTTGGTTCTTTTGGAAGAAAAAAAAATATTATTAACTCTCTGTTTCTGTCCTAATTTGTTTTTGTTGAAGACATAAGGAAATACATGCATCTATTTATACATGTATGTAGGTTGTAGGGCAAGGGTCATTTTTGTAATTCTTTTTATTGCGAATCCTTGTGTACCTTTAGATAGCAGTGAACTCATTCTAAATCTTATAATTCAAGATAATTCTGAACATTTTAATCAACCTATCGATTCAAACTAGAGAAAAAAAAAAGAAGAAAAAAATGATTAGCTCAATTGTTCATAGAGAAAACAACAATATTTCTTTAAATGCATTGCATTCCTTTTCCATTTTTATGTTGAATATTTATATCCCAAATTACATAATCACTTCATGTCTTCATTCCATTTCTCTCCAAGGTAGTTCTATATCCTTCAGACTTTATTTCTATTGAAGATTCAGATCATGAATAATCACTGACCCAAAATCAAGTTTTATTAATATATTGTCTTTGTCAATGATTGTAGAAAGCATACTTACATGGTTGTTCTCTGGGGTTGGTGCCATGTCTCCTGAGCCTATGTGGCCAGTGTGAGTGAAATTTGTTGGAAGACCTATCATACTCCTATCAATCTTTCGCCTCCTCTGTACATAGATAAAAAAGAATACAACAGAAGTGAAAAGAGAAATTATGAGAATTAAAAGTGTAATAATGGTCTTGAAATTACATATATACATGTAAATTGTGAAAAATTTGTCTGGAAGGTGGAAACAACTGAGTAGATTAAGAATTAAGTTTTAGAAATATTCAAAATAATTCAAGATAAATTGACTCAGTCTTGCTCAAGATCACATGCACTGCACAATCAAATAGGTACAAACTGTACATGGGACTATGCACAAATGCTGGCCCAAAAGTTTCAGCTATTTCTTGTCATATTTCACATATGAGGGCATTTTAAGAGAACTTTTTTTTAAAGGAGATTTTGCTATTTTGGTGTTATTCCAAAGTCCAAACTGATGTACAAAGAATGAGAAACCTTGAAACATTATTTTTCATTTTACCAGAACTCAACCTAATCTCAACCTAATCTCATTAAAAGGCATTACTCGATTACATTCGTGCAATCAACATTTGCTACATATGCACTGCTTCAGCAAATTCAAGTGAGTCAATGTCTTATCCATTACAAAGCTGAGTACCTCTAACTTCTGAATTCATCTTAATTAAGGAAGTAAAGTTATTCCTCTTTAATGAAAAAATAAAAAATAAAAAATAAAGCAAAGCGGAGAAACAAAAAATACCAAGCCATATCATTCATGTTGTTTAACATAGATTGATACATGTATCACAGCAATTATAATATTTTATATACCTGTACATAATATGCACAAGCTAATAAAGGAACAGTGTATTGTGCAGGTACATTTTCTATGCAAAGTATGCATCAAATGTCATTAGCCTTTATTAGGGACAGGTCGAATCACATGACAGTAAAATGATATGGCTCAAGTGGTATGCACTTTTGAGAGTGGCATTAGAGTCAGCAAGTCACTTCAGTGTCCTTGCAAAATACTAAATGAATGCTAGGCCATTTGAGACCTAAACTACATAAAACTTGTTTTCACTCAAACTTTCAGATGATCTTTGATTGTACATGTACATCCAGCATTGAAATCACTACCTTAGCACTATTTTTCTCTCATCTGAACAATGTTACCAGGTCCCTTTGATGTAACTGACAACCCAATCAATATAAGCCTTTAAGAATGATCAACGGAAATAATCTTGTTCAAGAAAAGTGTAGGTACATCATACATGTACATACAGATTAACAACGATGGTAGGAGAAGAAGGAGGGGCAGAAGTAGGAGGTAAGATCAGAAGGCTATGCAGGTCCCTTGTGATAAAAGGGAATTAGGACTCCTCGGATGACCTTACTACTGCTCATTTCTACAGAACTATCTTATTTCAAACATTTTCACATCATTTGAAATGTTAATCCGTCATTTTGTTTCACAATGTTTTGTTATATAATGTTCAGATTAAGGAAAATGTAATAACTAAACGTATAGCTCCACAATTCTTATATTGCATTACAGTGAATCCCGGTAGTCTGAATGAAGGGTAAGTTAGTAACAAGTAAATTTGCATTATCGGTACTGATTATATTTTGGGTGGGGATGAATCATATTAGAATTCTTTATCCCAAAAAACTATTCATCTTCTCTTCTCTTTACCACACATTATGTGATCATGAACTTCAGCCAAACCGCTAATACTTAAAATATCACACCACACGTTAAAAACACAATTTTTGTTTTTATAAGCCCTTGGTTCCCTTTGCAGATAGCACACAATGGCAAAGATCATAATGTACAAACATATTGAAGCCAGCAAAATAACCTAGAGGGTACAACGTCATTTTTTTTAATGTTATTTATCCAGAGCATAAATTAATCAAAGTTCCCATACAGTATGACACAATGGACTTTAGACCTTGTTAATAATATGCTAAATACACAGAGCAAGATGCTGCACATACAGTGATATCACAAAGAAAGAACGGCAACAAGAGTTTCTTGACAACTGGGTGTGAAGAAATAACAAAAACATTTGTTGATCTTGGGCCATTCAACGTTTTTGTAGGTTTTCAACGATGAAAGTTTCATAGGAAGGCAATCATACAATTATATTTCAAAGTGTTTCCTGTATCAGATATTAATATTTGCTTCAAATAAAAATGTTTACTTTGAAAAACAGGAAACATGACTTTTCTTCACACAAGTTGTACATGCATGTTACATTGTATCTTAAACTCATCTTTAGGCCTAGACATTATATATCTATCTATCCGACCACATACATGTATATAACGATATGTTATGGATAGATTTAAAGAACAGCAGCATATGCATACATTTTTGAAAACAAGTAGCCAGATACAAAAACAAAAACACCCCTCAACTATATCATGTACATACACTTTGTCATAGCTCAATTGAAGACATTTAGCTGGAATAGCTGCCTGCATCAACAACAGGACCCTCTTTTAGATCACGAGGTCATTCCTCCTCTACCCCTGGTTTAATTTTTGGATTAAAACAAGATTACTTGCAGACCAGGAAACAAGTCAAGTTTATTCTAGTGTACAAATGATAAGAAATGTGTACTAGCACAATCTCTCCATTGGGAATACATGTGTGCTCAGAAAGATAACAATCCTTTTACAGCACCATTTTGGCTGACCTCACGTTTTCCTCTTTATGAGAAATAATCACTAGATCTGCATGGTCATTAGTCATTACAAAGAATTTACTTGTCAGTTATGGTATAGTCTGATTAGATTAAATGTAAGCTACCATATCAATGATTTGTATACACTCAATTTTCATTAGAAAACGGATAACATAACAGAAAAAGGAAGACTGAAGATTTCATGGAAAGTTTGGTTTAAATATGTAAGTGTCATATCGTTTGACTTTGGCGATCATGCTGTTCCACAACCCTCGGCTCCTAGCCTTCTGTGTTAGTACCACTCCCAGTTCTTTCACTCCTCTCTCTTCCAACAATTTCTGCAGACTGTCCATCCAAAATATCCTCCTTCTTCCCCTACTCCTTCTTCCCACAATGTTCCCTGTCAAAGCAAGATTCTCTAGGCCTTCTTTACGTGTAATGTGACCCATGAACTTCAACTGTCTAATCAACATCTCACATATCATTTTCCTTTGCACTCCAGCTCGTGTAAGAACTTCCTCATTATTAACTTTGTTAGTACAGGGGATTTTCATCATTCTTCTTGGAAACCACATTTGATCTTTCCAAACGCTTTTTAGTATCAGAGGCTAAAGAGGATACTCGAGACAAAAAGTGGAGAGAGGGAGGGATATCATTGCGCAAAAGTCAGTAACCCCTCTTAAGAGGGAAACTGCCAACTTTGATAAATAACGAACATGATGAATGTTACAAAATTATAATCATACTTACTGGAGGGGGCTGTTCTGGTATACAACAGGTAAAACACACCAACATGTCGCTCATGGCTGTCTTTTGCTTCGCCACCTTCGCAATTTCCTCGCCCCTGCTCTCTCACCCCTCTGGTTATGCCCTCTTCTTTCTTCCTCCTTCTATCTGCTGTTCTTTCCCACTTTCTCTTCAAGAAAGCCTCAAAGTTCACTCCTTCCTTAAAACAGTCTTCAGTAAGATTGGCTAGTTGTGCAGTACAGTAGATATTGATATAAAGCTGTTTCTGGACCTGCAGATAACAGAAGTAAAAGATAAGCAAAGTGTGTTTAACAATTGTGAATGTTGTAAATATTGTATGCCATGTGATATTAGACACACTCCACAGAAGTCTTCAAATGTTTGACAAACAAAGGGTGGGGGGGGGGGGTAATTTTTTCTGTGGGTAGTCAAAGAAAAGGTACTGGTAATCAGAGAGATCAGATACATGTACATGTATACTGCACAAGGAAAGCTGCACCAATCAGGTAAGCGAGGATGAGCTTCAAAGGATAAGAGAATAAGGAGAGGATGGGTTTCACCCCCCCCCCCCCTGCCTCGTCCACTTTCAACCTACACATACATGTACATAACTGAAGCCTGGAGCCCCTAGTAAAACATGTAGGCCAACAGGATACAAAAATAATGAACAGAGAGGAACGTGTCACCAACTCTTGGCATCAAATACTTTTTGAAGCTCCATAATTTTGCACATGTTGTGAATATAAGCATGAAACAATTCATGAGATCAATTCATGTTTTCTATCATTACTTTTATAGTTATGCAAACTGAGACATGTTATTATATTACATTCAACATTTAAAAAACATTCAAATACATACTACCAGGTACATGTATAGAAGTTTAAGGATTAGCAAGAGAAAGAATGAAAACATGGCAATATTGTACACTCACTGGTCAATTTTTACATTACAAATTGTCACATGCGGGCTGTATTCCAATTCCTCATGCAAGACTATCACTAGTATAATCTATCAATCCAGGCATTTCAGACTTCTGCACATGATGACCACACAAGGCAAAAGTACAACATACATGTACGTATGTACCAACCCACTCATTTCAACATGTTGATCACTTTATCATGAATCCACCGACTTGTGACTGTGACTCCAACTCCTCGCTAATCAATGAACAAACAGATACTGCTTGGGTGGACCCACAAGAAACCTATGTTTATTCTCACATGCATGACTAATTCTTTTGTCTGACATTCAAATAATACCCTCCACTGTCTAAGCAAGTGAGAACAGTACATTGTGCATATTCTTATAACATGTACATGTACGTATGAGAATGTATTCAGTTTCCTTGTTGTGGAAATGAAAAAAGAAGGTACAGTAATACTTTTAGGGACATTCAAATGTTGATCAATAATGAGGGCTGTTTAAAAATACTGTTTTTTTTCTTTTCTTTATATGACTCCTCATACATGTACATTGCCATGTATTGGTTATTGATGAAAACTTTTTAAAATGTAAATCATTATGGTACTTCATGGTGAGCGGGACACAGGGACAAAGTTTCTAGCCTACACTGACTTTACACATACATGTACATGTACATTGTAATTGATAACAAGTGTAATTGTTTCAACTTGTATGGCGATTACAGAGTGATTTCAGAATGAAACATTGGTAATTAATATCAAAAAGATTTGTTATCCTTTTGCCTGTGTTATGCTGCCCCTTCTAGGCATTGTTTTTATGTATGATAAACGAGAGATATACGAAATTCGGCCAATCCCAGCTGATATCTTGACAGACAGATCGACCAAATAAATGGTGTGTTTTAATAACTTAAATGGTGTGCATTGTGACTGGTAGCCATTGACTAATATTTTGGTGGCAGCGGTGGGATACAAGCACATAATAATTTCAGATGAAACATTTCACACAGAACACATTTAACAGAATTGACCTAAATAAGGGACACCTCTTGGGAGACAGACTGTTCAATATCAAAATATATGTGATTTTATATTTTCAGCTTTAAAAATAGGGTACACTTGGCAGGTACAAAGGAATGTACAGGCGTTGACCAAACTTCACCAGGTATTCCCTGCACTCCTAAACATTACTTTTGTTTCAACCTATTGAGCATTTTAATGTTCATTTATAAACATACATGTACATGTAGTTACTGAACATAAAGGTTACACTTTGTTTCTTGGTTGCATTACAAAAAAACATCTACAATGAATGTCATGTACAATAGACCTTCAGCATACAGAAAATGTTCTTTATCATATTTGCACTGTGATGATATGTTTCACGGTTACATGCACTCTTTGTGAAACATGAATACCTATATACCTAATGCACTCTAATGCAAAGACAAGTAACACTAGTTCCTCATCTTATCAATAGTCCCAAACCAAATACCAAATGCAAAAAGCAGAAATGGACAAACAGGAAATGAAACCCAACACTCAAGACTGATAAAGAACCTGTAGCAATAAAGTTCAAGCTCATATCTAGACCTGGCCTGTACCATCTAGTTTCACAGTCAAGCTAAAAGTTGTACTCATATCTGATTTCTACAATAACAACATTCTCTGTCAATCTGTTTCTATCTATTGACAAATTGCTAGTCATGGTTCAAATTGTTTACCAATAGGCTTGAGTAGAGCCCACGTAAAGAAAACACTCCTTAAATAATCCATGCATGCATAATTATATTGCTATGACAGTGCATTAAATGATATATCCATTAAAAGGGACCTTGATATCATAATTATCTTGAACTGTGGGCCTACATGTATACAAGTATTAGGGTTCCATACCACACTGGTAATCTACGGATATTCGTAGTACATAAATCTCCTTCAAGTGTTTGTTTTTAGCTCTCAAATTCTGTGTACTTTACTTTCAGTGATCCTCTTTCCTTTCTTCAATGCCCTTCCTCAGCCCAATAAGTTGAAACACGTTTTCACCAGCTTAGAATAATTTTACTTTTTTTTTACTGTCTGTTTGTGTAAAAGGTTTCAGTGTAGAATAAAAATGGTATTCATTATTTTCATTTTTAAATTAATGTAAAACATTCATTATTTGGGGGAGAGAATCTCAATTACACCTGAATATTACATACAGGCTTAAAAAAAAAATTGTTCTCCCTACCCATTAAAAATGGCATCATTGTTTATTCTAAATGTTCTGATCATACTGTAGGACAATCTATACAAAAAGCAAATATCTAAACAAGGGAAACGCTCTCGGCGGTCTCGCCTGCATAACCGATTCAATATGATAAACCAGAACGTCAATGACGTAGCGCTCATCCGCATTTGCAACAACAAATATCGTAAATTTTATGTGGTACACTTTTGAACTGGTCAAAAAATAAAAATTTGATGCCCTGGAAGGGACATAATTTCATTTCATTTGCATAAATTACCATAATTAATTAATGGAGAACAATTTCAAAATTCTGTGTAGAAGTATAGTGTACCAAAGTTAGCTCTACGATATAAAGCAAACCAAATCAAAATCGGTCAAGAAATGAAGGAGAAGAAGCCTTTTTTGTGATTTCGAATAAATTTGCATAAATTAGCATAGATAATGAATTTCACGATTCTGTGTAGAAATTTTAAATCCCCCTCCTCAGAATCAAAATCGGTTAAAAAATAATGAAGAAGAAGCATTTTGAAAATCTTGATGTTGATGCCACAACAAAGTCTAAGTTTGTTGACCTTAAATGACCTTTGACCTTAACTTAGTGACCTCAAATTCTACTCACATGATTGGGGAGACTTGATAACCCTATAGTCCAAGTTTCATTGACTAAGAACTTATACTTTCAAAATTATATCAAAAATTCAAAAACTTAACCTTAGGTTAAGTTTTCGATGATGATGCTACAACATAGTCCAAGTCTGTTGACCTGAAGGCTGAAATGACCTTTGACTTTGACTTTGTGATCTGAAATTCTACTCACATGATTGGGGATCCTTGATTACCCTATAGTCAAAGTTTCATTGACTAAGAACTTATACTTTAAAAATTATATCAAAAATTCAATTATGTTGACGCCGCCGTCACTGCCGCCGCCGTCGCCGTCACCGGAAAAGCGGCACCTACATGTATGTCTCGCTTTTTGCTACGCAGGCGAGACAAAAACTACCTAAAAATAGAAGGTTCTCAAACTTAAGTAGACATACATGTACATGTATGTTATTTACAAAGTATGATCCTGCTCTTCCCCAGTGGTATCAACTAGATGAATTACTGCTCTGATGAAAGAGCAGTTTCAACTAAAAGAGGGATCAGTGGGATTTTCTCTACCCTTTCACATTCATTATCTGGATCATATTGCCCCATGACATAGTAAAACAACACTCAAGAGATAATAGGATCATCAATCACTTTAACTATGACTCTAGATCACTCATATCCCAATGCTTTGCTCAATATTAGAGCAGCATTACATCAACGCAATCCTTATTAATAGGTGGAGTAATGCTTGTGCATGAGCATTTGTGTCGGGTCAAGTGCTCTTCATAGGCGTTCTTTCAGTTTTGTCTAAGATATTATTATTTCTTGAACATTATAAATTGTACAAGTACTGTACATTAACATGACTCATCTTCATGAAGTTCGTGAATTGAAAGTCCAAGCTTTTTGGCTGACAGCCTCAAGAAATGTATACCAGTACTGGCAATGGAATCTTATCAAAGGAGAACTCTCCTGTTCTTCCTGCATTACCTAGAGAGAAGGGTGCCCCAAGGGCTGAGAAGGTCTGTAGAACACATGGTGAAGATGAAAGATGGAACCTGGACAGTACATGTATCTCTTGAAACCATCATAATCTGTAAGTTTGCTGACGTCCAACTGAGATGTGTGTTGCATACAACACGCATCTTCATTGGATGTCTGTGAACTTGTACATGTACTTTAACCGGTATGACTATTTCATGAGACACTGCCATGGCTGCTTGTACAGTTTGTCTGGGTCAACTTGGAAGCAAAATAGCCCAAAGTATATGTTAAAGGCAAGTCGCTCCCTACAATATATATATATAAAATAAGGCCTACAGATGTTTCTTAACAGCTTGAAAATTAGGATGCATGCATCATGCCAGCAGACACATGTAATATAACAATTCCAGTAACAAATGCTTCATTGCTGTTTTTGCCAGACACATTATTAATCTAATGAAATAATAAAACAAACTATTGTCAATATATCTGAAATGGAAAATTAAACACATTCCCTATAATATCTGGTTCATAATTAAGTATATAGAAATGGTGAAGCCTATTCCCCTTCAGACATTTAGTAATTCACAGAAAATTTGCAGGCACATGCTCCTCTTTGAAATGAACTTTAAAACCACATGTGTACCTCAATTTAAAGCTTGTTTGTATTGATCTACTTCTAACTCAATCAATACGGATGCCCTACTCTTGACAGACTTTTCATAAACAAATCAATACTAGACTTTTGCTAAAACAACTGTACGTCTGTATTTGACCTATCTGTCTGGTCAGTGACCGATGACTTTAAATACTGATGGACAGGGAAGGGCAATGGTGAAAGCAGATCTTTGTCACTATAAATAGAACTTAGTATGATCTGCTGGACTACAGTTTTTGTTTTATTTTTTCATTTAATTATCTTTTTATACTTTCATTTAATTATCTTTATATTTCCTCATCTATTTATTTACATTTCTATTTATCTATTTATTTACTTTGGGGAATGCATCAATTTAAACAAAAGTTAAGGAGGTGGGGTTCTGGTTGTGAGAATCAAATCCAATGGGAATGAAACTATATTGTAGATGCCGGTAAACATGTTCTTCTTTAATAGTTCCAGATCTATGGAAAAAAGCAGGAGTTTGAGTCTTGCAATTATCAAGCACCTTGTTTTTAGCATATTTATCACTGCATCACTCACACTCAATTATATTACTATATTAATACTATTATTAATGTTTGGAAATGAGCACATAATTCTTGAGAATATACTCCCACATGAAGCTCTTTCTAGTACTCACTGAATGTTCAAATTTCAAAATGCTGCTATCACATGACTTGGACCAAAGTCACCAAACCAACTGAAATCACAGAATTCACTTATCGGTACATGTACATGTACAATCTAATAATGCAATACTGGACTGTTCTCAGGCCATACAACACATGTTTCAAATTATTGCATATAACTGTATATGTATTTCCTGTGAACAGTGAGTACTATGTGATGCATAAATGCATAAGCATTTTTTTCTTAAATCATCATGAATTTCACTTCACTGTATAGATGAAGCGGATGTAAGTTGTAACCTTCACTCCACATACATTTTGTAATTACCTCCCATTATTTGATTAAAAAAACAGTTAATTATGATAACTAAATCATAGATAAGTTGAACCATCAGACTCTTGTTGATATGAACTTTTTAATGAGATCACAATGATCCCATATCATAATATATCTACGTCTTCTATCAACAGATAACACCCTTGGTTGCTCATCCGTGCCCAATGTCTATCACTAATCACCATGGGATGTCTCCACTGAGTGCGAGTGTTCACACTCTCATGAGGAAAATATGGGATGCTTTAAAGGTACCGGTATTACAAAGTTTTGGGAAATTTTGAAAATTGGGTGGATAGTGATTCTCTACAATTAAGATATATTTGGATGCCCTTGTAGGTGTATTATAAGAACTGGAAATTTTAGCATCTAAAACACTCCTGCTTTCAAGAAAAGTTGAATACAAAAATTTACCAGTGCTCCCGGTAAATTTGATAAATTTCAAATAGCGCCTACATGTATACGGCCGTACAATGATAGCTGTGACCATGAAAAGTTCAGAATATGTAGTTGTGATATATAATTTCCAAATGCGAATAGCTAATTAGCGGTTTTAGTCAAGAAACATTGTTTTATAGCTTAATTGATATCTGGATCTTGAGAGGGAGCTTTACAACATAAAGATTTTATTATTTACAATATCATAACTTTAGACTCGATTTCAACCGCGACAATGATCACTGAATATTATAGGATCCCATATGCTTCCAATATGTTCATTTGAACCAAATTCATGACCCCATACCAAAACTTTGTATTACCTTTAATTGAAGAGTGTGTGAACATACTCATAAGATATACATAGGATGTCTCAAAGGAGGGTGTGTTCACACATTCATGAGAAATGCATGACATGTCATCATGTCTCCATTTGAAACAAGCGTTAAAATGCTCCTAAGAGAAACATGACAGATCTCCACTTGAGAGGATGCACTGCACCCATATGGATGTAATGCAGGAGTTTTCACACTTACAACAATGTGGGAGCATTCACACACAATACATTGTACTGTACACCAATACAGTGAAAGAAGTCCATCAAAAAAAGAGAGAGGGAAAAAAGAGCAAAATTATACACCATGAAGCCATATATACACGTCGAGCAGGTCATGCAGATGGGTATCTCTAAAGTAGGGCTACCACTAGCTACATGTACATGATATTTGTACATGAACACATCAGTACGAGTACATTAGTGTTCAGCGATTGAGAAATTGAGAAGGATTTCAAAAATGTTAAAAACATCTGAACATGCATTCTTGGCTTGTTGGCTTAGTACATACTCCAGTGTGAACACACTTCTCAGGTAAGATATTAAATTTTGCGCCTTGCTGAGAGGAAATGCTGCAGGGGCAAGTAATTAATATCTAATAACACGAATGATAGCATCTTGTTCAAGACTCAAAACTCAAAACCATTATTGTCCAGTCTTTAATTACAATGTAAGTTAATCTGGTCTTGTTTGAAATTGATAACTGATTATGTAATCAACTAATAGTAATAATACATAACACATTTTTGTACATGTATACATGTATGTACCTCATATTCTGAACAATTTTACCTCTGCAAATCAATCTTAACTAATAATAATACCACTCTGAAACTGTAGTTAATCAATTCACTTATGAAATTTTAATTTGCCAAATCGATTCTGACTTAATTGTGCATTAAATTCCAAGCCAACTCATAAACAAACAAATTAATTGAAATTATAAAATACATGTAAGTCCAAATCAATTAACAAATCAATTCATTAATAAATTGATTTTTACCTCTACAAATCAGTCCTATGTAATTCCAAATCAATTCAAAAGAAATACATTAATTAGCTAATAAATAAACTTTTACCTCGATCTACAAAACCGGTCCTTACTAGTGCAATAATTCCAATGTAATCCTTGAAGTTCTCATTCAGTCATGTATATATTCACAGTAGTACAGTATGCCCATCCACAAGATATGAACAGAACTTCCTATCAAACTCAAACGCTGCAAGCCAAGCTACACAATGAATCTATCCATTCTCTTTGAGGTACAGTATATACTGCACTGTACATTAATTTTGACGATCGTCCGCTGTGAAACAGTCACTCCTAACTCAGGAAGTATAGCCAAGGAAGAGACTCCGAGAGAGAGAAACAAACAAAGGTCGTTAACTTGCAGTACACACTCTCTGTTTAAGTATTCACAAAGTTAGCTTTCAACAATTTTCCTCACTTTATTCAAATTGCAGAAACCATGGACAAATCTGATGTGATAAAAACCTTGTTTCCCTGCAACTTTGTGTCAGTTGGGTAGGAGATGCATAAGAATAAATGAACCCTACTGGCACAATCCACAGCTATAGCCAAAATAAATGATTTTGTAATTGTCTGCAAATAGTGCCCATCCAGACATCCATGCAGCCAGTTAGCTCATCAGCTTCTGGGGGGTTGGTAATGACTGTGTCCTGTTATTGCTCTTAGTTTGTATCTTAACATGTGTACCATGCATCAATTTGAGTCATCACATGACTACAGGCTGGCAGCACAGTTTCCCGCTTCTCTGCAAATACCTCAGTCGTCATTTCCTTGTTTACAGCCTTCCTTTCAGTAGGTAACCGCCCGTTTGAAATGAATGAAGGTTCAATTTGAAGCTAAGGTTGATATGCATTGCAAATGGACAGTGCTAAAGCAGGAGGAAAAGTGCATACACTGTACATGTGGATATCTCATGAAAGCTAGTGGATCTACAATGCGCTAAAACCTACAGGACAGACTGCCATGCAATATCATAGTCATAAATGTTTTGCGTTATATCCGTGAAAATGTATACTTTAACAAAATTACAAATGTATTCAATTAGGTTGACAATTTACCTGAATTTAAGTTGAAAAGAGAGTACACAATAAAACCACTTTCACAGATCCAAAGCACGTACCACTCCAAAATGAAAGGAAAATTCTACAAATCTTCAAACTAACATGCTACACCACAATACGATGCTGGGTATCTAGGCTTACAATCATGAATAGCAAGGCATACAACATGACATACAAGCAAGTATATTTGGATGATACAGTTTGGTTTAACGGTCACACCAGGCCTGACACATAACATGTACATTCACTTCATAAGTGATAGTGGTGAGAGCTATCGACTTTTGACAAAAATGCTTTCTCTCGGTTTCACATCAGTGCTCAAATTTAATGGATAAAAAAAGAAAATTCCTTTCCTCCACTGCTGAACTAATATTCGTACATGTAGCTCCCAAAGGCCCCCAAAATAGCATTCAGGCTCCACAGAACCCCAGAGAAAAAAAAATAATAACATAGAGAGTTGTTAATTAATCACTATACAAATTGTTACACTGGCATGCAGGATCAATATGAATTAAACTGTAAATAGTAGTTTCCTTCTTGTTACCCGCCTTTGAAATCCCCCACAGGAAATTTAAAAAAATAACAATTTAAAGGTTTCTTCCTGGGCAAAGATCTTAGAGCATCAGATGTTTTAATATTCATTTCACTGCAAACATGTTTGGATTCCATTCAAGCGAGCTTAACTTCATCCAGTAGCGCAACATCCCAAGAAAGTCTCAATTGGTATACCGGTACTATAAGCGGAAGAGATGATTCTATCACTGCCAATTACTCATCAGCCTGTTTTCAAATTACTGTTACAGGGGTCAAGCAGGCTGCCAAAACACTTCCACATAGTGAAATGCAAGAGCTTGTCATTCTAAAATTCATTGCCTAACTGAATTATTCCTGATGGAATTAAAGGTTATCTGTAGCTCTGATTATCTGGTAATGACAGAAATTCAGAAAACTATTTAAATCTTCATTGCTCAATTAACACACTACAAACCTAGCGATCTAATTATTGGCCACACACAATTTGATTTAAAAAAACTGCATAATAGCTATTAGCTACATGAAGTACAGAATCTAGCTAATTTAAACCACCACCAATGCAAAGCAAAAGATGGTGTGATCTTTACAGAATATTACTCACAACAAAAAGAGATTACATGCCATTCTTGGCTTGCAGCAAGCAGCAGGTAGGGGAGAGATCCCGAAATAAAATAAAACAGGCAAGATTCTGCACTACATAATACGTATAACAGACATCAAATCCGAATAGAAGCTACTGTTCACTTTTCCAAGCATTTAAACTGCATACATCATCTACCTGTACATTTAGCCTGATTATAGGAGACCAGATACTTTCTTAATAAGATAGGGGCCTCCCAGGGGAAGTCACAGATGCTTATCATCAAGAACTGTTAATTATTCTTCATATGATGTGCATACTGTAGCTGTACATCTGTAGGGCAGTCTGGCACCTTCAGCATCAAAACATAAATGTGCACTGCATCCTTTAAAGGTAGCCTATGGTGACTTTCTTGAGTAAAAGCTGACATCATTTCAGTCGTGCTGTTACTGCTGTGTCATTCTGGGTATTTCCAAATCAGTAACTAGTACATGTAGCCTTCCATAAAAACCAAATGGTTTTCTGTTAGCCTTCCATTTCCTAGGATAGATTACTTTGCTGTTATACAAGATAGGGCTTGATGTGCATGTAACAATTCCGAGCAATCTGTAGTATGTATGGCGGTGTGACCAAAGTTCGCGCGTGACCAAAGTTCGCTTTCTCAAAAAATCGGTAAGATTTCGAAAATCTGATATCACCAATGGAAAGAGGGTCTTAAAATTACCCAGAAACGAATTTTCTTTAGAATTGGTTGCGAAATTGTGAAAATATTGACAAAAGCAGAGATGCCAACTTTTGGAAATCAGAAATAGGGAGGATTTGTAATCGACACCAATTAATGTGCGCGTAGCGCACATCTCGAGCGCGTAGCGCCCGACACATGCGGCCGGGGTCCAGGGCCCGCCTTAGGGCCCTGGAAGCTCTGGGGTTCTAGATGCTCTCTGGTGCAATCTGAGCCTTATTTTGGAGCATTTTACATGTGTATTTAGTTAAATAATTCCCCCTTTTTTTTTAAATAACATAAAAATTGTACAAAATGCATGATGAATTACTTTCAGACTTCCGATTACACAGGTACTTGATACTGTATTCGGTCTTATACTTCCGAGACCATTTCCTGGTCTTATTTTGCTGATTTTCCGCCATTTGGATTCTGTGGCAATATCCACGCATTGGTTACGGCGATCCATATGCTGAAACAATCTTTCGCTACTCTTAATTTGTCTTTTAACATAGTGGAATTATTACATGCTTAAGTTAGCAGATGATATTTCTCTTTCAATTCACAGATATATATACTGATAAGCGCCCTCCAAAAAAAATCATAATAAAAAAAAAAAAAAAAAAAAATTTTTTTTTTTTTTTTTTTTTTTAATAAATCGGGAGGATAAGGATGGTGATCGTAAGGTCGGGAGTTGGGGTGAATTATCGGGAGCCTCCCGGGAGGGTTGGCATCTCTGCAAAAGATCGGCAAATTTTGCAGTTATTTGCGTCCGTTCCGAAAAATTATCAACTTACCGATAAGGGTCTGGAAATCTTCATTTTGAGATCAGAAATCCTCAAAATTGTAAGTAAAGAGGGGTACGAACTGATTGTACGGTATCTTGCCTTGCAAATTATGATATTACCTTATTTTTGATGGATCACATTTTTTGATAAATCAACTGTAAACCACCGTGCGTGAAGTTAGGTCTCATTGTTTTTATGACTTTTTAGATGCAGCGCACGCGCACGATCGGACATCAAATTTTTAGATTGCGATATCTCTGAAATCCTTCGACGGTAAATTTTTCTAGTTTAACCAATCTGTAGTAAAAAACTTTGCCGTCCATTTGGTAATAATTGAAATAAATAAACTTGTGTCGAATGTGAGAAATCATAGATCGAATATCACATTTTGTAATATGTTCTAAAATGTCCGCGAACTTTGGTCACCCCTTCATACTATAAATATGACTATCTGGCACCTTCAAAACCTAAAGGTGCATCACACACATGGTGACTTTCTTGACTGTAATTTCAATAAAAACCAAGTGGTTTCCTGTTAGCCTTATTATAACAATCTTCTTTATTAAATAGAAACTCATCAATACTATCAATGCACTTGGATAGAATATCATTTACTGCCATAACCAATTAACAATTTTTAAGTATAGCAAAATGCAGACTGAGTGGAACTGCATGAATTTGCAATCAATGATGATCCTTACACAGTTGAATAAAAAGAAAAGAAAGGATAACTACAATTTCAAATACTATACAATTAAACGAACATCACATTTACTTACCATATATGACTGATTAGGTGTTTTACTTATTACTTACTGTAAATAAGGTAGTCTATAGAAAATTAATTAAGATGCCAATCATGCCATATAGTCTGACATGTCACATGATGTCTTTAAATTTTTAAAGCATATTTGTCAAGATTAAGTTTTGGAGGAACAAACAGAAGTAATTTTGTATTGCATGATATTTATCTATTCATTTTACCTTATATTTCATCCAACATTGATTAATACAGTGTACAGGTACATGTACATAATTATCTATGATAAACTCATACCCATTCAGTTTGACCCCATTTTCTGAGCTCTTTCTTGCATTGCTGTACAAGGTGGAAGTGGTCCAACATAAAATCAATGAATCACAATAGATCTAGACATCTTTCATTTATAAAACATCTACATTTCTTGCTTTTCTTTATTACTAGATCTACTCAAATTTATACAAATGAAAAAAGTGACATTTTCACCAAAACAGAACTTAGTGTTACTGTTGAAACTTGAGTTAGACCAAATTATTTAGGGATAGACTTATTATTCTAGATCTTCAAATGACATGTAGACTACGCGGTAGACCCTATCTTGTATGTTCCACCAATGACTATGTCTGGCTTCATAAAATCCCTCATCTCTCTTGGATGAGATGAGAGCAGAAACAGTCAAAAGATTTTAATTCAAAAACTTTCAGGCTGACAGATTTTTTTTTGTCTTGGTCAAATAGCATGCCAGTGCCGTGGCCATAGACAACATAGCAATTAGCATAGCTAATAGGCAGGCTAGCTCCCTCATCACTCATGTTTTGTAACTTATAATTGTATTCTCTGCAGCTCTCTAAACCCGAGAATGGCAAGTGCCATGGCAATGTCATCGATATCAACACAGCTAGCTACTCACTGGATCATATTTTCCGGCAGATCTTACTATACTATTCTTAAAATGAACATACACAAATTATTTAAAAACCTTACCTCCTGCTACCTTGATATTTCCTTGTACCACACTCTAAGAAAAGTCAGTTATGAAGGTTCAAAACGTAGTCCCTTGGTCAGAAGCTCGCCTGCTCAAGTTTACCGATCCCGGAAGTAATGAACAAAATTTGTACACAAGCAGTAATGTAGCGCTGCATATGAAATGCATGCACGTCGAACAAAATAATGTACTGTGCGCGTTTGGTGGTGGTGGCGGTATTCTATTTGAATAGATGAAAAGAAAGTAGGACCTAGAGAATATTGAGGGGGGAAACGGAGAGCCATTATTATGTGGAAAAGTATTTAAGAAAAATTAAGCTTTCAATAAAATGAAATTGCAACGAATATATGCAACAATATGAATAAGGCATATACTTATTTAACATATGCGTTGTAGTCGCGTGGAGTTTTTTTTGTTTTGTTTGTTTGTTTGTTTGTTTGTTTGTTTGTTTGTTTGTTGTTGTTGTTGTTGTTGTTTTTTTGTTTTTTTTTTGGGGGGGGGGGGGAATGCAACATTACCCGTCCCTTATATGCCTCCCCCAATCCCCCCATTTTAAATATAGGCCTATAGCCTATTTACTCTGTTAAATAAGGCCTAATGATGCATCAAAAGGTGAAAACAAATATAGGTTGGAACACCATGTCCATATGTCAACTATTTTTCTTTCTTAAAAGACTTACTTAGATCTTTCTCTCTTTCTTAGCTCTCCTCTGTGAAGATGTTTTGCCATTAAAGGGAGGCCATATTATTTCGAATATATACTAATATCCTATATCCGATGAATCGAATGCTCAGGAAGCGCATATAGCCGGCCTAGCCTTACCGAAAAGAGAAAAGGGGAACCTCGATCTGCTCTTCATTATATTGGGTGAATGTCATTTTCAGCTTTATCTCACTCACATTTTGGTTCATAAAGATAGGCGGATTAACAGTAATAATTCTATAATTTTACTAGGAATTAAAGGCACACTGTCCTACTTGAAGCTCACTTGCTCCCTCTATATAAAAAAAACTTCCCCAATGCATAGCTGTTGGTCCCCCATGATCCTCTTTTTCCTATGTTAAATGAGAGCTGAGTTAATGAGATAGCCACCTGTCACAGTGACCTCGCAGGCTCGCTGGGCGGTCTAATCCCTTCTGGTTGAAGTAGTAACGCCTCCCTTTAATAATTTGAAAATCCGAAAGAATCAATCTCATCAATAAGGAGAAAAGGATATTTGCATGTAATATACAAACAATGTACATAGATGGCGCTATGCAGAAACTATCACACTATAACAACGGTGAAATTCTCTAAGAAAATTTCTAAATTACACAAATAAAAATGAAGTATAATTAGAATTCTAGTTCATAATAAGAAGTAGTGTCGAAGATAATAGCATAACCAGGCGCGGATCTAGGATTTGTTAGGGGGGCCCAATTTGAAATTATGCTAGCCAAATATTGGTACGTAATGGTGACACCGGCAGTGGCGAAATGTGCAAAAACGTTTTTTTTTTTTTTTTTTTTTAGGGAGGGGTGAGGGGTAGAAAAAAAAAATCCGCATCACCCACTTTTACATGCAGGCCCCGCTGAACGTTTCTCTAAGTAGGTTGGGGGAGTGGTATTTACGATAAGGCAGAGCGTAGCGTACATTGGTGTGGGGTCCAGGGGGCAGAGCATCCGGAAGCTCATGGCTTTTAGGCATTTTAATTACGGTCAGATGAGCAAATTTTGAGGAAAAATCTCGAAAAAATTATGTCATTTCAGCAACATTCGTAAAAGCAACGGTATCGAATTATAAATAAACCACGTTTGAATTATATTTGGGGGCATCTGCCCCCCCCCCCAAGCCACCTCACCCCATCAGTACGCCATTGCCCCCCCCCCCCCGATCTACACCTTCTTGGCGGGAAAAATTGCTACTGATCTCCCCTATCTTTCTCTTTGTTTTCTTTCTCTTTGTTTTCTTTCCCCTTTTCTCCTTTTTCCTTTCCCTTCACTTCCTTCTCTTTGTTTTAAGTTTGCTGGGGGATGCAAGGCCCCTTCGCCCCCCCCCCCCCGATCTACACGTTGTTGGTGGGATTAATCGCAAGTTTTCTCCCCTTTTTTCACCCTTTTCTTTTCTTCTTCTTCGTTTTTGTTCCCTTTTAGCTGTCCTCTTTCCCTTTTCCTTCCTACCCCCTTTTGGAGGGCGGGGGTGTGGGGAGGGAGGGGGGCAAGGGCCTTTTGGCCCCTCTGAACTACAACTTTTTGGCGGCAAAATTGCAACTGACATCCCGCTTCTTACCTTCTTCCTTTTTTCCTTCCCTTTATCTCTTCTTTTACTTTTTCTTTCCGTTTCCGTCATTCTCTCTTATTTTTTAATGGTGGTGGGGGGGGGGGGGGGGTGACAGCTTGGAGCCAACGCCCTTTCGGCCCCTGTTCTGCTTCTTCCACCCCTTTTTTCCTTCTTCTTCCTCTTCTTTCTTCCTCCTCTTTCTCTCTTTTGTGAGGGGGGGGGGGGGACAAGGCCCTCCCGGCCCCCTGGATCCGCGTCTGCCTTTAGCTGAAAGTGTTAACAACTAAAAGCACAGTGTTAAGAACTAAAAGTGAACCAAGTAATCCAAGTGAGGCAAAGTGGTCTCGTGGATAGGCAACCGCCTAGTAAGTGGAAGGTATCGGGTTCGATCCCCAACAAGTGTATTTTTTTTTTAAAAGCCAGATATGAAAGGTACTATGTCCCTTTGCAGCCAACCTCAATAACCTCATTTCATCTCTCTCGGAGCTTCTGATACCGATCATGTCGAATTATGATGTTTGATTATTTTGTGCACATCTGCTCCTACTTCCATGATATCAAGTTTTGGTTATAATAGCAGGCTTACGTTTAGGAATGTCACTAGACGTGAAAAACTAAAAGAGAGAGAGAGAGAGGAGGAGGAGGAGGGGGCGAGTAAGGGCGCGAGAGAATTATAACAATCTTTATTTCTAGATCGTGTAAGGGAGTTCCTGACTACTTGCATATTTTGTAATGTTACTAATTTTTACATAAAGTTTTCACAATCGTTACTCTTTACCAATATATCAGATATAATGTCTTAAAAAGTACCGAAATGTGACGTCATACTGGCCAAGTTATCAAGGTTGCTGGTTCCAAACAATCTTGTTCTAAACAATGGTGTGATGATCACACAAACCCCACACCTAGTATGTTTCATTTTGAAGAACTTTAGTTAGTGTTCTCGCTCATTAATTATTAACTCCATAATATCTCCTAGCATGATTTCATTTAAACTTGCCTAGCACCCCCTCCATTGAGACTTAGAAATATTAACTCCATTTCCTAGCTAGTTTGTCATTAATGCTAGTTTTCAAAACTAATTTATGTATAATACACCTACGTGTTACTTTCAAGTTGCCTTTGATACCAGTTAACATGTAAGGAAGTAATGTTCGATAATGTCAAAGTCTTCTGCAATATTTTGTCGTAAATATTGAGATAAGACTGAGTATATGCAGTGCGTCCCAGAAAAAAGAAACTGAGAATTATCGATGTTTTATCATCTTAGTGATAAAATAAAAATCAGAATTATAAACAAAGAAAATGCAATAATTTTTCAATAATTCATTGCATTTTACCCCGGTCCCCAACATGAAAAATTCCTCTGTAGGGCCCTGCATTATGTTTCATGGAATGCCCACATAGAGGATTTTTTTATGTTGGGGGTCGTGGCAAAATGCAATGAATTATTGATAATTAAATGCCTAAAACCCCCTTAACTTACTGGGACTCTGCCCCTTGACCAGTGGCGGATCCAGAGGGAGCCCGGTGGCCCGGGCCTCTCCCTTGGCCCCCCATATTAATAGGTTTGTGTTTGTTTTAGATTTTGCTCAAATATGGGATGAGGTGTTGAGTAAAACAGAAATAGAGCTCCATACCCCCCCCCCCCCCGGTCGAAAAAAAAGATAGTGCTCACTACCCCCACCAGTTATTTTCTCGTACCCCCTCCCCCGTCGCCCCTGCCCTGGACCCAACAAAGGGCCCTAAGGCGAAGCGAAAAAAAAGAAAGAATGAGTGACCTGCCAGTGTCACAAATTATCATGCTTGATCATCACTAATACCTAAAAACCTCTGAGCTTTCAGGGGATCTGCCCCCCTGGACCCCACCTAGGGGCCTATGGAGGGCCCCTGGATGCTTATCTGCCCGGAGTTAAATACTAAAACATCTGAGCTTGCGGGAGCTTTGCCTCCTTGACCCCACCAATTAAGAGACCTAAGGTGGGCCCCTGGATGCTCATCTGACCGTCATTAAGTGCCTAATAACCCTGAGCTTCCGGGTGCTCTGCCCCTTGACCCCTGTACAATTAACTAGGTTTTTTTTTTTTTTTTTTTTTTTTTAGGGCCGGGGTAGGGGCAGGGTTAAATGATTTAAAATTTTTTTAAATGGTGCTCCATACCCCCCCCCCCTCCCCCCCTCCCCCCCCCCCATTAACAAAAAAAAATTAATGCTCTCTAACTCATCAATTTGGCAATTCTACACACTTTGAAGTTGCTACCTTTAATGATTGTGGGACTTTATTGGGGGTGTGGCCCGGCCCCCCCCCCCACTCAGTGTTATTTAGGATACGCATATGCGTGTTCCAAGCGACCCCCCTTTTCAGCAAAAGTCCGGTGTGTAAAGTCAATACGGGTCGACCTTTTTCTTTTGTTATACGAGCCTTTTTCAGCACCCCCCCCCCCTCCCACCCTCCTTTCAGCAAAAGTCTGGTGTGTAAAGTCAATACGGGTCGACATTTTTCCGTGCAAACAATCACAACCCACGTGTTCAGGCAGTGGAATCACCAACATAATTTTAAATTAAATTCAAATTCAAATGAGGTACCAAGACCGTATGGTCGGGGAGCTTGTCCCGAAATAGTCACCGCATTTAATTTAACCTATTAAGATTTTTGACTTATTGAAGTTACTTAGACCATCTACAAGTAACTCAATAACTTATTTAAAAAAAAAAAAAAAAAAAAAAAAAAAAGTTGTCAATCTGACCCTAGCTGTCTTTTTCAATATAGGATGACTGCATGGACATTACAAAACACACAAACATTAGAAAAAAAATCTTTACTAAAAATTTAGGCCAAGTTTTCCACTTCAGCACCATGACCAAATTTCGTCAAAGAAATATAAAAACTGAGAAAATTGTCCATTGGGAAGGGGTTGTATCAAAATCTCCCCTGAAAAATTAATATTTGTTTTAAAACCCCCCTTAAACCAATCCTTGATTCAGGATGCGGCACAACTTTAACAGATTTTGATGCTGATAAAGTATGTAGAATATAACGTATTTTTGGGGAAAGACTTCAAAACATATTTCCTAGTACACTGGAGATTTTCTTAATATTCCTAACAATAATTATTAAAGGATATTGAAGAAGAAAAAAACTGTCAAAATTAATGTTGATGGCAAAGAAAAGTACAGTTAAACACGAATTCCTTACGTTGTCCGTAGGCCTACATGATGACAATCTTAATGGCTCTAAATGTAAACATTACAATAATATTGGTGTCACATAATATGATAGCAGACCAGCCAAGACTTGATTTCCTTTAAAAAAAAAAAAATTGGACGGCATTTTGGGGTTAATGCATGGGCTCATACAAAAGCGGCCGTATTGAAGGGGGCATGGAGGGGGACACAGTGCACTTTTTCAAGCGCCCTAAAAGTGCCCCTTTTTACTTAGAAAAGTGCCCGGCTTTTATTCCGGATAATGGCCCCTTTTTCTTTCTAATAGGTGCCCGAACCACATCTTATAAGTGCCAATCATCGCCTCTGATAGGTGCCCCCTTCACCTCTGATAATTACCCCTATTTGAATGTGAGAGGTGCTCGTTTTAGTTTCACAAGTGCCCCTTTTTCCTTTCTAATTAGCGCCCTTCCCCTTCAGATAATAAGTGCTCCTTTCCATGTCTGATGAATGACCGTTTTACCTATAATACCTGTAATAAGTACCCATTTTTTTTGGACACGTGCCCCTCTTCCTTTCTTATAAGTGCCTCTTTTCCTTATTAATAAGAATCCTCCCCCTTTTAATAACAGCCCCTTTTCACCTTCGATAAATGCCCCTATTACATTCTAAAAGGTGCTCTATTTCCTTCGACAAAAGCCTCTTTTCCATTTTCATTAGTGCAATTTTTCATTTCTGGGGAGTGCCGCTTTGCAGGTGCGAGAAATGCCCCATTTTACTTTGACAACAGTACTGCCCCTTTTCTTATTCAATAAGTGCCCCTTCACTTTCAAATAAGTGCTCCTTTTCATCTCTGATAAATGCCCATTTCACCAGTCCTCTGATAATCAATATATTTACTTTTGCACGTGCCCCTCTTCTTTTCTAATTAATGTCCTTTTCCCTTTCTATAAGTGACCCCATTTCCTTTTTCCATAACTGTGCCCCTAATTTACAGCGACTAAGAGCATTTTTTTTAAATTTTCCCTAAAGTTTCTTGCTATAATTATACGCTCACTCGCATTTTCTTCTTTCTATAACATGTAATTTCTCGTACTGCAACCTCACAAATCTTACAATCTTATTCAGACCATCACAATATGATGCTTAAGCAGTATCTTGGACATGTAACGAGAGAAACACATTTTGAAATCATCCCTGATAATGTAATCACAATATAGGGGTATTATTATTAAACCAATATCTAAAAATTGTATTTTTTCGCTTCGAGGTTTCCTTTTGGAGGTGTACCTCTTTCCAGAAAGTGCACTTCTTATTTGTTGCTGCCCCATCGGCCCATCCCTCTGGAAGATGCTCCGCCGGCCCTATTTTATTCAGTTCTTGCCTATTAATCTACAAGATTTCCCACCAAAAGGTATGAAGCGAGATATTCTTGGCATAATGTATAGTTTCTCAGCACCACATGGGCATCGCAATTTTCTGATAACGTGACGTACTATGCGAAGTCGTGTATCTAGCAAAAGATGATTCCTTCCAAACAGTGTGTGGTGAACAACACTCAGTGGCGGATTCAGGGGGCACAGGGGGCACGTGCCCCCCCCCCCCCGTAAAAAAGGGGGAAAGGGGAAGGAAGGAGAAAAAGGAGGGGGAAAGAAAGAAAAGGGAACAGAGAAAGAAGAAGAAAAGAGGGAGGAGAGAAAAGGGGAGAGGAGAAAAAGGAGAGGGGGAAAGGAAGAAAGGGGAAGAGAGAGGATAGAAAAGGCGGAAAAGGAAGAAAGGGGGAAAGACGGAGAGAGAAATTGGGGAAAAGGAGAATAATGAAAGGGAAAAGAAAGAAAGGGGATGATATTATAAGAAGGTGTTTTTTATCGGAAAAGAGGGGGGGGGGCACGCAATTTGGCAGTGTGCATAATATGGAGTTCCTCTTGTCATACGTGTAGCCTCCCCCCCCCCCCCCCAAAAAAAGGGACAAGAAGAACAACAAAAAAGAGATGGAAAAAAGGGGGGAAAGAGAGAATTGTTGGGAGTTAAAGGAGAAAGGGAAAAAAATGAAAGAGAATTAAACAACATTAGAAGAGAGGTGCGAGGGCATGAGGAATTGCATTTCTTTTAAAAGAATGGGATAACAACCCCCCCCCCCCCCAACCTGTCACTGTCAGGACAGTGGCCGATCCAGGGGGCGGCCCGGGGGCCCGCCCCCCCCCCTGTGAAAAAAACACGTGATTTTTAGCTTTTGGGGGGATGGCCCCCCCCCCCCCCTCGAGCGCAAGGGGGGGGGGACAAAAGAAACGGGGGATGAAAGAGAGGAGAGAGAGAGAGAGAGAGAGAGGGGGGGGGGAGTAAGAGCCTGAGAGAAGAAATTGTCTGAAAATTCAGACAATGATTAAGAGTCGGTACAACGAATCATCTTCTTTCTCTAATAATTTAATGAAATAACTTAGTTCCTGGCCCCGGGTTTATAGGGTTAAATTTGTAGACATTGTGCATTAATAATTATTTGTCGGTAATTGGTGGCTAGATTTGTCGGTAATCGGTGGCCTCTACACCCCCACTGAAAAAGATCTGGTGACGCCACTGATAACAACACAGTTTATACACTTGAAATAACTTTTGCAAGTACTACTGGTGAAGTACCAGACCACCGTCTTTGTGCAGCAACGAAGCATATACAACTTCTCGCGACGTGACAGATCACTTTTCTCTAACTTCTAACCAATCAGAAGGCCTCGTTTTTTTCCAGGAAGTGCCAGTGCGCCATAATTATGCGGTTCTCAAATTGCAAAAGATCCCTACTCTTGGACGGAATAGGAGAAAGCAATGTTACGTCATATTACTCCAGAAAGTGCCTGAAAATGCTCCTATAATGTGGTTCAAAAATTGCAAATGCTTACTCTGGGGATGGGGTTCTGACCCCCTCCCATGCAGACCCACCCGCTTGGTCGCTCCACTCCCTCGCCGCTGACGCCTCGCTTCATCGTTTTTCATATATTTTACCTCATGCGATTTTGTGCCCCCCCCCCCCCCGGTAAAAAAATCCTGGATACTCTCTTTTGAAAAACAGCTTGTTGTATAATAATTTATGTTCTAACTCGTTTATAATGTTTCTCCAACTATTCTTTTAAACAGAAAAGTTCCTTTTGTCTATGTTACTATAAGAAACTTGGCTCAAACAAGATGACTTTTAGACTCCCAAAACGTCCACCATTTTCTATCAAAATTCTTTTCTACAATTTGGAGCTCCAAAATAGAACAACCTACCAGAATATACTAGATTTCAAAGCAGATTCTCATCATTCAAATCGCTTCTCGAGTCGCAAAACAGAGTTCTACTCTATCTGGGTATTTCAATCAGCAATTAGATTTGGAACGAGGAAATACGATTGTACACAAGTCATGGTCATCTTAATTATGTAATGTTCACCAATGAAAATAATTTAAGTTTTATACCGCTATATATTTTTGCATTGTCCATCCCTTATTTATGTAAATTGGAAATTCTCATTTTGTATAAAGAATTGACCAAAGTTCGCGGAGATTTTGAAAAGTTTAAGATTAATGTGAAATTCGATTTAGGATTTCTCATATTCTACACACATTTATTCATTTCAATTATAATTACCTAATAGACAGGACAGTTTTTCACTACAAATTATTCCAACTAGAAAATTCATCGTCGAAGGATCCGGAGATTGAATGACTATAATATTGTTATATTTATGTTTTTATGTCATAAAAGTATTATTTCTCCTAGTCTATCAAACAAATTTATTTTGAATTCTGAAATACATTCATATATAACTAGACAATCATCTCATTTTCATATACCACTTATCAAAACTTCTGTCTCTAAAAATTCAATTTTCTTTACAGGACCAATTTTATGGAATGAGTTACTTATTTATTTATTTATTTATTTTTATTTATTTATTTCACATATTTATACAGGGTATCTCATTCAGATTAAAAACTGGTCTTCCATAAGGCCCTGTCTCAATAAAAATACACATTTATAAAAATTATCAAAACAAAATCATACATATAACAGTAGGAAGAAAAAGATAAATTGAATACACAAAGCATATTGAAATCAAAGCACAATGATAAACAAGTAAAACTAACAATATGAAATAATTTACGATAAAAAAACAAAAACCTGATCTTTCATGTTGCCTTGCTTTGTAAAAATGCAAATAGCTATGCAAAATGTTTACATATTTAATAAAGTGAGAGAAAAATAGAGTATAAAATCAAATACGACGACAAATATATGTAGTAAAGGTGAGACCATATTAAAGGTAAATAATGATACAATATAAGAAGTTAAAATGACCTTTGTATTAAAAAAAAAAAAAAAAACAGGAAGTGAGACACCGCTCATATTATATTGTAAAAAGGCAAGAAAGGTCAGATTTTACAATGTTCAGCAAGATACAGGATTTATGATAAAAATGACAGAGAACCTATAATTCTCCCAGATCCAATTTAGTGGATACAAATTTAAAACGAGTTTAAGAAAATTTAAAAACATGTTACTTCTTTGATATCATCCGTTTAAATACATTGAGAGTTAAACAAAGTCGGGCTTCTACTGTAAGTTTGTTCCACACTTTAACGCCATAATTCACGAAAGTGTTAGCATAAAATTCAGTATTGCACTTAAAAGGTTTCAACAGATTCTTATTACTATTTCGAGTTGTGCGTTGCATAACATCATCTAATAATACAAATTTATCCGACATAGCTGGAGGTGCTAAATTATTAATACATTTAAAAACCAGACAACAAGTGGCCTTATCGAACAATTCATTAAGAGTCGGCCATTTTAGGCCATCCAAGACCTGTCGCGACGGAATGTGCCAAGACTGTCTAGAAATAATATAAGCTGCTCTTTTATGAAGTTTATTTAGCATATCGACATTGTATTTAAATCGACTAGACCATACAGTGCAGCAATAAAGAGCATGCGGTAATACATAGCCCCAGTACAATTGTTTTAGTTGATATTGCGTTAAAGATTCACGGAGCCTGCGTACAATTCCCAGTTTCTGTTTGATTAAGAGGGAGATATTTTCAACATGTTTACTAAACGTGAGATTTACGTCAATAGTAACACCTAGACATTTATAGGCTGAGACACACTCCAGTCGCTTACCGTTTACATCTACCTTTAAGGTCGCATCATCAAAAGTACTAATCCTTTGGTGTGAACCCACCAACATGACTTTAGTCTTGTCTGTGTTTAAAATCACTTTGTTCATCAATGTCCATTCATGGAGTTTACACATTGTGTGATTCAGTTTATTTTGAATCTCTTGGATAGATGTTCCACTTACAGACAGTGTTGCATCGTCTGCATACATATACACACTACATGAACTTAGATACTGGGGTAGATCATTAATCAGAATAATAAATAGAAGCGGCCCTAATACCGAGCCTTGAGGCACGCCTGACCGAACATCCCTCTCAACCGAGGATTTATCTTGGATGGTAACAAATTGCTTTCGATTGACTAAATAGGAGTGGAACCAACGTATGCTCTGTTCAGAACAACCATATTGAGTAAGTTTATGTAGCAGAATTGAGTGATTTACCGTCTCGAAAGCTTTTCTAAAATCAATAAAAGCAAGACCATTAACATTTCCTTTATCTACATTGCTGGCCCAATGATCGATCATGCATAACAATGCCGTTTCACAAGAATGTCCAGGACGAAACCCGAATTGGTTTCCACAAAGTTTATTATTCTGTAATAAATACTGGTACAGATGCTTGTGAACAGCCCTTTCTAGTACCTTTGATACTACAGAGAGTAGAGATATCGGTCTATAATTCTCAACTTTACTTTTGATCCCAGACTTATGGATGGGCTGGATTCGAGCTAATTTCCAGGATTCGGGCACGGACTGAGTTGATAAAGATAAATTAAATATGTAAGTTAGGCTTTCAATCAAAACCGGGACCTCACATATAAGTTTAAGTAGTTTAGTTGGCATACCGTCAGGACCTGTTGCTTTCTTAGACGACATTTTAGATAACTCATTAAAGACAAACTTAGACGTAATATATGGGAGATGAAATTGATCATCGCCATCAGGTTCTGCATTTGAATCATTATACAAATTTTGACTCTCATTTCTTCTTACTTCTCCAATGCCTTCTATACCATCTACATCATTAGTAGTCAAATTTGTGATGGATTCGATAAAATAATCATTCAAGCAATTTGCTACATTTAGTGGATTTGAAACAGTGTCACCATTAATTTCTAGACTGATTTCATTTCTCGGCCTTGCTTTGGTAATGACCTTTAAGGTGCTCCAAAGTGCATTTGTATTACCAAATTTATTTTGCAATAATCTATTTATATGCTCAAACCTTGCCAATCGTATGTTTTGAGTAATAATATTTTTGACTTGTTTATATTTGTTCCACATAGAATTACTCCCACTTCGTATAGCTTGTCTATAGTACGAATCACGTCTTTTCATTAGTTTGATAATGTCACCTGTAACCCAGGGACAAGGGTTAGATCTCATACGTTTCTGCTTTTGGGGGGCATGCACATTAACAGCTGCCATAAACATAACATACCACTTGTTCCAGGCCTCCGTTGCATCAGTCATGGACAAAATGGTTTGAAATGGCATTTTAAACAACGAACTGAGGAAATCATCTTTGTTAAACTTAGTATAACTACGATATTTTATCACATTCATTCTATTTTAGTATGTTTATAACTGCCAATCACTGTATATACCATAAAGTGGTCACTGAGATGGGTTTTTATAATACCACATTTAATATGTTCTTCCGGACAGCTAGTGTAAATATGATCTATCAAAGTTTGCGTGACCAAAGTAATACGTGTTGGTGACTTAATCATTTGGTGCATGAGAAATCCTGTCATAGCTGACTTTAATCTTTGAGTAGATGAATCACAATTCGAAGAGAGTAGATCACAATTAAAATCGCCAAGTATAATGATTTCTTCACTTCGATTGATTGCGTTATTCAACATGTCATCAAGCCTGTCAAAAAATTCAGGAGATGAATTTGGCGGCCTATACAAAGTACACAATAAAACTGGTTTAGTAAGGAAATTGCATTTCATCCGTATCCATAAACATTCAATATCTGTCTCCAAATCTAAACATTGAGAATAGTGAATATTATTTTTAATGTATATTACCACTCCACCACCATGTCTTGTACGGTCTTTGCGTATCATATCAAAGCCATCGATATGAATGTCGTTGTCCAATATCGTCATGTCACAGTGGGACTCTGATATCGTAATAATATCAAAGGGACATTTCTTTACCATGAATCTCAATTGATCTATTTGATCTATTTGTTAAAGCAAGCCCAACTCTGAATACATTTAAAAAGAGATACAAACAATTACGTTTTTGTGAATAGTATTTTATTAGTTTTTATATATTTGCAATCAGGTGTTAATTGTTAGGTGTTAGTTGTTAGGTGTTATGTGTAAGGTGTTAAGTGTTATAGGTTAAAATTCTTTATTATGTCGCAATGGACTAGCACCACACAAGACTTATTGTTCTTTCTTGCTGGTTTCTCATTTGTATTATGTTTGTATTTTATGTTTATGTTTCGTTATGTTATTTGTATGTTCTTTACTTATCTGTAAATATCAATGTTATAATCATGTATGTTTTTATATGACGAATGAAATAAAATGAAATGAAAATGAAATGAAATATCGCGATCGAAAAATTCGATGTCGGATTGGCGTGGCGCTGCAACTAAAAAAGTCATAAAAACGAGACCTTACTTCGCGCCCATTTATACAGCCGATTTATAAAAAATGCGATCCATCAAAAATAAGGTAATTTCCTAATCTGCAAGGCAAGATATTATCAGTTTTTCCACCTCTTTTTTACAATTTAGAGGAAATCTGCTCTCAAAATGATTTCTTGACCGTTATCAGTAAATGAATAATTTTTCAGAACGGACGCAAAACGACTGCAAAATCTGCCGATCTTTTGTCAATATTTTCATAATTTCACACCCGATTCCAGAGAAAAATCCGTGTCTGGGTAATAATAATTATGTTCCTCTTTCAATAGGTGAAGTCAGATTTTCGAAATCTTACCAATTCTTTGAACTTAAGTCACGCGCGATTTATTATATGGTCTCACACCACCATACTTTAATGAATTTAAAGTTTTACCGCTGTTGATTTATTTTACAATTTCAATCTATAATCAGTGATAAGCCTAAATGAAGATGACAAGCGATGCCAACATCGTCGCTGTTTTCACGAAGTGACGGTAGTGAAAAAAAATTGCATTCACTTTGCATTACGATTTTCCTCACTACCGCCACTTCGTGAAAAATCTTGTCAATGTATCATATACCACCCCTTATCTCTCCCTTATCATCCCTTTCTCTCTCATACCTTTTCTCTCACCCCCCCCCTCTCTCTCTCTCTCTCTCTCCCTCTCTCTCTCTCTCTCCCTCTCTCTCTCTCTCTTCCCTTTTCACTCTTCTTCCCTTGTCACTTAAGACCGTTCTTTTCGTCTACCCTACCATTCAAACAGTTCACGTTTCTCTCTCTCTCCCTCTCTCTCTCTCTCTCTCTCCACCCTCTTACTCATGCTTTTTTTTAAATCTTTTTATTTTTTTATTTGTAAATAATTTATTATGTAGTGACATTCAACAGTATCAAGCAAGAAGTATACAATATTATGGTTAATATTATGCTGTGTTTTAATGCAGAGCACTGTGAAAAGCCAGTATGAATTTCATAATTTGATAAATTTCTGAAATTGAAGCGGCTACTAAAATGAAAGATGTAAAATGAATGAACAAATATTAAATAGATTAACAACAACGAGACTCTATACTATACTGCGCGTGATTTACAAAATATGACGTAACAACTGCGTATACACTTTGCATCATGGAGCGCGCCAAGGCCCTTGGTAACAAAAATAAGAAAAGCGCGTAAAAGGCTTGCGCTAAACAATGGTTTCAAAGCTAAATAATTTTCTTATTGTTTTTTTGAACCCACTGTCTGTGGTATTATAAGGGGGAAGCTCAGGGCTGCTGAATGATAAATCAACAGTAGGCAAGTCAGTTAAATGTGGTAAGTAGAATTCTATTCTTGTAATATATTGGGATGATAGAAAAATATATTATTATCTATTGTGAGAAGAATTTCACTTTGAAATTGATGTTATCATAAAGGCGTGTGATTGGGTTTCATCCACATGTTGTGTGTATGGTGGTGTGACCAAAGTTCGCGCGTGACCTAAGTTCGCTATCTCAAAAAATCAGTAAGATTACGAAAATCTGATATCAACAATGGAAAGAGGAACATAAAATTACCCAGAAGTAAAATTTTCTTTGGAATTGGATACGAAATTGTGAAAATATTGACAAAAGATCGGCAAATTTTGCAATATTTTGTGTCCGTTCCGAAAAATGATCAACTTACCGATAAGGGTCTGAAAATCTTCAATTTGAGAGCAGATTTCCTCAAAATTGTAAGTCAACAGTGGTACTTACTGATTGTATGATATCTTGCCTTGCAAATTATGATATTACCTGATTTTTGATGGATCACACTTTTTGATAAATCAACTGTAAACCCCCGTGATTAGGATTTTTTCAAGGGGGGTTTTTAAAATATTTTGCTCCCGAAAATTTGAAAATCGCGCCGGCCGAAAAGTCGCTCAGTGGGGGGGGGGGGGGGGGGGGGGGGGGGGGGGGGGGGGGGGGGGGGGGGGGGGGGGGGGGGGGGGGGGGGGGTAAGCGGACACTTTTATTTTTTGGTTAAAAATTTCAAAATTTGACATTTTTTTTCGTTGGGGGGGGGGGTAAGGTCACCTTATTTAGGTTAGCCGTGGGTATAATTTTTTTTTTTTTTTTTATAATAAAAAAAAAAAAAAAAAAAAAAAAAAGCGAAAGGGGGGGGGTTTTTCGGTTTTTTTAGGGTGGGTTTACATACATTAAAATTCCAAAGGGGGGGGGGGGTTTGAACCCCCAAACCCCCCCCCCCCCCTGCGTACGCCCCTGACTAGATCTAGATCTAGATCTAGAGTAGAAGTAGAACGAGGCTTTAATTTTGTTAAGTGTCCAGACACACAACCCCCATCATCATGGTCTGACTTGGAATTATCAATTTTTTGTCTTTTATGTTGTCAGGAATCTTCTTTTTATTATTTTTCAAAGCCACTAGAGGTCTAGATCTAAGAGTAAGAGTAAGATCTAGATTTAGATTTTATGTGTCCGGACAGGTTGTGTACCCGGACATTTAAAGAAATTTACAAGCAATAGGAATTAGATCTAGATCTAGTCTATGTTTGGATGTTTTGCACAATATTATTATAGATCTAGATCTAGATCTAGATCTAAAGGACAAATATTCATAACGGTTGTTGCTAGATCTGATCCGAAGGAAAAAGAGAAGGCTTTGTTACTATTTTATTATAGATTAGTCTAAGTACACAGACGGATCCGACAGGGGAATGGTGTTCACTAATTTTTCAATGCGGATTCCGAATTAAAATTGAATGCTATATAAACGTTGCCACCAACTGATTTATCTTTTACTGTCACCGTGAACTATAGTTGTTCACAATTTTCGCTTAAAGCGACAACATAAAAACAACAAAATATGACAATTTCAAGTAAGACCATGATGATGGGGGTTGTGTGTCTGGACCCTTAACAGAATTAAAGCCTCGTTCTAGTTATGTCTTTGATGCCGCCAACAATATGCATAGGACTATAGACAGGTCGAGGGCGGCCGAGCGACTTCCAAAGTGGGGGGGGGGGGCACCAAGACAAAAGGGCACTTTCTGGAAAAAAGGGCACCTATAAAGGGAAATCTCTAAGCGAAAATATACCATTTTTAGTCATTGGTATAGGCCAGTTAGGCCTATACCCCTACATTGTGTTTACAATATTATTATCAGGGATTTCAATATTTGTTTCACTTTATACACCATACAAGATATTGCTTAAGCACCATGCTTTGTAGTTGGGTTTGATTGTCTAAGATGTGTGAGGTCGCACTGCGAAAAATTATATCTTATAAAGAGGAAAAAGCCCAATCCTAATGGGGTTATAAGCACATTCTCATAACGGAAGACTGAAAAACCTTCGATAAGTAACATAAGTATAAATATAGATGCGTGCGAGCGTAGTCGCTTGAATTAGCTAGGGTGCGTTTAATGATGAAAGGAAAAGGGGACACTTATCAGGAAAGAAAAGAAGCATGTGCCAAAGTACAAAGAGTAATTATCAGAGGTGAAAATGGGCACTTCTTACACCCTCAAAAAGAGGCACTCACCAGGGATGAAAAAGTCAGTCATGAGAATAGGGGGTTGATATTATTTATATTGTTAAAAGGGAAATTATCAGAGATGAAAAGAGGCACTTATCGCACCTGATAAGGGGCAATGACCAGATATGAAAAGGGGCACTTATGTGAATGAAAAAAGGGCACCAATCAGATTTTATAGGGGCATTTATCGGAGGTGAAGGGGGCACTTATCTGAAGTGAAAAGGAGTAACTTCTCGTACCTGAAAAGGTTCATTTACCTGAGAAGGGGCACTTATCATTAGAAAAAGGGGAACTTATTAGAAAGGAAAAAAGGCAAATGTGAAAGTATAAGGTGCGCTTATCCGAGTTAAAATGGGGGTAGTTATTAAAAAGGCAAAGGGGCACTTCTTACAAAGGAAAAGGGGCACTGGTCAAAGTAAAAGAGGCACGTACCTCTCAGATTTAAATAGGACAATTATCAGAGGTGAAGGGGGCACTTATCAAAAGTGAAAAAGGCACTTCTCGTACCTAACTAGGGGCACTTACACGAGAGATTAAAAAGGGCACTTATGAGAATGGAAAATGGACACTTATTGTAAAGGGAAATGAGAATGTGTCGAAGGAAAAGCGGCACGTGTCGAAATAAAAGGGGCCCTTATTAGAGTTGAAAATGGGAAGGGACACTTTTAAAAATTAATAGGGGCACTTTTCAAAGTAAAAGGGACACTATTCCTATGTGAAAAAGGGGCACTTTTCCTATGTAAAAAGGGGCACTTTTGGGGTGATTGAAAAACTGGGGGGCACTGTGCCCCCTGTCTCCCCCAACCCCACCCCGGAGGGGCGCCTCTGTCTATAGATCTAAGTAATTGCTCAACAACAAGGTAGGTAAACCATGCAAGGTAAAGCCAAGGACAAGTTTTGAATGCTAAATCAACGTCACTTTGGTGATTGAGGATCTTCTTTGTATACAGCCTAAAGTATATACAGGCCATTTTAAACTTGTGAGAGCTTATTCGCTCTATCAAAGCCTATATCTATAGCGTGAGATCATAGTTCATGCTACCTTGATTTTATTCACCTCCTCAAAAGGTAGGCCACATTTCGAAAATCTGATCACTAATGGAAAGAACTAAAGAAAAATATTGACAAAAGATCAGCAAATTTTGCAGTCATTTGCGTCCGTTCCGAAAAAGTACTGACAAGGTTGTGGAAAACTTCATAGTGAGCGCAGTTGTCATCAAAATTGTGAGTAAAAAGTGATACCAATAATATTGTAGATCTATGGTATTTTGCCTTGCAAATTATGCAATTACCTTAATATGTTGATGAATCACATTTGTTGATAAAATTGGCTGTAAACCCCCTTGCGCGGAGTAAGGTTTTGTTGTTTATATGACTTTTTCGTGAGTTGTAGCGCGCACGCCGATCCGACATCGAATTTTTAGAACGCGATATATCAGGAATCATTTGACGATCAATTTTCTCGTTGCACCAATTTGTAGTAAAACACTTCAACGTCAATATGAAAGTAATTGAAATAGATAAATCTATGTAGAATATGACAAATCATGGATCGAATATCATTTGTTTCTTATATGTTAAAAAAATCTCCGCGAACTTTGATCACCCCGTCATACAGCACTGAGTATCCTGAGTATCATTTTGTCCATTTTCTATCGATTTCACAAGCAAAGTTTCAGACAAGGAATGGTTTATAGTTATGTGTGTATGTTTGATTACAATGAGAAGGCATTATAATGAGCACACAATCATGACCCAGGTAGGCCTACGTGTACCTGCACGTAGGGCTGCAGGATATTTCTGCAAGAAGGTTGCGTATTTGCCAGGTATAATATATATTAGGTTCATTTGTAAAAAAATATTGAACATAATATCACCAACTGTTGCAATAGATGTTTTCTCTACAGTTTTGTTAGACAATAAGCTTACAAAAGACTGCAATAGCTGAAAATTATGGTTGAAAATAGTATTTTTAAGAGTACAGGGTTTATCATGCAGTTTATTACGGTCGTTTATGAGGGATTTGTTCAACAATTTACTGAGAGAGAGAGATTGCTGGTATTTGATTGCATCTTTCATTTAAATGGCATGCAGTTTCACAACTCAATTGAACATGAATGATTTAATTTCAAACAAATAGGCTATCAGTAACTTCCTGCATTTGAGATTTTCGGACAAGTTTGCGGCACTCAATCATATTCAAAAGTGTGTATGTAAATATTTATTTTAAAGTCATTAATCGTAACTAAAAATAATCAAGGACCCAGTTTCGTCATCTAAGGGACACCATCATTAATGGTACATGAATCAGACAGAACAGCATGGTAACGAACATGACGCATGAAAACCTAGGTTTGTCGACAAACCTCCTTTTGAATTCGGGCCATTGCGTACGACAGGAAAGGAAGTCACACATCCAAGTTATTGCTGAGGATTGGTTCTGTTTTGATAAAACTTACTCATAACTACAATGTGGTCAATTCTATCAAAAGCTTTCTTAAAGTCAGTTAGAAGAATTGTTGACGACGTTTTAGGGATTTCAGTATTTTATACAAAATGATGAAGAATATTAGTTGAACAATTATGTTGATAGGCATTTTCTATTTCCAAATTATGGAAACTGGTCAATTTGTTGTCCAATGTCTTGCAATATCCATTTTGCAATGAAAACTTCAATAATTCTTTAGCAAAATGTTCGGTCAAAGATATTGGTCTTAATTTATACAATTTAATTATCATATATCACCTTTCTAGCCACTAGCGTTATGATTATATGGAAGGGGTCGCAGCTATTAATTTCAGTTCCTCGTCTTGAAGCAATCACTTAGATAAGCACATTTATTACAAATTATAGATCTCATTAACCGTTCAATAAAGGTATTTCTCTAACTGTGTTGTAATGTATCTTGAGTCACGAGTTCCACATTTCATTTTCAGTATTTTTCAATTATTGTTCTATCTACCTGGAACAAAGAATAAGGACAAAAAGACAACTAGTTTTGCTATATGTGTAAATGTCTAACATATTATTGAAAATTGTGAGTTTGAGCGTATACCTCATTAACGTAAAGAAAGCGTGGCACTCATCAGGAAATGTCTCCACCCCAACCCCCCCCTCCCCCCACTCCGGGGTCCCCACTCATGGTTCATGTGACACCAGCGTCTCTAGCAGCACATAATGAGATCTTGGAGTTGTGCTCGATTGTAACTTAAAATGTTAACTCCATCTGTCGGAATGCATCTCTATCTCTCTACAAAATTGGAAAGATAAGAAATCTCTTCGACAATCATACAACTGAAATCCTTGTCAACTCCTTGCTCACCTCGATTTTTTGATTTTGTTTGTTTTGTTTGTTTTTGTTGTTGATTTAAAAAAAAAAAAATCCTCTCCACATCAATCTCCCTAATAAAGTCATCGCCAAGCTTTACCGAATTAAAAACTCAGCTGCCAGACTAGTTTCTAAATTACCAAGACAAGAGTATCACTCCCGCTCTACAGAAAATCCGCTGGCTGCCCGTATCCCAGAGAATCCAGTACAAAGTCATCCTTCTTTCAAGGCAATTCATCAACTCTGTCCCAGTTACATATCTGAACGAACGACAGGAAAAAGTCATATGGATCCAAAGATTCTCATCTGCAGCTTCGCGTCTTTGGAACTCCCTCCCACTAGCTTCCGAACCATCACAGAATTAACTTTCATCAAATCACAACTGAAATCTTGTTAAAAAACGCTTTCTTATGTCATTACTGCAGTATTGTATTTTACCAAAATCAAAATATATGCATTATTGTACTGTACTTTGTCATAATTTGCTTTCATTTCTCTCTTAATTGATTATGTTTAATCTTTTCCCTATTTTGATATTTCTTTAGTTCATGATTAAATAGGTAGTTATCTGCAATTTTGTTGTTTTATTATTGTAAAGCGCATTGATATTTTCTCTGAAGATGAAATGCGCTGTAGAAGTCTAGGTTATTATCATTATTATTATTAATATTAGTACCTTTAGTATAACACAATTACACATGTATGTACGAACAAATATAGCGTCTAACTATAAAGTTTTGTGCTCTTGAATCGCTTATATTTAATTTGGGCCCTTGAAATAAAATTTTGGGTACCTGAGACATAATTGGCTATCAATCATGCCCACAATGTATCATTGTATTTTTAGATTGGGGGATTGTCTAGAGATGCTGGTCCTTTAGGTCCCTTTGAGCAACGTTAGGGCCCATGCATGTGGTCTTCTGTGAATAGTGGATTTTGTACACCAAACGAAATTTTTCTGCCAAAATATTTGTTCTGAAATACATGAAACTACTGGTTTACCCCTATTATAAAAAAAATGCACTATTGGCACAGATTTTCAAAAATCAGTAGGTGGCATCGTTTGTAGCATTAAGTTTTACTACGAAATCTGCGTTTAAAAAATGGTGAACACCATTTCCCTGTGGGAGCCGTCTGTGTACCTAAATATTATGTTTGGTAGGTGTCCAGACAACCACCCCCCCCCCTTTTCAGATCAATAGCAATAAAAGACAGCATAGATTTTAAATTGAAAATGGGCACAAAAAGTCATGTAGAATTCATGTTTAATTCATTTTATGCCAACATGTAGATTCTCGATTTATCTTCCTTGGCATTGTGCTATACTCTGTTTAAAATAAAATTGAATCTATAGAGAATCTATTATAAATTATATACTCTCTTAATTTCTAGGAATTATTTTAAATCCAAGGGGACAAGTTCCCCTTGGATTTAGAATAAATTCTTTGGACTTTAAAATAAGTCCTAGAAATTAAGAGAGTAGGCATTAACATGTGATGACAGAATATTAACATCTGATGCATTATAGGCGTCTGGTGATGTTGTTATTATTTTGTTTTATTTGTTGGTAGAGCAAGAGTCCTGGATTCGACATCATCAATGGCATCCGCAGTGTGGCAGAAACTTGGACCACGTGGCCTGGCTGCCATAGCAGCTGCGGCTACCGGAATAGGCATCGGGATGACCTACCTCTCGTCACCGCAACGGGAGACCCAAGCTGCTGCTAACTGCAACTTGTGCGAAGATGGCACCTACACCCCTACCTTTGGCCAGAAGTCAAACTTCCCACCCTCGGCCAACTTCCCAGACCTTTCGAAGCACAATAACGTGATGGCTTCCCACTTGACTCCAGGCATTTATAGCCGTCTCAGCAACCTGTCCACACCCAATGGCTTCACCCTGGATGAGTGTATCCAGACAGGGGTAGATAACCCTGGGCATCCTTTCATCAAGACGGTCGGCATGGTAGCTGGGGACGAGGAGTCATATGAGGTACATTTTACACATTTTTAGAAAAATAAATCACATCTCTCTTATTCTTCTTCTTCTTCGTTTTCTTCTGCTACTTTAATTTTTCCGCCGCCTCTTTCTGTTCCTCGTTCCACTTCTACTGCCACTTCCACTTCTACTCGTACTTATGCTTCTAATTCTGCTTCTACTTGTACTTCAATGATTCTACTTCTACTTCTTCTTCTAAGATTCTACTTCTATATGTCTATTTCTATAATTCTCTACTTCTACTTTGACTTCTATATTTCTACTTCTACTTCTGCCTCTACGTGTACGCCCAAATCTTTTGATACTTTCACTTCTATCTCAATCTCTATCTCATTCTACTTCAATTTCTACTTCTATTTTGCACAACAAATGTACAAGGTATGCGCTTGGAGAGCAAAATAGTTATTCTGCATTATTTACTAATTAATGTAAAGCGCTTTGAGCATGTTTTTGTACATTGTAAGGGCGCTATATAAATATCAATATGTATGTATGTACTACTTCTATTTCTGGATTAACTTCTATATTTCTACTTCTACGATCACTTCTGCTTCTACTTCTGCTTCTATTATTCTACCTCAATAGACTTATACTTTTACGACTATAGTTCTAGATTTACTCCAATACTTCTACTTCTATAATTTTACTCACTCTACTTCTACGTCTACTTCTGCTTCTTCTTCTTCCTCTACGTATAAGTCTATTGTTACTTTTATTTCGATCTCTTTATCCGTCTATACGTCTACTTGTGCTTATAATTTTCCTTCTATACTTTTACTTCTACTTCTAAATATACTCCTACTTGTATATTTCTACTAACTCTACTTCTACTTTACTACACTGCAAATTCGTTGTGTAACGACTTTACACAACATGATGAATGGTCAATAGGAAACCCAACTGTTGTGAAAGTAATTCACTATAGTTTATAATTTGAAGATTTTTATCAAAAGTTCTATTCTTCTGTCAAAATTGAATATGCTCTCGAAATGTCATTCCGTAACGCTTGGAATAACCAATTTACTTTTTGTTTGATTATTTTTGTAAAGGTCTTCAAAGAACTGATGGACCCCGTCATCGACGAGCGACACAATGGCTACGGTCCGGACGATGTGCACACAACGGATCTGGATTCCTCCAAAATTCGCGGCGGGGTACTGGACTCCAAGTATGTCCTTTCCTCTCGAGTGAGGACAGGTCGAAGCATCCGAGGACTCAGTCTTCCACCAGCCTGCAACAGGGCTGAGAGACGCATGGTCGAACAGGTTAGCGTATTAAGTTAAGATCAGCACAATCCTCCTGAGTCGCCATAATGAAAACATTATCTTTAACAAGCTACATTTTACAAGCTACTGTAGCTTCTCAGTAGACCCCTTCACATTTACCCACTACTTTGTTATCCAAGATCTCAATCTGTTCATTATTAAAGCTCTGTATTTTTTCCTAAATCAATGTAAATATTTGTCATATTCTTAAACAAATTGTGGAAAATTAATGAATGAATAAACTATATCTCGATTCTTTTGTTTCTCCATCAGGTCGTTACTGACGCTCTTGCTGGTCTAAGAGGAGAGTTGGCTGGACAGTATTACTCGTTGGTTACCATGTCTGAGGAGGATCAACAGAAGCTGATTGATGATCATTTTCTCTTCGACAAACCAGTCTCTCCTCTTCTCACCTGTGCAGGCATGGCCAGAGATTGGCCCGACGCCCGCGGAATCTGGTTAGTTGTCCCTTTCCTTATTCTTTCCTTCTGTTTGTCAAAAATTTAAAAAAATCGTGACTGTAATCAGAATATTCCTTTGTCCTATCGATTTTATTTCACTGTATTGGCCTTGTAATATAACCGAACAGTCAGGGGATATGTCGGCTCTATCCTGAATCGTGGGCGGCCCTAGATAATTTTGTCAGGGAGGCACAGATCTCAACAAAATATCTGACAAGCCATTGAATGCAAGCAAGCAGGTAAAGAAAAGAAGAAAAAAGGGGTGCCGAAAACCGTATACATGACTGTTTAAAAATGATAACTGTATATATCGTCGAGTCGTGAAGTGTAATGCTCACAATGTTAGCTGGAACTGACAATAACAGGATAACAAATATTGGTCAGACAGGGTGAGATAAGTTTGAAAAACTCTGAGTGTTTCTTGATAGGCACAATAACAACAAGAACTTCTTGGTGTGGATCAACGAGGAGGACCATACCAGAGTCATTTCCATGGAAAAGGGTGGCAACATGAAACGAGTCTTTGACAGATTCTGCTCTGGTCTCAACCAGGTAATGAAAAAAAAACAGGGGAAACGAATTGAGAAATGTTACTAAAGTTTTATTGTAATGGTATAGCAGAATACTTTTTTTTTATCAAAAGAAGCTGTATGTTTTTTCTAAATTGCATACTGCGCTGTGTGATGATAATAGGCCTATATTCTGTGAAAAGATATAAAGAGGTTTCATGAGACCGACGACCCATTAGACAGACAGCCCACAAGACCGATAGGTCTCCCCGGGAGGTCTCCGTGGCTTTCTGGCAACTTTTCTTTTTAGAGTTCACGAGACGGTCGGGCTGTCAATCTCGTGGGCCGCCGTTTTAGAACCGTTGTTAATGTGGAATCTGGTCTCATGTGCTGTTTGTCTATCTGGATATCCCTTTTGGTTATACTTTTTTCTTTCACCTATACATTGATATTCATACTTATAGAATATAATCATTTTCAAGATATTTTATTTTTACATCGAAAAGTTGTAATAGTCTTGCTCACCCATTCAATAAGAGTCTTTCTTACTGTATTAGGTGATGTATTACCGTTTCCTATTATGTTGCGGTCTCTACCAGTACGATAATGGTTTTGATGATATCTTTAACTATTTCCATCGAATTTCATGATATGACATATTTGTTATCATTATTGACAAGTTCAAGTGATTTTAAGCTTTTAGATCGCTTTCATTATCCCCCAAACAGGTTGAGGAGTCAGTTAAAGCTAAGGGATGGGAGTTCATGTGGAATGAGCATCTAGGATACATCCTTTCTTGTCCTTCTAACCTCGGTACAGGACTCCGAGCTGGAGTACATCTCAAGATTCCTAATCTGTCAAAGGTACGCTCTCCTATAGCCGGCTACGATTCTCGCCGAAAGGCACCTGACGCAGTCACTGCCCGTTGCACAATCATGATGCGTCATGTTGCCTAACATAGGACGGTGTCAGTGATTGTATCTTGAAACTCCATGGCCCGAATTCACAAAGCAAGGTTTGAGCCCAGACCAAGGTTTGAGCTCAAACCTCCTTTTGTTTCGCCAAACCTCCTTTTGTTCTTTACAAACCAGGTTTGTAAAAAAACGCGTAAAACGCGTCATATGACGTACGAAAACCAAGGTTTGTCGACAAACCTCCTTTGTGAATTCGGGCCCATACGTCGGACAGTCATGTGGTGCAAAGTGTGATTGCACAATAAATAGTGCAAATACAAATTTCGTGTGTACTTGCTTGGCTTGACAGGCCCGATTAGCGCAGGAAGTAGCGCAATCGGAATGAATACATGAGTCGTAATTTCGATTGCAGCGGGGAATACCCCTTCCCAATGGTTATGTCTTTAATAATATAATATTAATAATAATAATCAATATATAGTCTTGTTCAGTTTGCCCATGATTTTCAATCCTTGTGTATGATTATGCATTTTTTATTTATTTTATTTATTTATTTTTTTTTTTGGGGGGGGGTTAGGGGGAAATTGCCTTTTAATCTGGTAATATCTTGGACTTGTCATTTGCTTGAAACTAATTCTCTTATTGTTTAGTTCAATTCAATTCAATTCAAAGTAACATTAATTTGTTAGCCTTTGTTCATATCAACAAAAAGTACTTAATGGATACATACTGGCATAAATAATTTTGAAGAGCATAGCGACACAAGGCAGAAGACAATCAATAAGTATTAATACGACATACAAATGGGTTATTTGGAAAGACGTATTGCTAATAAACTTTCCAATACAATTTTCTTTTTTCTTTTTTTTTCTTTTCTCTTGTGTGGTCTCTACAACTATAGGATATAAGTCGACTGGATAATATCCTAGAAAAACTCCGTCTTCAGAAGCGTGGTACTGGAGGTGTTGACTCGGCAACGGTTGGTGATACCTTTGACATCTCAAACAATGACCGCCTTGGACTATCAGAGGTATTAATAAAGCTGCTCTTTCGTACGATTCTTTAAAACCTGAAACTTTTGCGCACATAAGATCCCAAATTTTCGCGAGTGATTCAAATTTGCGAAAGATTCATGCCGCAAAAAATATATGAATCACAACTGATGAAACATTGGATTTTTTGACATTTTAACTTGAGTTTCTAGCGGTGAAAATTGCTGCTGTTTAAAAATTGTGAAAGTTTCATTTTCCAAAATCCACTGGTTCTGCAATATAAATGGAAGAATTGTAATCCTATAATCGTCTTTCTCCTAAAACAATTTTCGGAGACATGATGGTAAAATGAATAGAACAACAGCAGATCCGCGGCATTCTCTTGGTCTTGGTTCAAAACCGAGTGTCAAGTCGCGAGGCATATTTAAGAAAACCATCCGAAAGTGGTGCCCGAGATTCCTAATAAGAAGAAAAATCTGTATCCACTAATACGCAACATTTCTTTTCAAGTGCAATGGGCTCCTATTCGACCGCCATTTTGTTCCACAATGCAACAGTTCTTGTCGTAACTCTTATTATAAAGAGACTCTAACTTTTTAAGGGCTGTTCCCCCCCCCCCCCCCCCCCCTCCGTGAACGGAGGGATACCATGCGTGTTCCTAAACTCTCCGGCTCGTAACAGAAGAAAAAGGTCGATCCGTATTGACTCTACACACCGGACTTTTGCTGAAAAGGGGGGGGGGGGGGGGTGCTGAAAAAGGCTCGAGTATAACAAAAGAAAAAGGTCGACCCGTATTGACTTTACACACCGGGTCGCTTGGAACACGCATATACGTACCCTAAATAACACTGAGTGGGATGTGGGCGGGGGGCTGTTTGACGAAAATTCTCCAAGTTCTCAGTTTTTCATATTTGTCAAGATGGATCAAAAACTTTTTAAATTGTCTGAGAACTACTCATTTTCACAAAGAACCTTTCAATGCCCCATGAACGACATCCCTGCGCGAACATGCAATGTGATGTCAATATATTCATGTGAATTCGTTGAATATTTTCTTATCAACAGGTAAATCCATACAGGTAAATCCATTTTTTGTTTTTAGGTTTGAAAACTATTGTTTTCTTCAATAATATTGTCCCCGTAAAAAATAATGTCGATTGGTACAGTACTAGCCTTATTTAGATGACATTAACTCGCGTGATCCCCCTTTCTCTATGACTATGCGACGGAAAGATCCTTCACAGTAAATAATGATCATCAAAAGCCAGATAAATCTTAGTTTTTTTTCTAATAAAGATTAAAACATTATGTTCATAGTGATTAGGATTCTTAATTCTATTAGCGATGCAACATGTTAAAATGAGAAGCTCAGTGTATGTAGTTTTTCCTGTCTTATAAGTCGACATCAATGCAGAATACACTGAAACTGTTCAGGAGATCGACTGTCAAAATAGTCGGAGCATTAAGTTTGTTTTAATGTTGCCATATTGCCATGATTTGGTCTTTAATCTCTCTCTCTCTCTCTCTCTCTCTCTCGCTTTCTCTCTCTTTTTCCAGGTCACACTTGTTCAGCGTGTCATTGATGGAGTGGATCTTCTTATTAAGATGGAAAAACACTTGGAGAAGAACCGTTCAATCGAGCATCTGATACCAAAATAAATAAATTAGTTTGCTCCATCACTCAACATACATTGTAATATAAAACACCAATAATCAGGAAAATTGATACTTGTACATAGAAACTGCTGCAAAGATATATATTCATGCAAACATAAAATTGCGCAGCTTTGTCCAAATAAATATTACATCTTATACATTATGAGCACCTTTTGATAATACACTGAAGTTGTTTATTTATCTAACTATTTATATTTATAATGAAGAAATGTACTGGTATTCGAGGTAATGAAACTTTATTTTCATTTCAAATCAATAAAGTATCTTTAAATACAATATTACGACAGAAAGATCTAAAGTGTATTAACATGGGACTCAGTGGAAACCGAAACGGCGAAACCATGTCATCTGTAGTAAGCTCTATGTAAAAATAGAAAATATATCCATTCTATAAGAAACCAAGTGCTGCACATAGAACTATATATTTATTTTGTGTAGAATTATGAGTTGCGAAGATTTTTCCAGGGATATGAATATTATCATGAAGAAATATAATCTGAATGAAGCATATCATGTTTTAAAAGTAACAGTATGAATGTAATGGAACTTAATGCACTGAAATGATGATAATGGTTGTCAATTTATTGGTAACTTCTCTCTGAAATAAAACTATATATAGAATAAACTCAAAGAGAAATTTCAATTGTTTGTTTACCTTTATGCGTATCAGTGAATAAGATAATCTGTCTAGAAATGAAGGGTTGCTTTTTATATGTATTAAAGGTGATAACGACGAGACTAGTGATTTATCATTGAAATTCAAAATGGTGTTTGTGAAGAAATTTTGTAAATAAGAGATGGGCAAAAAGGGAAACATACAAGTTTGTTGGGCAAAATAATGTAACCCATGCAACGACTGGTTAAATTTACCCACTTTGGGCTACATTTTACTAAATCACCTATTACACAAAATGCAAAATTGACCTAGCTCTGTTTAGGGGTGAAACCTTTTTTTTTTAAATTCGAATTTATTACCAAATCTCTAACATGTACATTATAGTCTGCAAAATTGTGAGTTCCAAATTTTGTTTCCTTCATTTTGCTCCCCGAATTTAAAAAAAGTGCCTATCAATATTTCGAGGGGGGGGGGGGGGTAGAAAGCACTACAAAAAAAAATCAATTGGCCCCCGACATTTAAAGGGATAGTTGAGTTCTGTTTTCAGATGCCTTCAAGGTGCATGGTTATTGCTCTTATTCTTATCTATGGCATTTATAGTGCCCTTTTAGAACCTAAAATTGCTATGGAGGTAATTTTAGACCCCAAGATGTGTGAAATTTAGCCAATACGATCATACCAATTCAGGTCCACTTTCCAAAAAACACGGTGACCGTTAATTAAATATTTAATTAAAAATAACAATACATGAACCGGCTAATTGTAGGTAATATAAGCAACACGAAAATGCCAACAAAAAAGCCAACATCGGCATTGGCTGAAATACGACGTAAAAGGCGTTATTTCGTTTTTTTAACGGTTTTTTTCAAATTTTTCAAAATATCTTATATTTGTGGTGGTACAGAAGTATTAGAAATCGTTATATTTCAGCCGTCTCTGAACCGATTTTGATCAAACAAAGATGATTTCGTCATTTAAATATTATGTTCTTTCAAATTTGACACTCAGTTTTTCATTATCTCACAAAAAAAAATATTTTGTGTAGCGCCCTCTGCAACAGAACTCAACTATCCCTTAAAAAAAAAAAAAAAAAAAAAAAAAAAAAGACCAGCCCTAAGAGGGGGGGGGGGTAAACCCCCTAACCCTCCCCCCTAGATCTGCCCTAGAGATATAGACTCGATTCATAAATTAGATTTAATTCTGGAGAGCTGTAGGGAAAAAATCTGACTTAAGATTAATAAAAATAAAACATTTATTTTTACTCTAGAGTCACATGTTGGCTCGGCAACTTTTTATCCTTTTGGAAAGGAAGTTGGCATTGTAAAAATATTAGGTATATGTTTTTCATTAAATCCTGACGTTACTGAAATGATGAATTATAAAGAGATATTGAGCAAAATTAAGAAATTATTAAATATTGGTGGAAATAAAGAGATCTCACTCCGATTGGAAAAATCACTTGCTAAAAACATACGCATATTCAAAATTGATTTATGTTTATATAGGCCTAGCTCTTTGATTCCGGTGCCTGAATGGGTTTTCAAAGAAGTTGATGACATCTGTTTTTAATTTTTATGGCGAGGGAAGGACAAGATATAACAAAGAGGACTTTGTATCTTCAATACAAACAAGGATGATTGAAAATACTTAATTTTAGACTTGTTTTATGAAGGTACAAAGGGTGATGTTGATCAAAAGACTTGGAATTGGAGAACAGAAAGTGAAATGGAAGAAAGTACTTCAAATTTCTACTGAGTACTGAGACCAATAATTGTAGGAAATTTAATTTTTTCTATACTTATTTAACATGATCAAGATACAGTTACCAAAATACTACGTACCAGGAAATGATAAATATTTGGTTTGATATGATTGTGTTTATTAAAAAGGATCCAGTTATAATAAACGAAATTAAATTTTCTTCAAACATAGGTATATTCATGAAAAAGGAAAAACATATTTTCATAAAAATATTTTCTTAAAAAATACCTATAAATTGTACCATATTATAGCCGAAGAAGGTACATTGAAGTCAGACACTTATTTTAGATGTATGGGACTAGATCTAGATCAAGGGGCCCGGGGGGCCCGCCCCCCCCCCCCCCCCTGGGAAAAAAAGAAGGAAAAAAAAAAAGGAACCTACACTGTATTATTATAAGGGAAAAAACAGTATGATATAACTTACAGTACATATCATTAATTGTAATCTGAATAAAATATGCGTTTAGACTTAAATGGCAATATCTGGCAGATAAAAATATGCTCATCTGACCGTAATTAAATGCCTATGGACCCCACCTAGGGCCCTAGGGCGGACGGCTGAATGCTAATCTGACGGTAATGAAATGCTTAAAACCCCTGAGCTTCTTGGTTTTCGGCCCCCTGGACCTCACGCTATAATTATAAGTCCTGCCAGTGTAAAAAAAAAAAGGTATCAAAATATGTTCATCTGACCGTAATTAAATGCCTAAAACCCCTAAATTTCTGGGGCTCCACCCCTCGACCCCGCCAGGGGCCCTAAGGCGGGGTCCTGATGGTTGTCTGACCGTTATAAAATTCATGAAACCCCTGAGCATCTGGGGGCTCCGCCTCCTGGACCCCACGCCAATTCGTGACCTGCCAGTGTCACAAATAAGGTATAAAAATATGCCCATTTGACAGTAAGTAATTGCCCAAAACCCCTGAGCTTCCGGGGGCTCCGCCCCCTGTACCCCACGCCAAATCGTGACCTGCCAGTGTCACAAATAAGGTATAAAAATATGCCCATTTGACAGTAATTAATTGCCCAAAACCCCTGAGCTTCCGGGGGCTCCGCCCCCTGTACCCCACGCCAAATCGTGACCTGCCAGTGTCACAAATAAGGTATAAAACCATGCTCATCTGACAGTAATTTATTGCCCAAAACCCCTGAGCTTCCGGGGGCTCCGCCCCCTGGACCCTATACGCCTATTCGTTACCTGCCAGTGTCACAAATAAGGTATAAAATCATGCTCATCTGACAGTAATTTATTGCCCAAAACCCCTGAGCTTCCGGGGGCTTTACCCCCTGGACCCCACACCAGTTCGTGACCTGTCAGTCTCACAAATAAGGTAAAAAGTTATGCTCATCTGACGATAATTAAATGTATAAAACCCCTGATCTTCTGGGGGCTCCGCCCCCTTGACCCCACACCAATTCGTGACCTGCTAGTGTCACAAATAACGTATAAAAATATGCTCATCCGCTCTGGGGAATTTTGGAGATAGGTCCCTCCCTGGCGTTCAAGGGGGTGCGATTTTTCAAATTTTCGAAGGCCAAACAAAAATAAGTGCTCACTACCCCCTCACTTCTTTAGGGGCCACGTGCCCCCCCCCCCCCGTGGCTTCGTGCCTGGGAATAAGCTCTTATTTTTTCTCAGACAAACAGAAGTATTGTTTGATAATGAAAAAATGGAATACAGTGATACATGTAGGCAAGCAATGTGATTATATAAATTCAAAATATGTAGTTGTAAAAAATCTAATAATCAATTTAGCTTCTTATGTTTTATAAAGGGCAAAAAAGAAAATGTGATTTTGCAAACACATTCGACATTATTTTATTTAAAGGAAATATTATGGAGGGCAAATGTTGAAAAGTATCACCTCTGGAAAAAAAATGTTGATTATGTTTTTTTTTAAGTATCATCATGTTTGTGATATAAGTATAATTCATGTGTTTTTCTTTGTAATCGATATAATTATGTGTTTCTTATGTACGTATTATTCATTCATTTAAAAAAAAAAAAAAAAAAAAATGAAGATAGGCAAATAATTAATAATGTTGTTTTATAATTATTTGCCTATTTGCCTATTAGGAGAAATGAAAGCGTTCAAGTATTGAAGGAATAGGAGATAAGTTGCTTAAAAGTAAACAAGAAGACAGAAAGATTGTTACCGAGCGAAATACATTGACACTACATTATAAAAATATGGGAATATTTGAAAGTGTCACACATCACCATTCAAACGAAAACATCATCAGTGGAGTGGTCCGCCGGGTTCGCGATCGTTTTTGAGGTGGCCGCTCTCTGCGGCTTCTACAAAGGGACACTACCGCCATATATTATAGACTGCCTCTTCTCTTCTCTCCGAAGTTCTGTTTTGTTTGTTTGAGTGTTTGTTGTTGGTCGGGGGATGGGGGAGGGGGATGGGAAGGCTTTGATCTATAATATTCATTCAGTATAATTAATTTGAAGACATTATGTACTAGGCCTATAGTCTATATGAATTTAACTAGGCCTACATGTATTATGTATTTCTGAGAGCTGTACAATTTTCTTTACATTTTGATGTTATATCAATTATGTAGATGTATGATTTTTCATTTGTACTGAATGAATGCATTAAATAAATGCCACAAAATAAAAAATTGTGAATGATCAGGAAAGTTTCTTTGTAAAATTAAGAGGTCCCACCGAGACTTGAACTCGGATCGCTGGATTCAAAGTCCAGAGTGCTAACCATTACACCATGGGACCTTGGATGTACACCGAGGAGAAATTAAATATTTTATACAATAGAATCATAAATTGACAAATTCGCTTTTCAACGAATTATGCATTTCATATGATTTAAATTATTGTTAAAGATTTTCTCACCTGTAAATACTATATATTGGCCTATATATTACTTCCATCAAAATTATGAGGAAATAGAATCAGGAAGTCCATTGAAATTCTTTTTTTTATCCCACAAAGATATACATGTATGTGCAAGATACACTAGCGTTGCTTGCACATATAAGCCATTAAGCACGTACGAGAAAAGCGTGTCCTTTTCATGGAGTTTGCGCTAGTGTTTTCTTCTCTCTCGCTCGTTCTACAAATTTAGCGCACCCGTTTTTCAGCTTATAGTGCAGTGCCGCACGTACGCAATTGCAGGAAAGCTCCTAAAAATACCGGCGTCAACCGACATAGATATCATCAAAAAACAACCTTGGGTCTACCGTTCCAGAATCAAATCAAGAGAAAATGAAGGTAAAATAATATAGAACTTTTATACAAAAAGGATTTCAATTAGTTTAAGTACCAGATTTGGATTTTTACAAGGAATTTGCCACACGAGCGCGTCAAATTCACAACAACAACAGCGCCAGCTCATTCCAATGGCATTCATTAGCTATGCCTATGACATGGTATTGAATTGATAAGCCTAGCCCTAGAATGTACATGAAGAGCTAGGGCCTACAGTTATAGTCATATGTGGCTCAGGTCCTCGGCCGTGAGATGGCAAAACAATGTATTTTATTTTACACGAAGCATCTCGCTCTTGGCAGTCATCACTATCGGGACAGTAGGGGTGACCGGCGATGGTCCGAGAATAAGGATCGTCTTCATAAACGAGCATCGTCTTCGACTCTTCGTAAAAACGGACCGATGCAATGCATCCTCAAAAATAAGGATCATCCGTATTTTCGCAGACGTTTCATAATTTTGATCGGCGCGTTGGCGATGCGATAAACGGATTCTGCAATGATTTTCTTGATGCATTTTTAGTTTACATTGACTTTGTAGTTGTAGAGGTCTAGATCTAAAGCCTACAGAGACTTTCACATTCTAGAGGTCTATGAGCAATATATCCTCGGGAAGACGGACAACCCATAAAAGTAGACGCTGAACTAGGTCTAGGATTATTTTCCCATGAGGAATCTTATTTTTGCATCGCCAGCGGCAGTTCGGTAACCCGAAACCCGCAGAGCACCGATGAAAAAAAATGTCCTCAAAGTTGCAGACGATCCTTATTTTAGAGGACGCAATTTGTCCGCGTTAAACAAGGATATCCTCGTTTATGAGGATGATCCTCATTCTCGGACCAGCGTCCCTACTCACAGACTCAGAGGTAACTCCAGGAAGCTCCGACGCCGACGCCAAAATCGTAGCTTCAGAGGCCGCATAGGAAAATAATTCAAACAGCGGGTCGGCGACATTATCTCAAAATATGCAAACGGAGTAATTACAATTTTGACTTACTCGGTTGCTCAATTCCTCTGGGCATCTCTCTGGCCACTTGAAATTATAATTTGAAGAAGTCTTTGATGGGAAAAAGGGGGTGATTCTTCATCCTACCCCGATGATTCTTCCATGTTTTATCGTCAATTCAACATGGCGAAAAGAAAGTATGCATGCACAGTAACAGCGCAGCAAATGAATGTGTGTGTACTTCTCCCAACAATAATTGTTGTAAATTTGTTGGTAAACAATGAAGTGGTGAGAAGTTTTCTTTGTTTTGCCCTGAACATCTTGAGAAGGAGCCAGCGTATTACTTTCATTATTTTACCAACAAATTTGGAACAATTTTTGTTGGGAGGGGGTGCCATATTTCAGTAACTGGGAGCATTCAGGTTTCAAGTTCAAGATCGATTGGAAGCTAGATTATAAAGCCAAATAAGTTCAAAAGTCAATTTTCACAAAAAACGACTTGCAATGTCTTGTCATATCACAGCCGTCCTGTCTTACATAATATATGAAATAGATATCAATATCACCTTACATAACCCCGTGTCCACACACAACATTTTCTGTGATTAGCCGTGATTACAAAACCTGTAGTTATACCGTTACGGGATAGTTATACTGTTTCGCGAAAGTTGTACGATGAAATTGTGTGTGTGGACGCTTACTAATTAGGCGTGATTAGTTATACGTCGTATAACTAATCACGCCTAATCACGGAATGTGTTGTGTGTGGTCGTAACTAGTATAACTAGTCGAGCTAGAGCAGTATAACTGGGCGGGGCTGAAAGGTGCCCTCGTGCGAAAGGAGACCTGACCTCTCATTTTCGCTTCCTTTCCATGACCGCAGTAGCAAACTGCGCACCTATACGACTTTCACTGTAGAGTTTCGTGATTACTTTCTTGTGTGTGTGGACACCCTGGAATTAATACGATGATTCTTTATACGACGCTTCTTGTGTGTGGACACCCTGGAATTTGTACGATGATTCTTTATACGATGTTACGTTATAGAGTTTCAGGATAAATTCTTTTGTGTGTGGACACGCTGTAAATTGGCACCAATACCCCAGCATGAAGAGTGATGTAAACATAACCTACATTGTTTATAATTCCCACCCATTCCCACACCCGCCGAAGCTTGCAAACTTTCTTTGGCGTTCACTAGTGGATTCTTCTTTCTTCTCGTACAAAGCAGTTTGAAATCTGTCAGGAATTTAACCGAACATGTGAAAATTCGATACTGGAGTAATTGCTATTACCTTTCACTTGTTCCTGTTGATAATGAGCTAACATGTATTTTACATTGATAGAACTCTGACATCTCATTTAGTTCATGAGTTCACAATGTAACAAGTACATGTAAAAATATGTTGACCTTTCGATGCATATCATATTGACCCGAAGTCCCAAACTATATCAAGGTTGCTCATTTAGAGTGTATGTGGTATTAGGTTAAGTGACTACTCATGTACAGTACAAGGTTGTCAGGGAAAACCTTGTAAAAGAGATCGCTGTACAGGGATGACCTCCAACAATTTGTGAGCCTGCATTTAAACCCACAGATGTAGATATTCAATTACCTAAGACCATCCACTGCACAACAGCCTGTAATGCCATGTAATGCCACATAATTTTGTATACATGTACTTCAAGTTAGTTACAGGATCTGTCAGAAAAATGCAGATACATGCAGATCTTTGGCCTCTTATTAACATCGCTTTCTCTAACTAGTTGATCGTTTTCAAACTGACTACAAAATGTACAGCTGTAAGTAAGTTTAAGCCTAATATATTGGATGACCCTGTTTTGTGAGCTAGGCATTTTTTTCTTCTTCACAAGAATGTCATTTTGATGTCGCAAAAGCACGCCTTTTGTCTCTCTAAAATGACATTTTTAGTAAGAAATCTATGTACTCTGTGAAACTTATGAAGTTGCTCCAAAACACTGTTGTGATGAGTGGTTATAAATTAGTATCATAATGATGATGAATGTTACTTGTAGCTATTTGTGAGATGTAGATCCACCATACTGATTAGTCAGTTAAGGCAACTCTGAACTTGGCAGTGTTGAGAACCCTCGGGTCTATTTCATGTGTTACAGGCTTTTTTAGTTGAGTTGAGGATGATATGTTATGTCATGTATGCACCTTAAACTTGTTTTTTTATTCAATCGTGAAAATATATTTGGTAAGTTTATAATGAAAATGTCCCTCGTTTTTGCCTATCTAATTTTGAATAAGAATATAATTGTAAGAATTTCTGAAAGAATATTTGTCATTCTTTCAGGCGTCATGACCAACATATTTAAGTGCGTCCATATACACATGTTTTTTTTTTTTTTTTGGGGGGGGGGGGGGAGGTTTTGTTCTCAATTTGGTGGAACTGTGACCTGACTTCTGTAATATTTTGTTCCTTCCTTTTGCTCTGATACATTAAAAAAAAATATATATATTATTATATTAGTATTATTTATTTAAAAAAAATTATCTCTTTTCAGGACAATGTCATCAGCTTATGAGACAATACTTCTAGCTCCAAGGCTACAACCAACAGACCAGAAGGCATCTGCATCAGGCTTCAAATAGTCCTTGTGCAATAGTGTAATATCTGGTTATCAGTCTTTTATATCACCTGGAAAATGCAACTCTACACCTAAGCAACTTGCACAGTTAAAGCCATCTCTCCGCTAGAGTGATATTGGACACTGAGATTTGAAAAAGTGCTCTATTGAAAGCAACTCTATCATCCAAGAACTTCATAAACTCTCCACAGAAATGTCCAATCGACCGAACAGGGGTCAAAACCCTCATGGGTTGAAATTGACTAGCTTAGATCAGATATGGGACGACTTGAGAGCAGGGATCCAACAGGTTTACTCCAGCCAAGCAATGCCCAAGAAACGCTATATGGAGCTCTACTCGTATCCTTTGTAAATTTATCAAGTATCACTGAGCATAATAATAATAATAATAATACATAAGATTTATAAGGTGCCAAATCTACTGGACAGTCAAATGCTCAAGGCGCAGCTTGTGCAGAAGATGAAATATGTACAAGATACATTTATACAAAGTGCAATAGGAAAGGTACAGACATGAAAGGTTATGGTAATCAATTGTAAGCTAAATTAAACAGATATTTAATATCCAAACCATAAATTTTGTCAAAGAAAAGTGCAAAGTTCCAACTACAGTGTAATACCTTATTTCAACTATTTCCAAGCTGCCCTACGTGTACAATACTTGAAGGTTTACATGTACGTGATTTCCATGTACCAGGTAATGAATGCTCTTCCATGCTTTGTACACTCCTAGTACAATGTACAATGCCAATTGTAGTTACTTAGGGACTTTTCTTGTAAATGTGAATGTGACACAAGATGACAAGATAGACAGGCTATGCATTTGTTTTATAAGATGGGTTTACAATATGAGTATAAAGTCGAGAAAGTGACAGTTGTTATCAACAACATGCACTCCCGTGCATATCAAATTAGTGCACGCACACATGATCCATTTCAACGCTTTTCATTGGCTTCATTCTTGAACACATTTTATAATAGTACATGGAAGAGGACTTTATTTACTGCCGCTAATTTACTGATCAGCACTTTCTGTGACATCCTAATCTTTGTCATGTAATGATGGAACTTTCGGACTACCTGCTGTTCACCGCCCTTTACATGTGTTATGCAAGAATTTCAGAAATATCTTAATGCTGCTGGCATTTTGCTAAGAACATGTACTGTTTATAGTGATTGCAAATACATATTTATGAAATTAACAGGTTAGTTTGAAACAATTAATAAGCTACTGTATATACCCAGTACACATGATTTAAATATTTATAAGGAGTACATCGTCATTCTTAAACCATGAAAACTTTTAGGCAGGAAGAGGTCCCCATGTCCTACCTCCCCCCAAAAAAGTTATAAAAAGAAGTTAATGTTAGAACAAAAGATTCATGGTAGGAATTACTTAGATTTGTTCTTATTTCCTTGTATGCATTTCATTGGTCCGTAAATAGATTAGTGGAGGTCAGTGACTTGGTCAAATGTGTTAGAATGAGTTTCATATATTATAAAACCAGAAACTTTCAGGAATTGTCTAGGATGGGCATTTTGATGGCAAGAAACTTTTTGTAAGTTTTAAAAAATTAATGTTGTGAAAATTATGATTTAATTATTTTGCAGCATGAAATTTTTGCTAATCTGAAACACTAGCAAAATTTATGAACATTTCAGGAACACAAAAGTTTCTGGTTTTATAGTATCAGTACAGTGTAGTAAAAAAGAAGATCAATTTACTTTTAGTACACTGTACATACATGTGGGCGTCTATACACATACATGTACATGTATTCATGATATCTTTGTACAATTGGGCAGCGCAATAAAGGTTAAAATATGTAAGAACTTACAAACCTGCAGGCACATGTACATGTAAGACATCAAGATCTCTGTATGAACCTACTTTCCTTAATTGTCTTCACTTGTACAGCTATGTATATAACTACTGTACAAATGTCAATCAGCTTCAGCAGGCACGGACAACATCGGCTAAGAGCAAAAAGGGCACAGTGCAAGGTGGCGCACAGTTTGTGGGCCTTGAACTCTACAAAAGACTACGGGATTTTCTTAGGGATTACCTTGTAAGCCTAAGACAAGTAAGTATTAAAAGCAAAGCAACAAACTTAAGGGTATTTTTATTATTTCCTTGTCTTTCTCTTGTGTGTACATGTCATATATTATCGTTTATGTGATCATTTACAAACACAAAGTCATTAAGAATTTACAACAGAATTTGAAAATGGTAGTTTAACTAGTTCTCATTCCATTATGACCCCAACAGATAGACTGTCTAATGGTTTCTGTTTACACAGTGTTTTCACATAATAACTTTACACTTGAATTATACACACATTTTTAGCTAAGAAGAACTCAATGTTAATTATATTATTCCTTAGGATGGCTCTGACCTAATGGATGAGAGTGTGTTGACATACTACACAAAGCAATGGGAAGACTATCAATTCTCCAGCAAGGTATTGGATGGCATGTGTTCCTACCTCAACCGACACTGGGTTAGAAGAGAGTGTGATGAGGGGCGTAAAGGCATCTATGAAATCTACTCCGTAAGTACATTTTTTGTGTAATTGTGTGCATTGCATCCTGTACAATACATAACATTTATCCATGTAAATTATTTCATCAAAAAGTCTCTTGATATGACCATTGTCTGATGGTCATTTCAAGATATTTTTCATTTTTTGATGAAATTAGTGGAAAAAAGAAACAGGATACTATGTTAAGTGGAATGTTGTTGATATCCAATTTTCTTTGAGTCATTTGATCATGATCAAGGAACCTCTTCTATTGTGTGTAGTGGTCCAAACATGCAGATTTCCAAATACTATCCCCAGCGGTGTCCAGTATATAATTGGCTTGTACATCATTATGAAGCGCTACCCTTGACACTTGATGATTCGCCCTATGACACACTAACATACTATAAATAACAGCTTTGGATGAGGTACTATATTCATTGGGCTCTTTAATTGGGCATATCCACAACAAAGGACATAGAAATATCACATGGATTCTACCTTTAACTTCCACTTATAATTTCACTTTTTTGTTGTCCTTATATCATTTAAATAGGACAGCCAAATTATTTGCATACATGTATGTTCATGTCTGTATGCACACATTTCGGTGTTCATTCTTTTAGTAAATTTGTGAGATATTTATTGATAAAATAAGTTTTTACTTTTTTACTTTATGTCTTGTATTATATGTATTAATATACCATGTTTGATATAATATCTTTCGCTTGCAGCTTGCCCTGGTCACATGGAGAGAGCACTTGTTCAAGCCACTCAACAAACAGGTACATTTTAAGTGATTTATAGCATTACTTAGAAAAGCTTTTAAGGACAAAAATACATGTTAAATAATCATTTTAAATATCAGTTATTCTAGTTTGCATGCAGACTCTATAAACTTCCCACTTCAACATAGATAAAAACAACTGATGTCGTGATAAAATTTATATGGAGGCCCTTCAATTGGGTTGTCCAGTTTTAATTGTTTATTATTCCATTCAAAAACATATTTTGTACATTTTATGTAACCTGCAAAGCAGCTGGAGTTGGGTTATTTATACATATATACATTGGCAAAAATAAATAGCATCTTAAAATGTACAATGCATCTTAAGATATGTAAGTGAATGGTGTTTTTGATATAACTGAACTTTTTAATGTATTGGTCATGTAGTATTGATGAGGCTTTTTTAATTTTGTTATTGTTTTAGTCTTTTCATATGTTATTGTAATATCACTCTTCCAGGTTACCAATGCTGTTCTGAAATTAATTGAAAGGGAAAGGCATGGAGAGCCAATCAACACACGGCTGGTCAGTGGTGTGATTCAATGTTATGGTAAGAATTATTTCATGAAGTTTCAGAGTCAGTATTTCAATGACTTTGACTTGTCAAATATATTGACACCATCTTGAAGATGCAGTCACAGCATGGGTTAAAGGACCATGTTTACATACACTTGCTGAATATTTCCAGAAGTGTTATACGTACTGAAGATAATTTTTAGGACTAGGGAACCACATGCTCTGCTGACACTTTCTCTGCAGTCAATTTCCTTACACTAATTAAACTTCTGAATTCAATCCTGAAGTCAACACCATACCCTGACCCTAACCTTAACAAACATAACTTAGCATGAAACTCTATCCTAACCCTAACCCTAAACATTCAACAAATAGAAAACATGGAGCAAATGATAGAGGAACAAATGTTGTAAGAGAAACTTTTAAAGGAGCAGTTATTGGACGATAGTTTCCTAAAGCCCCAGTCCCATATAAAGCCGGACCAGCACGGACGAGCACGGACCACTCCGGACCATCCCGGACCATGGTCTGGGGTGATCCGGGATGGTCCGGGATGTTTTGTTCAAAAAAGTCCCATATACGTCCCGGACCGTCCCGGACCATCCCGGACCCCATCCGGGGTGATCCGGGATTCGGTCCGTGTTGACACCGTGTTGGCACCGGGGTGGTCCTGGATGGTCCTGGATGGTCCTGGATGGTCCTGGGCGGTCCGGGAGTCGACCCCGGATGTTTTTGACGGTCAAAAACTGCCGGGGTGGTCCGGGACGGTCCGGGACAATAGTTTGATCCGGGGTGATCCGTGTAGCCACCGTGCTGGGTCCGGGGTCATCCGTAGTGGCGCCGGGGCGGTCCGTGTTGATCCGTGGCAGTCCGGGAGTGAGTTATTGACCGCCCAGGACCATCCAGGACCATCCAGGACCACCCCGGTGCCAACACGGTGTCAACACGGACCGAATCCCGGATCACCCCGGATGGAGTCCGGGATGGTCCGGGACGGTCCGGGACGTATATGGGACTGTAGCTTAATGTTTTCTTGCATGTCTGTTTTAATGGTGGAATGATGTCATTCAGATACATATGTTTGTATTGCAATGTGGTGACACCTGTATTTTATCATTCCTTCTCTTTGCTTTACAGTTGAACTTGGTTTGAATGAAGATGAGCCAACTGCTAAAGGTCCAACCTTGAGTGTGTACAAGGACTCGTTTGAGAGTCAGTTCCTATCTGAGACAGAACGCTTCTACACTTCAGAGAGCACAGAGTTTCTCAGACAGAACCCTGTTACAGAGTATATGAAGAAGGTAAGAGGTGTTTTTTTTTTGTTATGCCTCCATTACGAAGTAGCCGGAGGCATTATGTTTTCGGGTTGTCTGTCCATCCGTAGGTCCTGTTCTCGTGATCGCGTTATCTGAAGAACTGATTCCTGCCAAACTTCAGCCCTAATTTCTTAATAAATAATTGGTACGTTTGACATTGCTAGGTGCAGACATGTCAGCTGTTGATGAAATTCTTTTTGTGTGTGTATTTTTATGAAACTAGAGGTTCAAAGCTTTCTAATGGAAAATACATATGACCTTCAGTTTAGTACGGTCAAACGCACCTGAATAACATGATGACAATTTACCATGAGCAATGTATAACAGCTGCTCAGTGATACCCAAACTCTGTACGAAATTCTGAGTATTGCTAGTTTTTTCACAAATCTTAGATTGTGCTCTTGTCATTTACTTGTGAAATTGATGATTTTTATTATTTTTTAATCCAATTAATTAAATTTACTCAGGCTGAGACAAGATTGCTTGAAGAGAGAAGACGAGTCCAGGTTTACCTACATGAGAGCACACATGATGATCTGGCTAAGAGATGTGAGAGGGTACTCATCAAGAAACATCTTGACATCTTCTACTCAGAATTCCAGAATCTCCTTGATGCTGATAAAAATGATGGTGAGAAACTGCGTTTTCAAGCATAGAAATTATTGGGCGATTCCATGCAATGCATCCCGTATGACAAATGTAAATTATCCAGCTATTTCATTTCATGACGAGAGTTAGGGTTCATGAGGTTAGATATGAAAGGTCACAGGGGTTGTTAATCAACAAAGATACATATATGTGAAGGTGTATTGGAGAAGCAATGACTGCAGCTGTGGATGGATTGAATAACATATTTTCGTATTTGGTCCATGCACAGATCTTGCAAGAATGTACAGCTTAGTATCACGCATACCCGATGGACTTGGTCAGCTCATGACACTCCTGGAGACACACATCTGTAACCAAGGATTGGCTGCCATTGAGAAGTGTGGAGAAACAGCTGTTAATGTGAGTATCATTTATGATATTTATTCATGTAGAAACATATGTAGCCACAGTGTAGTGTATAGGTTTTGCTATTGAAATTCAGCCCTTACATTATATATGACCACGTCCCATAGACATTGATAGATCTGACAATTGCTTTGGCGACATTTGCTGCGGGCTCAAAGATGTAGGTTATGCTTGCTCTTTGGTTTTAGGTCAGATCTAGGGTTAGGTATAGTATTGGGTTCATGGTTTAAGTTGAGGGTATTGTAGTGAATTGACTGCAAAGTAGCCGTCCCTGGCATGTAAATCATACAACACCATAGACATGGCATTTATTTGCAGTGCCCTCTCTTCATTTATTGAAAATGGTCACATTTGGATGTTACATAATTTCATGCCAAACCAAAACCAAGTTAACAGTTTCAAAAGCAAACATGTAGAGACTTTGCTGTACAACAGCTGACTGTTACTACTCATGTACAAAATAATGTAAACATTTTTTACAAATATAGATGTATCTAAAGCTGTCACAGCTATATGCTGATGGGATATCATTTTGAACCAGAAAATTTATTTTTACAGGTTTTATAATCTAAATTTCTACCAATTGTCTTGATGTTGTTTCTTTTTCTAGGATCCTAAGCTGTATGTACAGACCATCCTTGATGTTCACAAGAAGTATAATGCCTTGGTTCTCACTGCTTTTAACAATGACTCAGGCTTTGTTGCATCGCTAGACAAGGTAAGCTGCTTCCTTCTATTACACATTAAAAAAAAAAATGCTTTTAGAGAAATATAGTTTGATAATGTTATTCATGTCTACAGTAATCAAGTTGTTTCCCAATAAACATGCAAGATTTGTTCATTACCTGTTACTCAACAGTTCTTTAATGTACACCTTGTCATACCCGGGATATTCATTTGTGCATTGGTGTTGTACAGTACTAGCAAGTTACAGTTATTGGATTATTTTGAATTTCATTGCTTGTTATTTTACTTCTTGACGCCATCAACTTCTAGGCCTGTGGAAGATTCATCAACAGCAATGCTGTCACCAAGATGGCCAATTCATCAAGTAAATCTCCAGAGCTCCTGGCCAAGTACTGCGATTCACTGCTCAAAAAGAGCTCCAAGAATCCAGAGGAAGCAGAATTAGAAGACACACTAAATCAAGTGGTACGCATAAGCTTCAGTGAAAAAAACTTTTTTGGAAATATTCAGGATACCATTTTACTAAGGCAGAGTAGTTGAATCATAAGTGTGCAAAGATGAGACATGACTGTGGTATCAGAATAACTTAGTCTTATTGCCTCCATAAATCACATGTACACATTAATTATATGAAAAGTTTTTTAGCCAACTGAATAGATGATATTTCTCATTATTTGTGTGAAAATTTGTACAGCGTTATACATGACTCAGGATAGTGTATAAAAAACTGAAAATGTTGCATTTATCTTTGACTTTTACACCATAAAAAGCGATGTATACTAACTATCACAAGTTTCATTTCGGATTTGATGAGAATAGGAGGAAAAAAATAACAGTCTGAAAGCATGCAATGTGGTTATCAATGGCAGTTATTGTAGAGTTATGACAAATTTACTGTTGTCTTTAATAATGATATTGATGTATGCATCGATATGATATTAATGTTTCACTAAATAATTTCAACAATTTTTAGCAAGCAATTATTTAGGAAACTTCACTCTAGTAACAAGAATGTAATGATACAATGTATTGAGTAGTGCATTTTGACCATATTGTTCATTCTAGATGGTAGTGTTCAAGTACATAGATGACAAAGATGTTTTCCAGAAGTTCTACTCCAAGATGCTCGCTAAGAGACTTGTTCATCATAATTCAGCCAGTGATGATGCAGAAGCCAGTATGATCTCAAAACTCAAGGTAATCAATGCATCATCTCTTCCTTATCAGCATTATTCATACAGTATACCTTCCTACAAAATGAATGGATATATATGGATATATTCTGTGAAAACTTTTTGCCTCTAGAAGTCATTATTTTGTGGGAATTCTTTGATAATGATAGCATTGTTTGTTGTAATAAATAGGGGTGGTATTCTGCAAAATATCTTTCACAAATTTACGTCATACAAAAGATGACATAAGCTTTAAGAATTCCGCTCCAGGTTTAATTGTATGTGCTAGTTGATGGTGATTTTGCAACAGACAACTTCAATTCTAGAATATTAGATGCATATAATAGTGAAATAGTTCCAGCAAGTTAGCTACAATTAAGATACCCAGAATAAAATAAAGAAGGTTGATAGTTGTGAGGCTGCAAGACAAAGTGAACTATCAAAACGTAAAAAGGTTATGTAAAGGTAATCTAAATAACTAAGCTACAATGATTGTTTAAATTATATTCCTACAGTAAACTGCTCAACCTGAAGAAAAAAACCCATAATAATTAAGAGCAACAGCATGCAGCATGTTTCATAAAGTTTTAACAATACATTTTATTTTCATGTAACAGCAAGCATGTGGCTTTGAGTACACTTCCAAACTGCAGAGGATGTTCCAGGACATTGGTCTAAGCAAAGACCTGAATGAACAGTTCAAGAACCACCTAGCAAGCAGTGAATCTCTAGATATTGATTTCAGCATTCAAGTCCTGTGTTCAGGGTCATGGCCCTTCCAGCAAGGCTGTACCTTCAACCTTCCTAGCGAGGTAAGACATCAGAGAGAGGCCCCTGCATCAAGTTTAACCAGTCTATATAGATATTTCATACAGGGGTTCATTGCTATAATGTATGGATAATGTGATTTTCATTGTAAATATGTAACACAGTTGTGTTATGAAGGTATTTCATGAAAAAAAGGTTAAGTTGAACATTCACCTAAGGGCATATTGAGTTGTTAATGGTGATCAGTCCAGGCATGGTGGTTATCACTGTGTTCTATCTTGATGTATTGATCTTGACCTTACAAAATAAATTTTTACCTGGTAGGAAGAAAATCCATAACAATTTTCTCACACCCCTTTTTGCCTACCCAGCTTTATCCAGGTGAACAATGTGCGCAAAGCTTTTAGACATTGTGTGAAATGTTCTGCCAAAGTAATGTTGACTATTTTGATTGTCTTGCCCACCAAATGTGTAAGCGAGACTTTGTGGTCACAAATAATTTTTCATCCATTTATCCCATTGGGACAAAATAAATTTGGAACCAAGACTTATTTTCTAACACAATCATGGCAACTGTCAGTAAAAGATTGCTATGCACACTTTTGTTAGGGATGTTTTTTTGAAACATTCATGTAATTTGGTGGGCGAGACATAATGCGGTGCTTCCTTTTTGTCTCCCCTGCGTAGCAAAAAAGCGAGACATAGGCGTCGCTTTTCCGGTGACGGCGACGGCAGCGGCGGCGTCAACATCGAAAACTTAACCAAAGGTTAAGTTTTTGAATTTTTGATATAATTTTGAAAGTTTAAGTTCTTAGTCATTGAAACTTGGACTATAGGATTATCAAGTATCCCCAATCATGTGAGCAGTATATCAGGTCACTAAGTTAACGTCAAAGGTCATTTTATGTCAACAAACTTAGACTTTGTTGTGGCATCAACATCAAGATTTTGAATTTTTAGCATATTTTCAAAATTGTGTGTTCAAATTCCATGAAACTTGTACCCAAGGGTTACCAAGTATCACAAATCATATGACACAAATTCGAGGTCACAAGGTCAAAGGCCATTTTAGGTCAGTAGACTTGGATTATGTTTTTACAACTCAATATGAGAATTAATAAATCAATTTTTTTAATAATTTGTTCATATTTCATTCAAGTTATCGATCGTGGCACCATTAATAGTAAATAATTTTCCTGATGATTCTTAGTCCATACATGCCAACTGTTCAGATTAAAGAGGAACATTCCTCTTTTTGGGAGAAGATAATTATCATTTTAATGCAGGTGTTCCTCTTCCTGTACAAATTTGTCTGTAGTATTGAATAGGAGAGTTAGGATTGTTCCTCTTTTTTTTGAAAATAGCATAATTTGTACAGATTTCTGATTTTCAAATGTTGGCATGTATGTTCACTTCAAAATGCTGATCATATTCGGAGGATTTCTTTTTGTGGGGCCTGCTAATGGGCCACCCTGCCTATAAATAATGTTCCAACCTTAAATTTTTCATCATATCGAATTCTGTAATGCAGGCGAGACCGCCGAGAGCGTTTCCCTTGTTTTGTTATACGTCCTTACCAGTAATATCAGTGGCTGTACAGATGTCAATGAATGTATGGATAATGTGGAAAGTATTTTTCCTGAGTGGCATTTACAACAATTTCTTTTATGATTTTCACCAATTATCAGTTGGAGCGAAGCTTTCAACGATTCACCACCTTCTATGGCAGCCAGCACAGTGGGAGGAAACTTATGTGGATCTTTCAAATGTCTAAGGGAGAGCTGGTCACTAGTTGCTTCAAGAATAGATACACATTGCAGGTACAGAAGTTTACTCTAGATTTTATCGTAATATGTAATCTGTTGCTGAAGAACTCTTACAGCAATAGTGTAGGATCAATTTAGTGTATGATTCTCTGTCTCCTTCCCACATACACAGCACAAGAAGCAAGGCAAAAGCAGTCTGTAACAGACTACAATATATATATGAGAAGTATAGCTGGATACATATGTTGTAAAGCTGTTGTAGCCTAAATTTTATTCCTAATGGATAAGGCTAAGGATATAGCTGTTAAGGAATAGCTTGAAGCTGTTTTGAAGTTATGATTTGTTCAGAAAATTTAATAAAATGTTTTATTTTGAAGTTTGATTTTTGAAATTTTGTTCATTTTATTTGTTTTCTGCCCCAAATCAGGTCTTTGATACCTTGTCATTTTGAAATACAATTTTATAGCTGTTATTCATGTTATTTGTGTCTTTGATATTTCCCTGATTGACAATTTGAAACCTTGTAAAACCTCCCTCTAGCAAGATTTCAAGATATTATTGCCTGGCTGTTCAATAGTATTCCAAACATGGTATTTTTAGGAAAAGTGTCCTCTCTTTAAATCTAACTACTACCATTCTTTGTTCCTTCTTTCCTTTACAGGCTTCAACATTTCAGATGGCTGTACTCTTACAGTTCAATGTCTCTGATTCGTACACAATACAACAGCTCCATGACAGCACACAGATCAAAATGGTAAGTCATGAAATGGCAAGATGTCCAGCCTTATTACCCTCCTACCACCCATCCTCTCCCACCAGCGCTATAGTTCTCTTTGAAACTATAGCTCAAGAAAGATTACCAACGGTCCTTTTCAGGACCCCCCAATCCTCCCCCCTCCTCTCTCTCTCACATGGTGCAACCGTAAGCCTACTGTATATGTATATATATATATGTCTGTATATTTACTGTATTTTGTCATTTGTATATGTCAACAAAAAGGTGTACTTCAAAAAAATCTGGAACATTATCCTTTCCTCTTTTTTAGCTTATTGAAAGGTTTGTTTTACGACAATACAAGTTTAAAACATTGTGAACCATGTTTTGGGATTGAACTTGATTTGCTCTACTTGTAGTTTTGTTTCTTTTATGTAAGATGCATTTTTTCTTGTTTTTCCCCCTTACAGGACATACTGACTCAAGTCATTCAAATTCTTCTCAAGTGCAAACTGTTAGTTGGGGTGAGTACATCATGAATTGCTTACTGATATTTAAAATAAGGAGTTATGTGAAATAATTGATGTGAAGATAAGCCTCCCATCTAAGATAACTGATGTGTATAAGTGAATTCTATCTAGAAATTTCTACTCTTTTGGGAGTGTCATGAATATTGTATCATATAAACACTAATAAATATCTGTGTAACTACATGTCTTTATTTGGAAAGTCTGCCTCCTATTCCCATATAAAATATGAAAGCGTGCCATTAAATCATGAACTTGTTCTCATGTCCACACTTTTTTCTATAGGATGATGGTGATGATGAACTCAAGCCAACAACTGAAGTCAAGTTATACCAGGGCTACAAAAAGTAAGCTGCAATATTCAGTAGTATAAGTTTATTGTTTTTCCCAAACATTTTGTTTCTTCAAAGAATCAAGTGAATTGACTCATAGAATTAAATTCAGTGTTTATTTTCATATTTTCATATTTTCATATTTTCAATATTTGCAATGATTGATGATTGAACAGTTGAATGTAAATCGAACACCTTGCAGCAAAGTAGTGTATGTTTGTGTCAGAACAACATGCAGTTCTTCCCACATCCCTGTGGCTATGTCTGACAATGTGGCAACATACATGTATTGCTCCATCCCCCAAAATAAAATGAACTTACTGAAATTACAACAGTTAATACAGGAGTAAAATGATTTTGCTTTATGTGAAAAATTCATTAACGTATTATTGCGTACTACTTCAGTAATGTTTTATTCATTGAAGGTAACTTATATATGTGACCCCCAATATACTTGAAACCCAACAGCAAAAAGCTGCGAGTGAACATTAATGTACCAATGAAGACAGAGCAGAAACAAGAACAGGAGACAACACACAAGCATATTGAAGAAGATAGGAAGCTTCTTATTCAGGTATGTTGATCATCCCAAAGATAAGTCTTCAAAAATGAGATTCACAACATAAACTTCTGAAAAGGAATGAAATCAATTCTGTGCAAATTGTATAGAGATACTGAACATTGATTTAATTTAGGATTCATATTTCCTGAACTACTGATTATGTGCATTGTATATTGTTATTGTGGCAGTATAAAATTGCTTATTTTTTGTACATGTAGATAGGCCTTAACGGAAATTAAATTTGTCGTCCAATGTTGTAATGATTACACCAGTATCTATAAATTTTGAATTTAGTTCAGGAAATTTGCATGACAGGAGTTTCTCAGATGCAATCTATACAAATGCACTCTGTTACATTTGGTTGTCCAAACCTTATGTTACCTTGCCAATGGGTCAGAGTCTCTTGGATATGTCACCAGACTGTGGATCACATGGTTCAAGTCCTGGCGCGGCAATTATTTCCCTCGCTGGGCATTAATGTACATTTTTCACTCTTTACCCAGGTAGAGTAATGGATACCTTGTAGGAACAAATTCTGTCTTATCATAGTAAACAAGAAACATTGTTATTATCATTGTTATTGTTGTGTTGTTGTTTCTGTTATTATTGTTGGTGATGTTTTTTATAATAGTCGTTATTATCATGTGCTAAGTCTATTCATCACTCTGACATATAGCCTTGTAAGATTTGCATGTGTCTCTGATGTTTCACAGGCTGCAATAGTTCGTATAATGAAGATGAGGAAGGCTTTGAGGCACCAACAGCTCTTGAGTGAAGTCTTGACCCAACTCTCTGGCCGCTTCAAACCCAAGGTGCCTGTCATCAAGGTAAACTATATGCTCTTTTAGAGATTGATTTGGCAAATACATATTAAAGAATTTGTCTAAGAACCAAGCTATAGCCCAAAGCCTTTATCGCTCCCAATGAAGTCTTTTGGCCCAAATTTACAAAGGTGGTCTATCTTAACCTGTTGTTAAAACCTTAACAATTAGTGTTGTACTTGCATTTAGTAATGGCCAATGAAAAGTCAATAAACCCTCATATCCACTTGTTTTAGTCCATGTGGAGGTTTCTTTAATGTTTTTTGTGTGTGAGATAATGATAAACTAACATTGTCCACCCACGTGCAGTAAATGGGTACCTGCTAGGAAGAAATTCCTTGAATGATTAAGCATCTTATCATGGTAGCTTAATACTGTTGAGGCTACCCCGGGTAAACATCGTCATCATCATCATTACAATTCCCCTTCTTTGTTAAATTCCTTTAGAAATGCATCGACATCTTGATAGAGAAGGAGTACTTGGAGCGTGTAGATGGGGAGAAGGACGTGTACAGCTACCTAGCATAGAATGCACCATGCTTGACACGAAGATCAACCTTCGCATACATGCACACTGAAGGAACTTAAAGGGACACAATTTTCCCCGGTCAAAGGTTACTTCTACTGGACTTAAACAATCAGTGTGGATAGTCGTCTTTGTGAGATGAATTTGACCTTGGACAATACAAGACTTTAGTTTGTTCCAGTCTTTCAAGGAACAAGGTCCTCTCAACGAGTCACTGTGACCAAGCTTCTTCAGCCTTGAATTAAGACTATCAACATCCTACAGAAAAAACAAAACAAAACAAAACAAAAAAGAAGAAAAGAAATGAACTTTGATGTAGGCTGTGCGTTTATGAGAGTATTTATATACATGTCAAATTGAAATCTTCTGTTGACTAGCATGACTTTTGTTATCTTTTCTCAAAATACATCTTGAAATGCAAATCCACTTGTCTGGTTGTACGTGGTGACCAATGTGGACCAGCATTTTTTGCCCTTTATAGATACATGTTTGAATACAGATGTCATAATTATATTCTGTTTTAATTGGAATAGTCTCTCTGGACCAGACTGCCTGAACATTATCATAAGGGCAAAGATTTATATATTGGTACTGCACAGTTTACCTTCTACATAATTGTGTTATATTATACTATTTTTATTCACAGAACCCCCAACCTCACTGGGTCTGTGAACACACTAATGCACACATGTAACTGGTAGTCCAGATGTTTTTCAATTATTTTTGTTTCATAATTTATTCTTTTACTGGCAATAGTTTGGAGGAAGGATCAAACTGTTATAACTTCCAATTTATTATTAGTTATGTTAATTTTGAAGTTAAAGGGCGCCTTGAGGTAGTACATGTAGGTATCAATAATTCAATTGTCTTCAAGATTGAAACGATGAAATTATTTTTTATTTTTGAGCATATTTTAATCTGAAAGGATATGCGCAGTAATGCAAACTGTTGCGGTCAAATATAATTGAACAGAGAAAACCAAACATTTATCGATAGTTGAATACTGTGGGGCCTTGATATAAGTTACCATCTTTCCTTGTGTGTGATAGAATTGCTATTGGTACACAAAGGAATGTACAATTTGATACGATTCCACATGAACACACACACATACAAAAAAGCTGGCTTGACTGTCCACATGTAAATCCAATTCATTTAGCATTAAATGTATTAGTATAATTCATGTTATGACCTTTCCCTAATTTAGAATTCACTGGGATGTCATATGGGTAACTGACATTGGATATTTGTCACGTCTGTTTGGAGCCATTAATCAACACTTTTGAAATAATCATTGCATGCAAGCACGTTGTAGCATTTGACTACCAATCAGTACTTCCAGTAAGAAGCCTTTCAATGGGGTGAATTCACAATTAACAGCACCCCACTTGCAAGCCACGACAAGCTTATTTTTTAAGCTAGTGGGTCAAAATCTTTCAAACCGGTGCGCAGAACCGCAAAACGCTAGCCACCGGTCGGAATGACAAAAGTGGTAAAACCTGGATAAACTCATTCAATGTGTTTGATTGTCGTGATATCAGAACACATTTTTTAATTGAATTTGGATGTCAAAACCCATCCCATCAATTGATTCTAACTGAAAATGTTGCCTGATGTGGACAAATATCTTTACAAATAGTCATTTTGGGGACTTAAAATTGACCCAAGTGACAAAAATGTTGTTGATTGCCTTCAACATGACCACTTTTTGCAGCATCAGGGCACATTTTCACATAGGATAGATCCATCACAATCCTTTGCTGATAGAAATGATTGGAAAAATTTCCCCGACCCAAAATCACCATAATGGTCAGTTTGGGCAAAAATTACCTATTATATCTTCTCCAGAAAATCTAGAGAGTAATGATGATAACGATGTATACCTGTTATGTACTGGAGGTCCTTCATATTTTGGAAATCACAGAAATATAGAGGAATAGAGAGGTTTAGCTTTTGAATCCCCAGAAAGATCCTTATTTCAATATTACATGTACATGTACATCCTGTGAATACAACATAATGCCAATATTTTTATCGACATTTATGAGAGTGCTTCTGATGCCATTAAATAGATTCCAAATTGCATCGAATACTACAAAAGTAAAAAATACATATGTCAGATAATTCTTGCAAGTGTGGAGATGGTCTTAAGGTCTTAAATTTCTGATAAATTCCAATTGTATTAGATATGAAAATTTTAACCAATATAATCTTCTTAATTTAGGGTCTGATTAATGGTAAAAAGACTACAAATTGAAAGTTGATGCATTGAAAAGATGCTGGTTGAAGTAAATGCCAAATCAGCTCCAAATAGTAGACCATCGCACTACTAGACTGACATCACTTTCATTCAGAGCTGATTTTGCTTTTTCTGCTTTGAGAGAGATTGCAATGTCCCCCAAATATTAATTTAAGAATCATATGCAACATAGAACCTCACTCATTAACATTTTACATATTTTAATATCAAAAGCTATTGCAAATTATTCCAAAATCAGATTGTAGTCACATCGCGTAGTGTGCAGTGGGCTTTAAACTTCACCTTTCCTTTAATTAACCTTTTGTGGTCAATATCCATTTTCTCGACCACACGGACAAAAATTAAACAAAACTTAAGAGCAAAAACATTTGTAGCCACCATTGTATCAGAATACACAAATACATATATACTAGGATGCAAGACAGGATTTATGCTGATCATTTCTTATGTGCCGGTGACGCTGGTCCAGCAATCAAGATGGAATATATGCACAATTTCTTTTTTGTTTGTTTTAGAAGTATATCATTTTGCATTGGATACATGTGATAAGAAACATTTGTGATTGGAACATTCTCTTTTTCAGAAATTAACCTGTACAGACATAAGCAGATTTCTGAAATGATGTATGTTTCTAGATGAATGTGAGATCTGATAATGAAATTTTGTACGAATGAGAATATGAAGGACGAGAAAACGTATAAAAAAATTACCGGTAATGCTATATGAAGAAAATTATCTTTTAAGTCTATAATGAGATACTTTCCTCAGACGGGATGACTTGATGGGAAAAAACAAAGGCGGGATAGTAAAGACTATTTCATAAGCACAACGTATTTTCTATGAATTTTGTTGTATTTATTGAATGAATTTTTATGGCTAATTTATTTTTCTTTCCTTTTTTAAAAGATGAAAAATGACCAGGAATTGCAAGTGGCATTTTGAATGTCCATTTTGTGCAAGCATATGTGTATGTCATTTATCGCGTTTTGCTTGAATTCAACAAAGTGGAAACAAATTCTATTAATTTAATTTTGTTTTTTTCTTCTAAAAACTAATGTTATTGGTGGTGCATAGACATTATTGATTCTAGATTTATTTTTATTTTCAAACTCTTATTTCTAGTAAATAGAAGTATTTTATGTTCAAGCATTATATTTTGCTATGTCCAGTTGTCTGTCGATGATATAGAAATTTGAACAACCATTATGATGCTTCTAATTTCATAATTTTATGATTTTTAGTGATACTATGATATATATAGTGTTGCTATGGAAAGTGCATTAGTCTTGAAATGCCACAGCTTTGTTTCCACAGTTGCATGAAGCATTGTCATATCAATTATTTCCTCTCTCGCTCTCCTCTCCGTAGCATATATATCACATCTATCAGAGTTTTCCATGAATGATAAACCTTGTGTTATTTCTGTGACACAAAGGACATGATTTAAATTTAGATGAATATAATATAACCTCTCAACATGGTAGAAGTAGAGAGGATCAGTTGAAGAGAGTGAGAGAGTTTATATCAATTGCTATGCTAAACCATCCCTTGGTACGTAAGTTACAGATATGCTTGCTTCGTGTGTTGTAGAAATGTATTGTACTCTGGGCAACACTTACATTGTAATATTTTGAAAATTGTTATTAACATGTATTATGAAATGGAGAATGTATCTTGCCTGATTATTGAAGTGTTTAAATTGAGATAGAGAATGAAATGAAAGAGAAATGACAGGGACAGAGAGGTGAGAAGGGTAAAAATTATACATGTATAATCATAGTGAAAGAAAGACAGGAAGGTTGAACAAATAATACTATGGCCCATATACTGGTCACTTAACTATTAGCCAGATATAATCCATGGCTAAATAGGCCCAGCTGACTTATTTACAGAGTGTGAGATGTCATCATCTCCACACTCCATATCACCGGTAATAGACCTACTTTCCAATGTACTTCAGTTTGTAAACGTTTCTCTCCCTAACCAATGCAATTCCACCTGCTTTGAAGACTGGCTTCTCTAAAGATGAAATCCACTTTGGATACATCAGATGTGCTATGTTGCGCTATGGCAAACCATGAACCGTGATCTTCCATGTGTCTGAACTTGGTTGAGCCATGTTTAACCTACACTGCCTTTTGGGCCCCTGAGACTGGATGATTGAAAATGATGCTGAGATTGTCATTTTTATGCGAGTGTTGCTGAAGATGTTTATATATACCCTACTGGACCTGGAAAAAACAATGCTATAGTCAGGAAAAAGAAATTGTTGTCTCAAGATTCCTCCTGGCTGTAAACAGATGAAATATTCTTTCATTCATATACTGAAACTGTTTCTCAACATTTTCTGTCAACATAATTCATAAAAGAAAAAAAATAATCCTGATATAAAAAAAATGCCAGTACTATACCCCAAAGCACAATTTTAAGGATCCATCAAAACCAATTTTTTTAAAAAAAATTTTAATTTTTTTTTTTATAGGACACCTTTTTAAAGGTTTCATGAAAGTTTTGTTCCATATAACACGAGAATGATTATAACACAGGATATTTAATGTGTTTTAGAACAGAAGAAATAGAGAACCAAGGAATATGATCCTGTCCAATTTATGGTGTAAAAGTGCACCTAAAATCACATAATACCTAATTACATTTCACTTGCTATTACGAATCATATAAAACAAAATAAAGTTTTGCAAACACGTTACAGTTAAAATAGAAAAGAACACATTTGAAGGTGATAATTGCATTAAAAATGAAAGGAATAAACCCCATGGAGAACCTCTAAAATTGCAGTCAGTTGTTCCAGTTTATAACGTTTATTGCATAGGCTACTTTAAGGCCATATACATAATTTTCTTTTTACCTGATACATGGTAATTAATAGTGAAAACTCCTTCATTCATATATTTCGTTAGTAATGTTTGTTTGAAGTTTGAAACACTTCCTTTTTAATACAATTTATTTTTCATTTCATGATTGTATACCTCTTCCTTGAGAATACTGGCTTTTTATGATTAATGCTCAATGATGACACCGACTGATATAAAGGCTAGAGTAAACATTGAAGTACAGTGCAGTACAGTACACAAAATGTGTTGAAATCATTGACCGAGCGAGAAAATAATGGGGATAACCCGGGGGATAACCAGGATATTTGCATTTTAAAGAGAAGCCATGTTAAGGACAGCGCCTTTTGTACGCATTCCATTAACATTGAATTTTGACATTCTTTCTCTACGATTGCTTTCCAAGTTTTCATCTTCACTTTTTGCCGAATTATGTGCCAGTGAGTTCATTTGATTTGGTGCGCACAAATCAGTAGCCATTCCAATCCCGTTCCGGACATTCGTGCATCCCTCGAATCAGTGTGCACTTGTCTCGTAATCATTCTCAAAGCCTGGAATGCCAGGGCAGCTGCAGGGGCTGTGCATTGTTTAAGTATTAGAAGAATATGTTCTGACTGCTTACTGGAGATTTGATTCTAGTACTATTTAGTAGAGCCCGCCCTATAAGAGCTGTTGTCTTTCCACTTTCCCTTTCTCAGTTGTGCAGTGCATACAAAACTGGACTGTCCAGTTTAGTCATAACTTCAGTTTCCAGTGAATAGCAACAACTTAATTCAGCAAAGGTTTTGAACTTTGACTTCTAGTGATTTTAATTGTAAGAGTGACAATTGAAAGCAGGGTTCAAATCATCAGAAATATGGAGACAATGGAGGAGCCAGATGAAGAACACATTGAAGCCACTGCGACTCTCATGGCTTCTCAATTAGTACAAGCTCAGCTCAGCCCATGGGATCCTATCAAATGCAAGGATTGGGAAAACCAGAAACCAAGTCAGCTGTGTCTACTTCGAATTAAAAGGTTTGTATGGCAGCTGGCAGGGTTTGATAAAATTAATCTTTGCATGTGCTCTATATATCTGTATGATATCAAATACATAATTTCGAATTATGTCGTGACTTTTCGTCATATTTCAATATTGGATGAACAGAATGAATGAATATAGACCCTATCCTATGAATAAATTAAATAAGTCTTTTATTTTAAGATAGAGATCATGTTCGTAGTACAATTTGTTGATTGCCAAATCGGTGTTTCGCTTCTTTGTTTGTTCTATTCATAGATCAGTATCTATATCTTTGTTTCTCATAGTTTGATTGATCGATGTACCAGCCCGTACAATCTATCAAACTATATGTCATCTCAAAAGTCAAAGAGTGCTATTGTACATTGCATCCGTCTGTCTTTTAATTTCCATCAAATGCAAAGTCAAAGCTCAACTCTATGAGATAGATATCGCCATATTGTATGAATAAAATAAAGTATTTTAAGTCTGATAATTGCATTGTTTGACTGTTTTTGTTTTTTTTAATTAAATATCCTACACTTGGTTTGAATTTGTAAATTAAGAATTGCTTTTGACAATAATTTTTTTTCAAACATTGATTACAGGGACATCATGAACATCTATACAGATCCACCATTGGGAATGTGTATTGTACCTGAGGAAGATATCACCAGGGTAAAAATTTATTTCTTGTTGGAATTCTACATTCTAGAGTAGACAATGTTTATCTGTCATGACAAGAGAAGGATCTCAGAGCGTAGAATAGTTTTAAAATTTACTATTTGAATGTCGAACCAAAGATCCCGGGTTCGACTCCCATCCAGGCGGATGACTGAAGTCTGCGTTGTGTGTTAACGTGCCCCTTCCCTTGTTCATAGACGCAGGTTATGTCAAGTGGAAAACACTCCGTCCCTCGGATAGGACGTTAAATGGAGGCCCCGTGTACAGGAGAGTCGCCACCCTTGCACGTTAAGAACCCATTGCACTATTCGTATAAGAGAAGGGGGAAACCCCGGTGTAATGGTCCACCTGCACACCCCAATCAGGCCGAGTATACGGCATCTGCAAGAATCTTCAGTATTGAAGGAGGCAGATTATCTTGAAGAAGAAGAAGAAGAAGAAGATCTAAATATAAGAAATATATGTACCCACTTTATTTTTAGGTTAGGTATCTACAAATAGTATTTAGTGTCAATGTAATTAATCAAATATTTTGTTCTTGAATATGTACACTGTACATTATAGAGACTATATTGAACCCTGAAAAAATGAGAGTTGGGGAGAGTTAAGAACAGAAAAAAGAGGAAGAGAAAGAGAGAGAGATATAGCAGAATAGGAAGACATCAAGGGGAATCACGAGATTTGGATCATAATCAAAGTACTAATTTCGATTTTCTTTGTAAACTTGCAGGTACATGCCCTAATAACAGGCCCATTTGACACCCCATACGAAGGTGGTTTCTTTCACTTCTTTGTCAAGTTTCCTCCTGACTACCCTATCAGACCACCAAGGATCAAGTTAATGACTACAGGAGACGGATCTGTCAGATTTAATCCAAACCTCTATAGGAGTGGTAAAGTCTGCCTCAGCATTCTAGGGTGAGTGCTACTACATGCAGTGGCGAATATCTAGAGAGGGACTCAAATTCCAAAATCGGGGAGTGTGGGGGGGGGGGGGGGGGGGGAGGGAGACAAGTTTTAAAAAATGTGCATAAAACACATTTTCAGGTGCCCTTGTAGGTCTAAAATGGCTTTCATGTGGCACAATTAGGATACATGTTTTACCCGTGCCCACCCAAAATCCCAGACTCTGAATCCACCACTCATATGAATTTAACACAAATGTAGGTAGAATAGACTGTTTACATGTACACTGCAAGCTTTGGCATGGCCAGTGCGACATGTCTACACCAACTAATGGGAGTGCTGTAAAACTGATCATGTTTTTCTTAATTATTGTAATCTTTTAAAAGCATTTGTGATCTTATTTGCTTTCATAAGGGTAAATTTTTGATAATGAGCATAACTTCATGACCTGTGATCTACATATTTACATACCATGAAATGACATTAAAGGGAGGATTGATTAGGATAAATATTGGATTTTCCTACTGATGATGAAGACCTTTTTTCTAATTTTTGTTATGAATTACATATAAACAAATGAAAATGGTGTGTATCATGTCTGGGGAGGGGGAAGGAGGAATATTTTGAGATACCCAATATCTATCTCTTCTCACTCTATTTCTTTTTATTGGATACTGTATATGATTGAACACTAATAGGTGTATTGATATTCTCATTCTTATTTTTTCCACCAAATGTTTTTTTTTTCTTCTTTTTCTACTTATGATTCTCTATGTCACGCAGTTATCATAATCTTTATTTCCATTTTCCCCACCCATATATTTTGATGTTGTGTTCATAGAACATGGAGAGGCCCAGCCTGGAGCCCAGCTCAGAGCTTATCGAGTGTGCTCATGTCCATACAGTCGCTCATGAATGAGAAACCATATCACAATGAACCAGGATTTGAACAAGTTAGAGCTTACTTTTTACTTTTATTTACAAATAACATATATGATGTTCTGAAGTACAGATGATCCAGACATCATCATGTAAATTTGTCCATTGTGCACTGTAATAAAATAAGTAGTCTCTGTGTACATATGGTTCATTAACCTACCCTTCATATTTGTACTATTGCAATGCAAAAACACATTAAGTATGTACTTGAGCTGAGTTTGAGTTCAAAGTTTTATTATCCAAACAAAAATTACATCAATATAACAATCAAATGTACATGTTTAACATTGAAAGGATAAATGGGACCAGGAAATAGCATTAAATGCTGATGGGCCATTCCATGGTAACTCGCGTTACACTTAATGGGTACATTGACACGATAATGTGCCTATATCTTTAGAACTGCTAGGATCTACAAGATACTTTTTTCAAACATGGACAGGGAAGATATAGAACAACTGAATGAAACAAAAAAGAAAATTGAAGAACAAACATTTTTAGATTCTTGGATTATTGAATTTCGGTAACTCGCGTTACAAAAAAAGGACATGGTCAATTCTACGAGACCCTCTTTTCTCCTCATACTAGACAATCTTGACAAAATCTTTCCTACTTTAATTTGATAGTAGGTTGTGACTTACTAGTATAAGATCACAATATTAAAGATAAGAAACAATGGACTAGTAAAATGCAGGAAGCAAATATGTCGGTAACTCACGTTACGGTAACTCGCGTTACATTTTGTCCGGAGGCCATTTTCACCCCTATGTAATAGATTAAATATCACAGGACCCCTTAGAATATGGAAATATATTCATCTTTTTCCATTTAGCGAAATTTTCAGGAAAAAATATTACAAGAATCCTGTGTAATCTGCAATAAATGTTTTTTTTTCAGCTACAGTCCCACATGTACGTTTTTGATGATAGTTTGAGATCTTAGGAAATCAACAAAAATGAAAAAAAAATTGTATTGAATTTGGAAGGCCCTAATGTTTTATGAACATCCATGGCATAAGGTTAGTGATAAATCAAAGAATTAACATAAGAGGTACATTTCTTTTTTTGATGTCATGTCCTTCTTCTCATGGAATGGCCCTGATCGTGTCTGGTACCTCTAACACACAAAAGTATCACAACCATGAATGAGAATGTAATGAACCACAATGTCTCCTTGCAAGCATAAAATAAAATGGGAATTACTTAGATGTTAGTGACCCTAGCTGATTCTTGAACTCCTAAGAAGAGAAGCTTATTTATAATTTTCCCATAAATTGATGTGCAACAAAAAAGCAGTATTCTAGAATGTAGAAGGTTAATTTGCCTTCTAACAGCAAGAAAAGAACATTTTGAGTGATTTAATTGCAAATGATTTTAAAAGTAAATTTGCAAATTAGAAAGAAACAAACTGTCCTTTTATTTAGTCCAGCTTTTATGTGTAGTGTATGGCCAGCTAAAAAGATGATAGAATAGAAAAAAATGAATGAATGGGTTTTATCTTGGTGTTCAGTTTTCAAAGTTTTGATTTGTAAGTTTCAATGTTTCAAGAATATGGTGTTCATGTACATTTTACCTTAATTGATCTTTAGTGTGTGCAGAATTTTAGAAAGATGTGATGACTTAAAAAGTATAATTCTGTTTGTTTGTTTGTTTTATTAGGAGCGCCATCCTGGTGATTGTCAGAGATATAATGATTGCATCCGTCATGAAACTGTGAGGGTAGCAGTATGTGATATGATTGAACATCCCAGTAAACACATACCTGCAGAACTACAGTAAGAACTTTCAGATGTCTTTTGTCAATCATTCCCTTTTCTTTCATTCCAACAAAGCATTATTAGGTTGGAAGCCCTGTTCTATTAAGAATTGTGCCCTTTAGAGTGGTAAAAACTAACCATTTTAGTGGAAATTTTTTTTCCACCTGTTATAATATGTTTTTTTCTCTCTTAGAGAATGAAACTTTTTTAGCAAGGCAGGAACTTCCAGAGAACCAGAGCAAGTACCGGTACGCTCGACATAGTAGTAGTAATACTATGTTGCAACTTGGTACATGTTTTTTATAAATGTGACAATGATTGACATGTTTACGCTTTAAGGGTTTATTGTCCCAATGAGGATTAGGTCTGCAAAGTGAAGCCATTGAAACTTAAGACTACCGGTAGGCTTGAGTTTTCTTGAAGTTTGTACATGTACCTACACTGTAGAAGATTCTTAGGTATATAATAAGCATATTTTGTCACTGAGCAAAAATCTCTATAATGCTCCAATGACACTGATAGAAAATAGCTTTTGATCCAATTTTCCTGTATTTATTTTTTGGGGTATTAATTGTTTCATTACACACTAATTCGAATCACTTTCTTGTTTTCTCTCATTTCTCTCTATTTCTTGCCAGGCAAGTAAACAGAACATCATTCCCTGATTTTTATGATTACTATATCACCACTGTACAGGATAGGATGCATCTAACAGGCCAGCCAATGCAGGTAGATATGTTAACCTTTTATGAAATAAATACATGTCTTTGGTTTCAAAAATATATGTCAGCACATTTATAGACAAGCCCTATTCTTTTCTCTACCAAAAAATAAAGAAAATAATTTATGTCATGGAAGTACAGTGGGCATTAGGAAGAATGTATTTACAAGTTTTCATAATAAAAATGATTACACACTATTTCCATCCTACCAAACTTATAAATCATCATCACCATCATCATCTCCAATTCACAACTGAACGTTTGCCTTGACTTATTCAATACTTTCTTTCAGGATCCGTTTGGTGAGAAGAGAGGGAAGTTTGACTACGCTACCCTCCTTAAGACACTTAAAGCCATCAAAGTGAAGCTGGATGAAGCCTCACAAATGGAAGTATCTTCAGACTCAGAAAGCAGTGGAGGTTCAGACCTAGACACCAAGCTATCTGGCCCGGATACAAGCAGTTGATACTTAGTCAAGACAGCTAGGCTTCTATCTGGCCAACAGGTACTAGCTCCATACACATGTGACATGCTAAACCTCCTCAAAACACTGTCACACAAAAAATGAAAAACATTTTATTTGGACAGGATTGGCAAGTTTTATATATGATTACACCTATTTGTGTGCTATACAGTTGGGTGTTTCACAAAGGTCCTAAGTTGAACTTATCTCTAAGTTGGACTTAACAATTATGGAAAGCTGTTAGCATCTATGAAAATATTTTATAAAAGTGATTGTAAATGGCATAAAATGTTGATACAAATTATTCATATTTTCTGTTTATCAAGGAGATTTCATGTTCTTGATGTGGAATTTATAAAAAGTCTAAAAAACTTCAATTTTCACTTTTGAAAATATTTTAATTTAAGGCTACAAATGGCTCTATTTTACTTCGGATCTTTGTGAAACACCCCCCAGAAATACTAAGTGCATTAAACTTGTGTCATTTTGTTTTCACTGCAGTTTATTATAGTCTATTTACCATGGCACATGAGAACTAGGTCTTAACCGATATAATACCAATGTATATGGATTAATCTTCGAAGAAACAAGCCAATGCCCATGTAGTGTAGAGAGCTACATGATTAAAGTGGAAAGGTGGCCAGAATTTCTTCCTATGTTCTTGAAAAAATTGCATCATGATATGATTTCAGCAGGGAAAAGCTGTGTTTTGTACACAGGTGTTATCTTATTTGTTGACATCACTTGCCAAATCCACTTTTCTAGCTTTCATTGATGAGGAGGTTTTGTTAGAATGAGCAGATTTGATCTGTATCCCAATCTTTGTTGCAAAAATGAAGAATGGTCATCTCTTTGATTTATGATTGAATAAAGCTAGAAGTATTTGAAGAAAAAAAATATTTTCTTAATTTTTCTTCTTTGTTTTGTTTTTTCTTCAAAGAAGAGGTAATATATTGAAAGTATTGAGAACTGATTGTGTTTGGACTCAGAATGATTGTAGTATTTCAGGTGTGTTTCAATAGAGTAAAGAACGTTAATTTAATAGATATTGACGGTTACTAGGTATTATTTTTAACTCAAATTGGCAGTCTCCTGAATAAGTGTATATGGAATAAAGAACTTATTCCAAGTCACACATACACACTTATACAGTTAACAACTAACTTATTTACACCCCTTGTAAATCTGATGTTTGTTGTGTCTTCCGTAACTCAAGGATGAAAGATGGACTTTTTGAACTAGCTTGGGCCTTTGTTGAATACTTGCGGAAGTAAGCTTCAGTATATCACATCCTCAAGAAACATAAATCGGGACAAATCAATATTTCACATACCTGTACTTAAAAAACTAAAAAGCTTGGTAAGGGTTTTAATAACTTAATTGTTAGCTGTATATGGGCTTAGGGAGTCTCATCTTTCATACCACAAAACTTTACCAGGCATTGGATTTAGAGGGATAGTATATGCCTACTAGCAGAAAACATTTCACATCAATATGTAAGAAATTAACCAGAGTTAAAGTTTTGACACACTTGGGCAGTGTTTCACGAAACTGTCATAATTAAAAGTTTGCTGACATCCCATTGAAATGCGTCACTTAAAAATAGCACACATTTCAATGGGATGTCAGTCAAAGTTATGTAAGTTTCATGAAACGATACCCTGTTTCTTATTCCTAGTTACATCATGGAAGCAATTACAGAGAGACAGAGGTGAATCACATTTATTGATAAATTTTATCTGCAACAATGTCTGTTTAATACATTATTATCATTTTACTTATTTTTTATTACTTTTACATGGTACACTGTTTCTTTTTGTTTAACTTATTTCATGCATGTTTGTTAATTTATGTTTATGCTTTAGAGGATACAGATAATTCCAATTTATATGAAAGGCCAAGGAGTGATTTTTAGATCATTTCATCAAATTTTCATCAACTATTTCTCATGAGAAATTTTATTTTTATGTTTATGTCTATATTTATTGTTTCAGATCAGGAAGTTATTCCTAACCAAAGTAACTGTATTTCTCAAGTTACAAAGAATTCTTGGCTTAGCTATTTTATTTATGATTTAAACATCCTTTCCAATAAAAAAATTGAATACGCAAAATCAATATGTTGGGCTTTACAGTACTTCTAATTTATATTGTCTATCATTATTTGCGCCATAGTCAGTATGCATTAATTCCTGAGCAAATGATTTAACTTTCAGCTGCATCCTCTTAATTTGCTGGTTGTCTGAAGAAATCAAATGACAAGTTTATGTGATCAAATTACAACAGATAATTCACAAAGGCTCATTAGTTATTACTGCAGCAGGACTGGTGCAGGTACAAAGTTTATTTCTTTTCATCATTATAGTCATATGTTTAATTATATTTGTACAATACTTTCATGCTTGGTCTTATAAAGAGCCTGCATGTTTTTGGTTTTAGGATCATTATAGTTTTTCACCTTTTTTTTCTTAATGTTCAGCTGATTAGCAATCTGTATATTTCACATTTTATATTTGTGTACAAAGATTGCATTTTGAGATAAATATCACTAATATTGTAATGAAACACTGTCTACCCTTGTATCCCTATTTTTCCTTGAAATCAGAATTTAGTAGCTGATATTAGAGGACATCCACATTGTGTACTTAATGTGTAATTCAGTAAGGTTGTATATTGTAAGAGTTTTAGTTTTTATGAATTAACATTATTTTCACATGTGCTACCAAAACAACTTCTCTTGTTGTGTCTTACAACATTTGTATTCTTTGTATTTTATGAGTTAAAGTTAAGGTTTAGAAGGAAAAAAAAGTAACTCAATAGACACTTCATGGATTGTTTTATTCCTTCATCTTAATTCCACAGAATTTGGAAAATTAAGTTACAAGATCTCCATCTCCCTCCCCCTCTCTCTCTCTCTCTCTCCCTATCTCTCTCTCCCCTCTCTCTCTCTCTCTACCCCCCCCCCTCTCTCTCTCTCCCCCTCTCTCTCTCTTTCATTACCTACCTCGATATCTCTCTTTTTAGTGCAAAAGTTGCCAAGTCTGATGTCAATATATGGACAGATCATTTTCTCTTTGATGATTTTTGTTATTGTTGAATACCTTCCATTGATTTTTTTTAATTAGATAAAATGGAAAGTACATGTTATTGCTTTAGTGATAATGTAGGGTAACTTGTAGACTTCAAATGTGATCAGCATCTCTGAAGTAGCTACTGTATATAACAAATATTAATTTTCATAGTCTGTCTTTATCGCTAAGATTATTTTTTGCTGAATTTTATATAATGTTTTCTTTTGCATGCAAAGTAAATATTCATCTTCACTTGTAATAATGGTATAATGCCATTTACTTTCTCATGTATCCAATCAAATTTTAGTTTGTTTGCTTTTTATGGAAAAAAGAAATAGATAAATGTATATGCTGTAAATTGCAAAAATGTACCAAAAATACATAAAGATAGAATAAAGAATCAATTCTTCGACAATTACCTTGTCCGAAACTTGTAGTCTATTTGCCTTTGTTTAATTTTGAAAAGAAAAATATATACTATCATACTTTATATGCATCCCATCACAAATAGACAAGTGTATTGTACTAACTGGTCCTTAATATTTGAAAAAAATGATATTGACTGGCCCATTGTTGTTGATGATTTGGGTCTACAGTGTACATCGCCCTTTATATATTTTTAATTTCTCTGCCTACATTTTGAACAAGAGTTTGTCTTGATGACATGTAGATATGAATACGAGGGGAATCAAATCGAGAGAAACGTGCATAAATTGAAATACATTAGTAAAAGGCGAGCTCACCGGCATTTCATTGAAACGTGTTAAATTTAATACATGCCTTTCAATGGGTTATATTGTGGAACGCTGCCCAGGTCTATTTCGTCTCATTATCCCCACATATCCAACCTATCTTTTAAAGAATATTCTGTTGTAAAATGAATGACATAAGACACAATGTAATTAGGAGACACCTGACAAACAGATTTTATTCAGTCAGCAAATAACATATCACACAAAAATAGAATTTACCAATAGACGTCAACTGATGTTGCCGATGACATACATGAATAGTTGTATCTTTATTTGTGTTCTAGGACTTTAAAATAATTAAGATAATGAAATAATGTGTGGCTGTGACTGAACAAATAAAGAAAATCTAGATACCCATTTGCAATATTGGCATTGCATCTGCATAGAGGAAATAAAAGAGAATTTCTGTAACTTTATTTAAATGCAACTGGAAGTATGCACAAAAATTACATCGGAATAGAATTGTACCTTCATCTTTAAAAAAAAATTAAAGCAGAGATAATTCTTTTTTCCTTAATCCATACAAATGTATTGTCTGCTTAGAGCCAGAAGGGGGCTAACACTTTGTAAAAGGATGTCAAATGAGTTGATACCCTTCTGGCTCTGAACAGATGGTTTGTGAATGAGTGGCATAAATGGTAATTACTACCCCACCTCCCTCCAATATGACCATAGGCACTACCCTTAACATTGCAGGATAATGTGTTTCATCCAGAAACTTTTTAACCTGTATGGCCCGTATTATGGCTGGTTTCTGGCAACACCATGTGAACAACATATATCTGATCTCTGCTCCTGATATGAAGGGAATAGTTATTATTCCACCTAACATAAATAGAGATTTACAACTGGTCTGTGTTCAACAGAGCCTTTACTCTTATAGTTTCTCCTTTTTTTTCTTTTTCTATACTTTTTTTAATAGTCACACATTTACAAAATGCTTACACTATTTACAAATATATTTATAATATGTAAATTCTCTTCATTATTGACATAGATGTACAAATTTTACACAAAATATATCAAGATAGAATTCTTTGAATTGTAAGAAAAGTAAATATGAAGTGAAGAAGTGACTTTCCTTCCATCTAACAGTAATCTGGCTGAAAATGCTGCAATAACCCCCCCCCCCCCCTTTCTGAAAGGCTAAAATTATGATAACAGCCATACACCCTGAAAAATAGAGAATACGTGTTTGAATACTGCTATGGAAAATAGAATTTGACAGCAAAGAATTCTTTCTACAATTATGTACATTTATAGGAACAGAAAATCAAGGTGCATTAGTTGTATTAACATACATGTTCCTACACTTTACTTTTGATTGCACACAAAGTTTGTTTGGTGGACAACATTTAGATCAAATATATAAAGTAGAGTTCAAGATGCTAATAAGCTAAAAAAAATTTAGAACTGACATGTCAATGGTAATTCCATACTTGATAGAGTTGAAACAATCATTAAAACATTCTTTTTCACATTCATAAGTGAACAAAATGAATGTGCATAAAACAGAGATGCTCATAAGATATTTTTCATTTACATCTCAAGGTACCTCAAAGCTACCTTTGTAATAAATACACACAAAACACATGAATAAATTCACCTACGTAATGAACCTTTGGCTTGATTAACTTAAACTATCCCATTTCGTTTCAGTTCTTACATATATATGTCACATTTTATATACTGTTATGAAACTCCAGATATGTACTAACATTTTGCTCATTTTCAATGCACTCAAATTCTGTACATACTACTAGAACACATACTGATCTTGATGAGTTTAAAGCTGACATGAGACTTGTTTAACATGGCAACCTCTACGTATGCATAGATTCCTCTCATACATAACATATCATACAAAACAGGTGAATTGAATGACATGTCACCACAATTTTTCTGGGACAAAACACCATCAAATTGAAATGCATTAATAGTAAATGGGTTTCTCTCAGAAAAAATGTAAAGAAAGAGCAAGAAACTGAAGCATCATATTCACAAAAGCTCTACTGCAAACCAGAAACTTTCATGACCCAAAGGATGGCAATTTTCACAGCAAGATAATTCAACATATTGTAATCATGTAGTGTTAAATATGTCAATAATGAATCAATCATTTCACAGCATGAAACTTTCTGAATTTTGAACCACTGAGAAATTTGTAAATATTCCATGCACATGAAAGTTTCTGGTTTAATGGTATTTCAACCAATCAACCAACAATGTTCCTCTCTTCATATGAGCTGCTCTAGGAGATCACTGAATGAATCTAATTCACTGGCAGTGGCTGTTGAGAATCTAGAGTTGAGAAGATGCACATCCAAAGAACCCATCTCATCAGTGATAATCTGGAAGAAAAGACAAAGAATAATGGGCCCACTAAATCAACCTTTAACAATGATGAAAATCACATTGAACTATTCTACTTTTACAATGAATCAGTGATGATTATCACATGAATTTGGACTACATGTATGTTTTTAATTAACCTGTTATTACTGAATGAACTACAATACTGAGAATCCAGTCTGCATACATTACTTGTTGCTATGTCAGCAAGGCTTGGGCAAGCTTTCATATTCTCAAGAACAATTTTTTTAAATAAGTATGCATACAAATTTGAATATGTTAGAAGACCGGTCTATTGTCTAACAGAATGAACTTGGTTGTAAGACTGGTAGACATATTTCAAACAGGACCACCATATTAATAAAGTCAATGTAATCTTCTCTAGCTTTCTGTAGAGTAAAGAGTATTATTAGGGCGAATTAGGTGGTAATATACAGTCTAACTCTCATAAGATAGCTACTTACCATTTCTGGTTTCCTGCCTGCTACACCCCACCCTGTAGCCGCATGATCGTTGGCTAGAGCAAGAGCTGATAATCTGGAATAGAAATAGTATAAAGGCATATTAATAGTACTCTCATGATGTGTAGATTATATGGTATGTCTTTCACATCAATATTCAAACGATTACAGTTGTTTGATAGAGGGTGAATTGAGTACGTGAGTAAAATTGACACAATGGCAATATTGATAATAATACATAAATGTAACATTTTGCTAAAGTAATCTGAAGCCGACAAAGCAAGTGAAATATTCATGTAAATGGGAACCAGCCATGTGTATGCAGTACATGTATTTTATTCCCTTCAAATTTCCTTCACCCAAATTTCATTTTGATACAATAATTTAGTACCAAATAGAAACAGGCTTACATCTTGAAGAATTTGCAACACCCCTCACACGTTGTATATTATGAAGAATGAATATAAGGACAGCTTGGATGATGTATCACATAATCACGTTTAAATATGTCATTGTAACTACATTTCTTTCTAACCTCTTAATATGTAGTTTTCATCTGGTTGCAAGACAAATTAACCACTTTTTTTGTTTCAATTCAAACACACAAAGAAGCACCTTCAGAAACATGCAGTCTTCAACTTTCTTCTATTACAACCATATATTAAGTTCTTCTGCAGTTATTGAGTCCGAGGAAATCTGAATTACAATATTCAACAAATCCATGTACTACAAACATAAATCATATCTTTATCTTCTACTTTACCTTCCACGTGTGAACTGCTCTGTCTTGACAGGGCCAGAATCATTCTCCAATAGTTCCCAGACATACACCTTAGATGTGATGTCCATCACATAGAAGACCGATGGTCTAGATCTGGACCATGATATGGCTACTATGGCCATTCCTTGGGTGGAGTTGGGCCAACTCACAAGTGGGGTACCTAGTAAACATAATCAAAGGATGGAATTATGAACAGCACAAAAAAATCTTACTCATTCTCAAATGCTTAATTAAGGAACCATGTAGTTCTAATAAGTAATTGGCTAATTATCCTTTATTTCTGAATGAATCTTTGATAATATAACTCAATAAACAGAGGAGATTATCAATGAAAATCATTAGCAATTATAGTTTCAAAGGTGGATTTCCTTCTAAATTGACCTTCAAATTTGAATAGAATACATGTTTTTTGATGTCTTCCAGAATGAAAGTCGTCAGTATTAAAGGAAAAAAGTGCACAATGATAATTTTCAAATCTTTTCTTGTGACATCATACTATTTGATAAATATTCAATATTATTCAGGTTTTCAAGTTTATGGTAATTTATTTCACACTTTCCATATTTTATTGTTCATGTGGCCTTGTGGATGTATTGATTTTAATGACAAAAAGCTGTAATTTATTACTATAAATACACATGAAATAAAACGTGAAATACAAAATAAAATACAATTGTAATATACTTACCTCTCTCTATACTAAAGAGTTGTACACTTCCATCTCCACTGGCAGCCTTGGGGTGAAAATATGAAAGGTATAATGACTCAGCTATAATCAACGACTCATAAATGCAATATGTGGAATTTCCATTGCAACTCTCAAATTTTTCCATAGAAATTGTGTATTTTCAAAGCAAATGGTTGTTTGCTTCAAACTATCTGGTGCCTATATTTCCCCTCTCTTTCCCTTCCCCTATATAACTAATATGAGATGTGAGACAGTATGCTTTAATAGTTGCTTCTTGCATTTCTTGTTAATTCATTAGTGTTGAATCTAATTCACATCTGATCAATACCTTTCCCTTTATACATGTACCTAAATAACTCATCCAAGTCATGTTTCAATTCAAAATACACAGGCATATCGAAGACCATACTGAACACCAATGTTTTTTATATGTTCAAGTAATCTTCAAATCTCCTATTAAACAGGCAGAACTACATAACACAAAATCTTGGCGAGTTCAGAAATCACAAATAACTGGTCAGCGTAGAGATGAATGCAATCATGGATATATTGGTTTAACTCAACTTACCAAAAAGCAAGGGAGATCGAATGGTGAGAAATCTATGCACTTGACTCCAACTGGTACACCTGAAAAAATGAAGTCCAGAACACTAATTTGAATATCAAAGTAGTATAAACACAACACTGCAAGGGCAAGACATACCCAAAAACATAGATGAAAGTTCCCAAACGAGGGAGTGTATGCTATTTGACTGAATCATAATACTATATACTAGGTGTTGCCATTGCTGTACTTGTTATAAACTACCCATGCATAAATCTGTTTCCTTAAAGTGTACCAATCACCAAAACATCTTTTGCTTTTGATGTAAGGGTTATATGTTGCTATAATGTCTTCAAAATATGAGCTTGGAATATTACATCTACAAAGATACATGGCAGTTTAAAGCAAGTGCCAGTAATATAAAAAAGACTTGGAACCCAAGTTGGACTTAAGTTTTGTGCATGAGGTTTGATATATTATCCTTAAGTTGTTTATATTTTAGTTAATTTGATACATTTTAGCTATACACAAAATTACTTATGCACGTGATTGGTACACTTCAACAATATAATGCAAAATTCCAGACAAACACTAACCCAAATCTTCTGAACTCATTCACTACTCAGTATTATTCTTCCATTGACAGAATCTTTGATATCATTTAGAATTTGATGAAAACAAAGGTTTTATCCTTACCATCATTAACCCAAAAGTACTTGGGAGAAACCCTCTCTGTATTTCGTGCTCCATGTGAGATGAAACCCTGCACATGAAAAGTATCAATAGTATAATAAAACATGATTTTACTAACATGTACATGTATGTGACTTATCTATTCAAACAATATAATATCAGCACAAACAAATTATAGGTTAGATATCATCAATAGAGTTTGCCAAGAGTTTACTTTTGATCAATTACACTTATGTGCCTGGGTACCATGAGGCATGTACAAACAGGGAACCTCCTATTCTCTACTCAATGTAGGGTATTGTATGTATGAAAACATGTCCGAGTCAGTGATCACCAGTCATAAATCAAAGCAGGAGTGCATATAAATGGTTTGGGTAATCCCAAATTCATGAATGAGAGTATACATACCAAAGGATGAGTGCACCTCATCTCCATGGTTCCTAATATTACATACCACAATTTCCATATCATAGACTTAAATGTATCTCGATCTGGATTATCTCCATTATCTATACATATCTATTTACCCAATTGGGAATTCAAATATCATACTTATCTAACTCTATGTAAACTACAAGCAGATAATTTTATTTACATGTATGTATAATTGAACATAAAAATGTATGATATGTATATATATTGGTGGTACGTGTACTTACTGCATCTGTTGCAACAAAGAAGTGATTTGGGTTGGATGGTAGGAGCTGCATATCAGTCACCTTGAGCTGGTAGATAGACCCAAGCTCCCTACAATAAACAATATATATATATATATATATCTTTATAGTCTGTGACCCCGAAAACAAATACATGTATGATTTGAAAATGTCATTGTTGACATGAACTAAAGAGACAGAACAAGCAGCGATTTTGGTGTGTGAGCATATATCAAACTTGTTCTCAGAATCTCAGAGAAGCCGAGATTATTCACTCATTACTCTTTACACTTCATAAGACTTTGAATAGACACTAATTATGTTTTTCAAAGATATCTTATATGAATCAATCATACTATTAATTGGCCATTCCTGCCATTTCATTCCCTTTTCCCATTTACAATGCAATCTCTTTCAGTGTAAATCTACATAAAAGGTATTCCTAAAAAGCAAGCTTTGCTTGACTGGGACTCTTGATTTCTTTTAAAATTACTTTACCAAGTTTTTTAATGTAGATACCGGTATATGAAATACGGGAGGGTCAATCCATCTGAATAGGTACAGAGTACTTTTCTAGCTTACCTGAGAGGGATCTGAAGCTGTATTGATGAACTTTTGATGAGTTTGATTCTACCACCAGGTACCAAACCTGTCAAGATAGTACAGATATATACAATCAAAGCTGCAAATCATTTACATCTTATGTCACCCCTGTGTTCTGCTTACTACAGATTTCACATCACTCCTATTCCATGTTATACCCAGTCAATCAGACAATACGGACAACAGACTAACAAAAGTTATACTGCTCCAACTGGCCAAAGTTATGTAGGTTATTGATCAGTTTGGAGTTGGTCTGGCTGTGGTATTACTTGACTTGCATTCATGTAGAAGATGGAACATTAGAATAAGAGTGTATTCTGGAGTAAAAAAATTATCTGCCACAGTATATATAATCAATGAAATGTGATATGGATAATTTTTCTCAACAGTTATTTGGTTTGTTATCATACAGGGAAATATACTTACCAAGATCAGATTCTGAACCAGCATCATCAGGCTTATCAATCTCTATGACAACCTACAATTAAAGACATGATAAATACATAAATTGACACAACAATCCAAACAGGGGGTTGCTGAAATTGAATATGAAATATGTATGCTAGACAAATCATAGAGTGTATGAAGTATTGACTATGAGTCCTAACTATTCTGATATGAGAACAAGGTACACCATGAATGGTGCAGTCCTTCATAATCAAAATGCTTCAAATTTACTTGCAACAAATACAATCTAAAAGGGTGAAATATAATCTATATGGCACTCATATCGACCATATGTTTTATATGCATATCTGAAGAAATAATATACAATCTTGTAGAAAGAAAGAAAACAGAAAACTAAATAATATTTAAACATACCCAAAAGCTGATGGTTCCTTTCTCATCTACTGTTGCAAGCTGAAAGGAAAATCCTACCGAGTCATCTACAAAAGAAAGAAAACAGAAAAGTACACTTTAATTGGTACTGCTATTCAGATTAATTTAAGATTTACAAAATTACATCTTCTTTGCTATGATCACTTCTGATTTATTTCCAGTCTTCACATTTCGACAATACACACTGTACTTACATGATATATATACATCCCACAGGTAATTAATAATTGTCCTGTATCATGAACAAAGACCGATCAAAGTAGGTACCAGATTTATCACCTAGCTGCATTCTACAAAGTCTTTGAATATGTATTAGAGAATACAGGTATCGTACTTTACATATACCAGGATACAGAAACAAATAATAGGAGGGTCCATGAATGCAAATGACTTTCAATCCCTTCATTGTCTCATACAATAATGGCTGCTACTAAAAAAAGAGGTAATATATACATGCATAGCCCTATATGATACAATTTTAATCTTGAAATGGGTGATTTCTGTTCATTATTTCCAGTAGACTGATTTAACCATTTATTTTACCCATCCTGAACACTGATTAATGGTCCTCTCTTAAATTAAAACATGTCATGTGGAACACATTTTAGAATTCTAGAATTGCCACATCACTTTTATATGCAAGGATGAACATGTCAGCAACTTTTCACTTCATTCTGCTTTTAACTTACCACCAAAGTTGGACTTGGATGTGGCCTTCTGCGCATCATCTGCACTGACGATGGGTTGCATAGCAACCACTCTACTATGATGGCTCTCATCCGGGCTACCAGCCTCTGTACTGTAGGTTGGTACTCTGACCATGATATGGCCCCAACCAAACTCACACTTGAGATGCATGCTGGAGGGTTCTCTCAGGTCCCACACACATACTGAGCCATCAGCCTAGCCAGCCGGGTAGAATAAAGACACATTCAAAAGAAGTAGTTCAGTAATGGAACATACTAGCAAACATGTTTCATAATTTAATTTCACAACACACTTATCTCTCAAATGCCATTCACATACATAGCTATTATCCTGGACAAATACATATCCATTGTAAATGCTTATTGAATTGGGTGTGTAGACCTATTTGCTTCAAAATATAACAACACACACAATATTTCTAGATCTCAGATCCCACACACTTACCAAACCATTAGCCTATAAGGATAAGACATCAACAATATTTATAGCATTATGACATACAGGTATATCTTAATCAGTGATTAGTGGGAAATGGGCATTGCAGGCATTATGGATGTAAAATGTCATTCTCTAATCAGCTGATTTAGGTGTAAAATACTCAAAAGATGTGAGAAAATAGGGAAATATCATAGCAGAAAAGAAAACTTACTGTTCCACAGAAAGCCATTGTTGCCTTGGATGGACTGAAGGCGCATGTTGTAGGCATGGATTTCAACACCAGAATCCTTACAAGAGAACAAATGTTACCCAAGATAATAGTATATACCACACTATGATTATCATTACTTAGATATCATAAAACATATGCTCCTAAAATCAGAGGTAAACTGAACCAGACCATGGAATAAACCATGCTTGATAAATTACAAAATTACAGAAGTACAGAGGAACTTTAAAGGTACTATGTCCCTTTTGCAGCCAACCTCAAATGCTGTAGAACTTTGCAGGAATTATGAATATGTCATGTATGTCCTATCGGTGAAATTTAAACGTTAGCAGTGTCCTCATATTCAAATTATGCAAGGAAACCCGTTTACTTGCTAGACTTCACTGTCAGACACTATTGAGGGACTGACAGGCTTTTTTTTCTTCTTTGATAATAACATACATGAAAAGAGTTGTAAAGGGTACATGAGCATTTGTCTACATCAATAACCCACTTCTTGTGATGGCCAAGATTAAACTGATTGAATCTTTATGCAGCATAAAACGTATGACCATTCGATACAATTGTCTGAAAATCAAGACTATTACTTTTGGGCTCTATAGCCCTAAAGTCGATTTGACAACTAATAGTCGTTATTTTCCCACTTGAAGACATTTTCAAGCCCCACCTTTTTTAGAGAAGTTCTAAATTAGTATTATCTTTCAAATGCAGTTGGAATTTAACTTTTTCATTTTTTGGCCTGCAAATGGGACATAGCACCTTTAAGGGAAACAGAAATAAAACATGTAAGCTCAGGAATGCTAAAAAACAGGTCTGGTAAAAAAAAAACAATCAAACAGATATTTACATCAAAATTACTGAAAGGAAAACTTTTATAGCTCCTCCTCCAAGAAGAACTATAAATAAATGACAAAACATGTAATTTTCATTGAATTACCAGTATTGCAGCAGAGACCAACTTCACAGTTTCCTTATATTCTCTTACCACAAAATTCAATAAATTTAGTAATAATAACAGGAATTCCTAATGTCCCCAATGTGACATTGGACTGTACTTGTTATCAATGAATGGTCGATGGGGGAGGGGTCAATGGGGAGGGGTCAATGGGGGAGGGGTCAATGGGGGGAGGTCTCAATGGGGGAGGGTCAATGGGGGGATGGGTCAATGGGGGAGGGGTCAATGGGGGGGGGTCAATGGGGGGGAGGGGTCTCAATGGGGGAGGGGTCAAAGGGGGAGAGGGTTCAATGGGGAGGGGTCAATGGGGAGGGGTCAATGGGGGGAGGGGTAAAAGGGGGAGGGGTGATGAATACTTACTTCTGTGGTCTTGAAGGCTCATTAACATTCCAAACACACATCAGCCCTCTGTTGGTCAAGCCTGCTTTCTCCATCACTTTCTACAAGAAGAGAAATACAAAGAAAAATTGATAATACATGCTTCGGTGTAAAGCAGTATCAATATAGATTATAGGGAACATCTACCCATCATTCATAGCTCTCTGAATCCTACTACTTGTGGAGCTCTGTCTTGAACTTGCAAATCCATCAGCCAATGTTTATGGAAGGCACTTCTGCTGTATATGCCCATGCATACCTTTGAGATTAATAATAATAATATTTAATTTGTATATAGCGCTCAATACAAATGTCTCTAAGCGCTTTACAAATATATTGTCACCATTGACAAACTATTGAAAAAAAATTGTCATTGATTGCCTTTGACTGCTGCATGCATGGACATTCTTCAATACTGGTCATGAGGACGATCCATGATTAGACTCTGATCAAGAATTATCAAAAAATGACAGCATTTTTATATATCAGAACTCAACAATCATGCACAAAGGCAAAACAAGCAATTATGCCAACACATATATATATATATATATATACACACAAATGTATATACCAAATAACTTGTGTGGTGGTAGCTTAAGACCAAGTGCGTTGCAAAAGGATAATGTTTTTAATACAGCTCATGCTTGCCAGTTAAAGATATTAGCCAAATTTGTTGGAATAATTATGTCACATTTTTCAAAAAAGCCCAGGGTAGATGGTAATACTGTAAATGACAGCTTACAAGTAAGCAATGTTGTTAGGCACACTGCAGGGTAGCGGTAGGAGAGTGAATTGCCCAGTTCGCCTTGATTTGTAAATATGCAATTTATTTGTTCATATTATCACATGTTTATCATTGCTTATCACATGTTTATCATTGTTCATATTATCACATGTGTGTCTTTGTTATACTATTTTTATATTGATAACATGTTGTAAATATGTGTGTACTCTCATACCGAGAGGGGGTCGATAGAGTCAATAAAATGTTACAAATCTTACATAAATTAGAAATGGGCATTTCAGTCACTTTTATTTCAAATTTCAGTATCAAGACATACCTTAATACTAGTTATTATACATACTAGCCTCTTTTCCCAGTGAATAAAATAATTGATCCCCTTTAGTTTGTCGTGCATTAGTTAGCATGCTTTTTCTCCTTACAGTACAACACTCAACCTGATGGAGAATCATCATTACAATATCAAAATAATCAAAATAGCGTGAATTTAATGTGACGCGAGTATTGCACATAATTTGTTATTGGGCCATGTGACATCACACTGCTTATCAGTTAGTGATTTGCAGACTTGCTTTAGTAAAATGCTAAGATATGATTAGAATACTAACTTAACCTACATACTAAATTGAATACAACCCCATGCAGTATAATATGTAAAATGTGTTGCTAGTATATATTGCCTTTAAACACCAATTTACATCTAAAACTGAAATCATCTAAAATTCATGCTCTCTGATGCACTAAGAGACAGTGTTAATATGGATGAAATGATGAGTTGCAATTGACTATGAAATCTATGAAGTTACACAACATGCTGTACTAATTCAGCATATCAGACTAATAGAATTTTTTCCTTCACATTCTATGTGTATGCTGTCGCAGGTCAGCAACTCTACCACTAGGTCATCACTGGTCCATGGCAAAGTCACAATGAACTGGAAACAAATAGGTCTCCTGATTATGATTTTTAAATATTTCCTAATACCCATACAAAGTACACATGTATAATTTGTAAAATGATTTTCCCCACAAACACCATTTAGGCACTTTTTCAAAACAGTTAGTATTATAATTAGATACCGCATGACCCATTCACATAAGTTGTGTACTATATTCCATCATTCCCATTCTCCCTTTAATAATTCAACCAACAAAAATGTCAAAATTAGCAGCGGCCAGGTTATTTCTATCAATAATTGTATCTATTAATGATTAGTACATAAAACCTTAAGTTTGTGTTCAATACATAAACAAAGGAGTAACTATCACTCACCAAGTCTTTGTCATCAATGTTCATAACATCCTGTGCAACACAGCATACACAACGTGCGGGGTAGAAGGATGTTAATCACACAGTAGTTGATACCAAGTAAATATTTTAAGAGTACATAGTACCAGTTTTGATGGGTAAAAGGGAAAGATACAGTTTGTGGTTAGTACATCAGAGCATTTGTGAAGGTTGGTTAAATATGAAAGACAAAGATTAAAATGTAAAACACAAACAGAAAATAATATATGGGAGATATCAGGAAAAATTCATTATTCAGAAGGAAACCGAAACGAAAAATAGATAATTAATGAAAATATTGTTGAGAAGGCATGCAAAAGAATAGTCCAAATCCCAATAATCATAACCGATGAAGAAAAAACATGTATATTTAGATAAGTATGTAAAATAAGATTAATATTTTAAAGAATATACAATCATCAGGATAGATGAGTATAAAAGAGAAGTTTGATGGGACAAACAAAACAAACAGAGAAATATATTATTGACACATGAACAATTCATTCAAATGTACAAAAACAAACAAACAAAAATTTGGAACTCATAGATATTCATAGTATTGGAGATGGATTAAAATGAAAAAGGTTTGTCCCATTATATATCAGTGATATTGACAAGTTATTTCTCATCTAATTGGACATACAGTATATCAGACATATATATCAATATATATATATATATATATATATATATATATATATATCAATATACATAAATATCTAAACAATTAAAAAACAATCTATTTCATGTGGATTTAGGGTACTGTAATCACATACAAGCTAGGCCACACCACACAGTGCAATCAATAATCATATTTTAAAAAGGAAATCCAAATAAAACACAATTAGACTTTTGAAATATCAAATTCACTTTGCATTCGGGCATGCCTTTTATTTTGCAACTGCAAGAAAATGTGCCATGCAATATATGGCAGGTGATTAGATGGGAATTGATATTAATTTCTACTGAGCACACGTCTCTAAAAATTATTCGTGCAGGTTCGTGAACACTGTGTTTTTCAGGACAATTGCTACTATAAAGATAAAGTTAAGTACTAGTCATGTGATTGCATTATGAAATGAATATAGATGTTATTAAATTGGGATATTGAAGAACAGTGTGAATAAATATTGTGAGGTTTTGGAATCATCTAAATTGTAATCTTTTGACTTTATAACCTTGTCAAAGACCCAAAACATTGAAATAGAATGCATAATAATAATAATATTTAATTTATATATAGCCCTTCATACAAATGTCTCTAAGCGCTTTACAAATATACTATTACCCCGGTCATTGGATTCAGTGCTTGCCCGCACACAATGTGTGCACAATCTCCACTCCCTGGGGAGCATTCCAGCCAGGCGTTACACATGCGGCATCAAATTTTTTCCAAAGTTTCTATCTATTTTGCGGTATATTTGGAATATTTCAGGAGCAATTCTTTTTTTTTCACAAAGAGAGAGAAAGTTCAACCATTATTGTTCACCTATACTCAAGCTTCTCTACACTACTCCTAGCTAGTGTAGGATAAAGACAGACATGTGTAAATAGATAACTTACTGCTTTAGGCATGGAATGCATGGTGATGATGAGATTGGTCTGAACGGGATGAATCACTACTCTGTTGATAGAACGCCCTGTAAAGAACAACAATTAAAGTAGGCATTTATTTAATATCAAGAGATTCATCATGATACATTTACAATTGGAAATTGAAAGTTGCTGAACAAGTTCCGGTATGGTTTGGAAAGCTGTGATGATAATTCATAACTGCTGTGACTTTGGAGCAAACAGATCATATGCACTGATGAAAGTAATTTTTCACGTATTAATTGTCTGCTAACACTACTTTGAATAACACAAATCTATTCTATGTGACTATCTGACATTGATTTTATAGTAATGGTTTATTTATTCAAAGAGAGAGAGAGAGAGAGAGAGAGAGAGAGGTAAGTAAAATAAAGAAGAAAGGGAGCTAGTAGGTGGTCAGCACCATACGACAATAAGTACCGTAATACACTCGTAGGCAAATGTGGCAATTAGGTAAATTAGAAGCAAGTTTGACACAGTAAGTTTGACACAGTAAGTTTGACACAGTATATCCGCAATACTTGTTGTTGGGATGTATTTTATCAAACACATGTGCAATTTAATAAAAATGTGTATATTATAATTTTAAATTCCTCAAGCTATTAATACAGTCACCATCATTGCATCTCTGAAACGAGTGCAGCCCTGGTATAATCACAGGTCTGGAGTCTCACTGTGTACAAATCAATTACACATGTACAGTATCAGCTGAAACATACATGTCAGCCTAGTCAGTGCAAATAACTAATATCATATATTTGATGTTATATAACTTTATGTCTTTACATAAAAAGAGAACATGTATCAATACAAGCATTGTAAGCTAAACGAAACTGACTAAAGCACTCCTAACATAATTTCTTTATATATCGTCAGGAAAAAACAAAAACTGCATAACTTGTACAAATCTAATTCACCTTGTAGTATAGGAGTACCAGTATTCATGAGTGTGTAGCCATCACTGAAAACTATACTCCTCTTATTGCTCTCAAGTTTGCCTCCTACTCTATTGGCCAACTCCTCATCTAACAGAACAATGAAGAGCTGTGAGAAATGACACAAGACAAACAAATCAACAGCAACAAAAGATAAATAAATGAATAAATAAATACAGGTCATTGTCATATTTCAATTACTTATCCCTTCAATTTGGCATAATTGAGAATAGAACTCCTTTCTGATTAATATATATCTTCTAACATTTTAAAAGCATTTACCAGTACTATAAAATTGTATATTACATGTATCATCATATATAATATGAACTTGCAAAAAGAAAAAACAAACAAATATAAGATGAACTTTGTAGGCCTTACACAAAATTATTAGAATACCTGAGTACATCTAAAGAGAAAAGGAAATCCATTCACAACAATTTCAGGCTACATTCATGAGTGAATGAATCAGAGTATTTAAAATCATGGCAAAATTTTTTTTCAGACAAAGCAATACATTTAATACAAATGGAGAGCTTTAATTCATGTTGGAGAGCTTTTTGAAATGAAATAATAAGACGTATATGATGCTAATATGTAATGCAAAAAAAGGTGATGTTTTCAAAGTCACTCAAAAAGAGATCAAACTTGTCATAATTTTACCTGGGTGGCTTTCTCCATAAAGCGATTGTAGCGTAATGAGTTCATCTCTCTCTCTACTGGAAGTTCATCATCCTCTTCTTTGGAATTGCTCCCTATCAAAGATTACAATAGTGCTTTACCATTACCTTACAAATCTTATGACATTAATAAAACAAAAAGGAAAAGCAAATGAAAATACTGTATCAGGTCATGTCCACATAATGTTCTCAAAAGATTATTTGATGTGTTTCACCAATCACACTCTGATATATATATATATATTTCATAGAGTACATGTATATGCTGTGGCCCCAAAAGATGCAACAGCTGAGATCTGTAATTTCAACGACCTCATAGACAATGGGTTATTGTTTTTTTTTGTATTATTGTGTAGACAATTATTTTCCTAGTAAAATGACACCAAGAACATAAATTTTGATTAATTGGTTCCGAGGCTATATTTTGTAAGGCAATGTTGTTCCCAAAATGTGCTGCTCTTAACCGTAACCATGCCAGATGCTTCCCATAGAATCACAATGTTGCGTAATGAATGTTCCTATTTTATTCATGTTTGTTTTCAAAGTGAGAGCTGTCATGCATTTGTCAACACAGCTGATTGTATAGGAAAATTTCATGCTGCTTCAAGCATGACTACAGTTGCTCTGGGATCAATATGCTTGACTTCACCCCTGGTTGGACCAAATATTATAAACAAACCTAACCCAAAACTTACAACTAATCTAAAACCAAATTGGAACTAACCTTATATCTGTGAGGAAATGAAGCCTGGGCATATTTTTTTCAGAACCATCTTCTAATATGTCTTGAAATATTTGAATAACTCAAGTCTCCTCTCAATCATCTACTACTCTTTTGATCCATATATGCAGACTGTGACTTAGTGTTGTGAGGTCACCCACTGCCCCCTTCCCCCTTCCCCCTCTCCCTCCCCCAGGCAGCTGCAATACTTTAGATGACTATATCAATCAACTTACCTCCAGTAGCTGCAGCACCATCCTGAGGGTGTTGTGTCCATCTTTCACTTGTATCAATCTCTTCAGTTTGCACATCACGATCCAGGTTGTCATCATTGCACTGTACAAAAGCCTGAGGGATGAAGTTCAATACACATTATCAATTCTCTTAACCTTTGTAATGTTACAATTTGTAACTTTGACAAATTGTTTCGTATAATATTATAAGATGTAAGATGTACATGTATATTCCTCTAGCTTATCTTAGCCCTAATTACCATTAAACTTTAAAATAACGATACTCATAACCTACAGGAATGCAAATACAAATGTATAGAAGGACAAAACTTGTAACAGAGACATAAGCTTTCAATGATGGACCTTTGGATGACTATACACACAAAGTTCCATCATCTCACGTTTTATATTTCCATGTTAGGTACAGATAATTGTCAATATAGTAAAAATGTCAAACCAATATGTTTTAATACCTGTTTGGTGTTTGAGCGACCAAAGCTTGCAATGTAGCGATCGTACTCCCTAACAGGGGGCATATCAAAGAGGTCAAAGCCTGTGGTGTCAAGGTCAATGAGGTTCATGAGTTCTTGACCTCTCTTCTTGGTTCTCTGAGAGACCTGGTCACTGATCTGACGTTGCTTGGCTGCCACAAAGTTAATGAAGGTACGCCCTGTACGAGACGTGCTTGGTCTGGTGCTTGCTGTAGGAAAATCAGAAGTAGAAATTGTAATTTAGTCCTACTCACAATATATTAGTACATAGTGTTGACTTACCTTATCATTCTGATGTGTGTTTTATTTGTTTATGAAGATTATTGGATTGAGTTTATTGCTCATCCATTAGATATTAGCAGACTATTTTTTTTAAATAAAGTACTTGAAAAGTATTTATAAAGTATTTGAAATCAACTTCAATATACTGTAAAGCCAGACAATTCTGTGTAGCAAAAACTACTGTTATTACTTTTTCTGAGACTTTCAGCATTGTATATTTTCTTTTAATCATGTGTTATATTCTACAAACATAATCATTTAAAGTGGAAAACAGCTGTCATTACAATCATGATGAATAGACTCATCATGCCTCTAAATCCCAGTTTGTGTGTTTATACACATAAGCATGTATCTGCACATTCAAATATTAAGTGCTGTCTATATTTAATATTTCTATTATTTCTAACATAAGAGTAAGGATATAACCACATGAAACTTACCACTTGATTGTTGTGATCTTGAGTCACGCTAGAAGAGGAAAATGCAACCATACATCACAGTTATATTGTATGATACAATGATTTTTAAAAAAAATAATCATTTGGCATATAGACTTCAGATAACTATTCTTACAGTAAAGATCAAAACTGCATATCAACCCCTCCCCCCCCCCCACACACACACATTCTATCTCTATCTCTCTCTCTCTCTCTATCTCTCTCTCTCTCTCTCTCTCCAGTTAAATGTGAAATGACCAGCCTATTTTAGGAATGATAATTAGGCACTCAATTGATGCTCAATTTTCCTGTCTTCATCCTTTATCCCTTTTAGCTCAACATAGAACAGACATTAAAAATAAGAATAATAAAAGATATACGACACTGATTGATGTTATCATATACTTTGTGGAGTACTTTGTGGTGTTCCATAGAGCTAATATAGCTCATGAAAATTAATCTTTACATCATAACCTATTGATTATGAGCATTAAATCTAGTTTCATATCAAGTACACACTTATAAGACAATAAATTCAATGGTAGCATCATGTATCCGGCAGCTTTACATGCATAAATCATCACAGTATATACATTGCATACAGTGATTTAAATACAAGAACTGCTACTTTTTCTTCCTTAAAAAAACAAGGGTAGATCTCTGGAGTTCTTTAACTGTGGCCAATAAGCTGTACATAGACAAATGTGACAATTTACTTTGCCAAAACTGAACTGAAACCTTGTTGGTATAGATCAGCTTATTCCTTACGACATTGGTGGTAGCCTTTCATCACTAAAAGCTACAACTATATCACTATTTATGCCATTTGTTTATCACAGATTTGAATACTTACAGATTCTGCACTTCTTCTTAAAGCCTCATTCTCAGCAGCCATTGCTCTCCTTAGGTTATCTATCTCACTTGCCATCTGAGAAAGAAAAGGAAGACACACATACACACACAAGTTAAGAGAAAATGAGGTATAAAGTTAGCAATGTAAAACTAAACTGCTTAACTGAAATTGAACAAAATCAATGAGTGACTTTGATTTAAAAAAAAATGAAAATGAGGTAGTCAAAGTCAACAACAACCAACCTAATAAAGCAAATGAAATAAATTGCTAAGATTTAAATACAAAGCAGTCAACCCAAATGACAAGTAGTATTATTTGTTAATGTATTTCATTTTTAATCTGAAAGTCTGACTATAAATATGTATCATGTACCTACGCTCTGACCCTGTCACCCCAGTGGCAGGGTTAGAGCGTAGGAGAGTAGCATATAGCTGTTAGCTAGCGCTCCTTGCATATATTTATTTAACAATTCATTGAAAATCATGGATAAAATAGCAAATTATCTTTTGATACAATGAGAACAAGAAGAAACTATATTTAATGTTTGTTTCCAATTTCCTCTTTGCTACCAAAACTGTACATGAGCTTTAATCTAGAGCATATTTTTCACCTCTCATCCACTTAATGTAGGCTTGAATGCTTACAGTAATAAGTATAAATTTCAAGGTTTAAGATTTGTTGATCTATACGGGCATTATATAGAATCAGACCATGACAAAGGGACAACTATTAGTGAATGACTTACAACAGGATCTTTGTCCCCTTCTTCATCTTCATCATCATCGTCTTCAAAGTCATCATCATAATCCTGGAAGAACAAAGATACAAGCTTATATATCAACTGATCTACATAATTAGTCTTACATTCCTTTATGATTACTAATACAAGTTACATACGATATCTTATTAAATATAGTGTCATACTACTAACAAGCATTTATGTTTTCTTTATAGCAGTCAGGTAAAATAACCACCACCACCACAATCATCTTTCAGCATTTTGCTTAACGGTCAAGTGGATGAACTATTCCCCCCCCCCCCCCTACCCCATTTCATGATTATCACTTCTAATATTGAAATCCGGTACATCAATTTTTAGAAATACAATCAACCTTCTAATTCTTTTTGATCATGGATTTGCATGCATTTATATTGCAATTAAGAAGAACACAGTAGAATCTATTTCTGTACACTTACTTCAAAGTCATCTTCATAGCCGTCATCCTGATTAGATTCTTCCATTTGTTGCTCCTTCTGGTCAGATACTTTAAGAATCTCCTCTCCTACATCATCCTACATTTTAAAAAATTAGTACCATTATACATATTGGTATCAATTACCTACGCAAAATGTGGGCACAGTACAGTGCCCAAATCTGAAGGGAAATGGGAAATAGTCTTTGCCAGCTTCATATAAAACATCTACCAAAATAACATAACTGTACCAAATCCAACAAATCAGTGATCCAAATTTTCAAACTGATTTCTATTTTTTAGTCATTATTTAGTTTTCATATGAAAGAAAAGTGAAATAAATGATAAAAAGTCAACATGAAAACATAAATTGAAACTGAAATTGAAAGTTTTGAAAATGAAACACGCAAGCAGTGATGTGTATATTTCATGCAATTTTATAAGAAATGTTGATTCTTATTCCTAAAGATTCAATATGTTACCTCATCTTCACGCTTCTTCTCATGTCTCTCATCTTGGCCATTCTTGTGTTCTGATTTGCTTCTACCTTTCTCCTCTTTATGTTCCTTCCGATGCTTGCGTTCTCCACTCTTCTCCCTCTTCCTCCTATCAGCTGAGCCATCCTTGTCTCTATGTTTCCTTCTCTCACGGTCACTATCATTACTTTCCTTCTCTTTTCTCCGCTCTCTGTCTTTGTCTCTGTGTCTTTTCTCCTCCCTTCTTTTATCTCTGTCTCCCTGTTGAAAACAAGATATTGAATGTGAGATGATGTATCTTATAAAGATTATTTGTTGTTGCTACATCACTTAATTTTTTTCAGATGAGGAAGCAGCAGCTAGAGCAAAAGAGAAAGGCTAAAATAATTTTGAAATCACCTCTATTATATGCTAAATCTTGGAATTGTGTGTAATTATCAATATTTTGTTTCCAAAGTTTCAGGACAAATGTGATTTCAATTTGAAATTATTATGTACTTTTACAAATTATGATGTCTGTTTATGAATGATCCTATTTTATGTCAATTTTGTTTCTATTGTAAACATCGTAAAAAATACACTGTATATTTCAATATCCTTACTAAAACAAAATCTTTGAAAACAAGAATGTCTTGAAACTTGATTCATTGCAGTTTATAGTAATCATTGTACTGTTTGGAAGAAGAAAAAAAAAAATCATAATTTTATCAGATTTCTACCGTTCTTGCTTTAATACTAAGGTAACTCATTGTGCTATCAACCTACGTCTTTGGTGCTTGATTTATCCCCATCTCTACTGCCACTTTCTTTCTCTCGTTCTCTCTTTTTCTCATCTCTATCTCTGTGTCTCTCCTTCTTTCCAGAGTCTGTCCTCTCTGCACTCTCCTTGTTATCTGAAAAAACAAAGGATTCAGAACTAAATGAATTTATCATAATAACATGTAAATATAGACATTTCTCAGCCTCAAAATTTACAACACTCAATCACTTCTGTCCACAATTGGCACAACATTACATGACATTACATGAATTCAAAATAATTATTTTGTGATATCTTAAATTTGATTGTATTTTCATGTTGATAACCTACATCTCCTTAAAGGGATCGTTTAACAATGTTAAATCTGAGATACACGGTCCTACGTGTTATCAGTGTTTGTGATATGGTGTAATATCGAAGCCCTAAAAAAATTGTGCTTCAAAATGATCAAGAAGTGCCTCAAAAGAGTAAAAAATCTTTGAGTGACCGGTTTTACCATACTCGTTTTCCCCAATAGACTGTAGGTTTATGAAAACCGTCAGGCGAACGTTTTTCAAAATTTGTAATTTCAATCATAAATATGTTGATAATCAGACCGGCGATCGGCTTGTAAAAGTCATGGGGTTCCTGACTGACCTAAAGGTTTATAATTATCATTGCATCATGAGCAAAATCCAGGATTTTATTTCAGAATCTGAGACAAAGTTACCGGATCCCTTTAATTTGTTTTCTAAGGCTTAATTTATAACACTGTGAATGTAGAAATCATAATTGTCTACCAAATTTACCAAAAAAGAAAGGCATCAAGTTGCTTTCTCAACCGAAATCATTTCTAAATTCTCAACAATCAGGAGAAAGTTTGATTGAATCTGTAATTTAAGTTTCTGTCTTTATCAAAACTCAAGATTACATTTAAAGATTTTTTTATCTCAACTTCTAATAGTATTTTACGTAATACACTCTTTCTCTTACCACGATGTGATCTTTCCTTTTTCTCCCTATCTCGATCCTTTTCCTTCTCCCTATGCTTGCTTCTGTCCTTTTCCCCTCTGTCTTTCTCCTTTGAAGATTCTTTTTCACGTTCCTTCCTCCCATCTCTGTCCTTTTCCCTTCTGTCTTTATCTTTTGACGAATCCTTTTCTCGATCCTTTCTTCTTTCTCTATCTTTCTCCTTAGAGGATTCCCCTTCACGATCCTTTCTCCTTTCTCTGTCCTTATCTTTCTCTTTTTGCCTATCTCTGTCTTTGTCTCTTTTACGTTCATGTTCTTTATCTCGATGACTGTCCTTATCCCTATCTTTATCTCTGTGTCTCTCTCTATCTTTATCCCTAGGCTTCTCTCTTTCTTTGTCACGGTCTTTATCTTTGTGTCTGCTTTTTCCGGATGACCGAGCCTCCTGTTACAAATGAAAAATATTGGAAAGAAAACAGAAAACATTAATATATCAATATCAATCACTAAAGATAATTGCCGAGTAATCATTTTTTCTGATTTTTTTCATAATACACCAATTAAATATACACTGTTCATATCATAATAAAGAGATAATAAACATACTTTCAAGGCCAAATACACTTTTGGCAAGAATTAGAACAATAAGAATGCACAAGATGCTGATGTTCCTATCAGGAAAAGGCTTTCAGACAAAGTTCCTGACAATTGTTTCTCTTAAAGTCTACTGTATAACAATTGAAAAAGGAACACACAAAAATAGACCAAAAGATCCCTTTGTATCACAGAGATCTCCATCACCAATTACCTGCCAGCTGCTAATAACTCCACTTCGGGAAGATTAGACTTTGAGATATAAAACTGTGAAACTTGACTGTACTATCTCTTAATGTAAATCAAAGAAACCAAATGAAATATTTTTGGGTTCACCCCACCTAGGTATTAATACCTCAGTGTTAACTGAGATTGTTTCATAATATTTGTAGGATGTCTTTAAATAATACCTTGATAGATTCTGTCAATTCCTTGGCTCCCCAGGTGTCTTCTTTACTCTACAATATGAACAAAATAAAAACATAAATGAAAATATAGGAAACCATGTCATTGAAAGTTAATTTTGCTAAATCTATGCATCTTTATTTTGAGAATAAATTGAAAGTGTCTTAACATCTTTTCCTACACAAAATGTATACTGACGCTTCTTTGAGTGATCAAAGTTCAAACTGTTAAGTCAACTCTAGATAAAGAAAAACCCAGGCCTAGCACTGCTACAATGCATGAATGATAAAGTCTAACCATAAACGGTTTGGATCTCATACTTGCATTAGTACTGAGAACCACAAACTTTTCAAACACATGTGTTCAGCTATAGAAGGCTATATCACTCGTTGCCATTCCTTCAATGTTATAAGATATTGGTGCGAAGAGAAAGCTTGCAATTTTTTGTTTGATCCGATACCCAAATCATTGCATTGGTACCACATAACATAGAAATATCAACATTTCAGTAAAAACTTCCAATTTGTACCTTAAATATGACAGGAAATGAGAATTCTTCAAACTTAAAAAAAAAGTTACGAAGGATCTAAGACTTAAAACTACATGTAAGTGATATAGTCTAGATCTACTTAATCTTTTTAACGACAATAAAAAATTGTAACAAATAGAGGGTTTGACTGAAATATCATAATTTTGGTATTAAAAAAAAAACAGGAAAATCGCAAGCTTGTTCCTCGCCACACATAGGAGCATCACTACCCCGGCTGTGTAGTAAAAGCTGCGCTTTTGATTCTCAACATTTCAAACACCCCTGTAGTCTGTACAAAACTCAACTGATTTCACTCAAAATCGGTACTTTAGTTAGGCACATTCATGGGGCACTAGAGGGCGCTTCACGCCCGTATGAAAATCTGAAGGCCTTGCTGCGGTGGGTCGGCAATAATCAGCCCAAAACTTGGATATGGGAGGGTGGAAGGATATATCTTTTTTATAATGTTATCCGGTCTTACCCCTAACCATCCTATGTTTAATATAAGGAGAAATAACATGCGAGTACAAGAAGAGAAACATCGGGCCATTAGTGATTCAGCTTTTTAAATATTAGCCTAGAAATGACCACCAAACGGAAAAAATTGACATTTTTTTCTGACAAATCTTCATAAAATCCGAGTTATAAACAACTCACAACTAGGTACGGTAATACAAATACGATTTTCTGAAAATTCAGGTGTGATTTTTAAAGTTTATTTCAAGTATATTTCTGCGCATCGCAGCGCCAATTTTCTTCACTGCTTCAAAATCACCCTTGAAACTATTTTTTTGCAACGAATTTGATACAAGGTTCCCGAGTGTTCCCCGTTCCTTGCGTGTTGAAAGTTTGTAATACAAAGTTTGCATTGACTCGCGCACAAAAAAATGGCTCGAAAACAAAATGTCAAATGAAGAAATAAACAAGCTTTTGTATAGTTATAAGAGATCTACCAAGGTTTCTTTGTCGATTTAATTTATTATATAGTATCAATTAGAATTCAGAATTATCTCACTGAAAAGTTAAGAAACCGATGATGTTCTCGATCGTAGTTATTTTCACTTTGCCAGCAGACGATCTAGCGTTGTTTTGGCAAAAAGCTAGCCCGCCACCTTTCCACCTCGAACCTTTCGAGTTCCGCTAAAATTGCGCGCTGTGGAGCTCCGAAGGTGCGTTGGTATCAGTGGCAAACTCTCAGCCGGCTAGCTCCCCACGACGGACCATTCGCGGTATGGCGAGTGTGTGTGTGTGAGGTACGATTTTGGATTCGAGAACACACGTAACGCAACCGTGCGTGTCATTTTCAGCTGTAAAATGTCTAAGGACATTTTTACATGTACGATTTTTAGGACAGATACTTGGTCAGTTTTCTTCTTATATCTTTGGTTGTACAACAATTAAAAATATAATTTCTTCAAATTTGCTCCTGACTCAGTTCAGACTAATTGTCTGATGTGTTCTCAAGTCAATTTTTTGAATATATTTTTTTGCATGAATTTGCCTACTTTAGTGACAATTGATGACACCTAAATAGCAGTAAAATACATTTTGTTCAACTTACTGATGTTAAAAAGGAATAATTTAAAAATTCAAATTGTAAGTCTAGTGTCAAACTTTGCTTACAGCTGCATTGGCATGCTTGTGTGCAGTGTATGCAATATTGTGTGGTGTGTATATTTGTGTATGGGTCTAATAATACCTGCCTCACAGCAGGCATGCAGTGCTAGAGGTCAATATGCATTAGCATTGATTCTCTATGCTTTGCTGGAGTAGTTCCTCGCACAGATCTAGAGTAAAGGAGGGGGTTTTCGGCCACTTAAGACAAAATCCTATTATTTGGACCCTATATTTCCTATTTATTATCATTTCTTGTTCAAATCATGAAGCAAATATTATTATTCTTTAAACAAAAAAAGAATCCCAGAAAAAAAATCACGAATTGCCATGACAATATTCATTTCACTTTTCACTGTGTCGGAGGCAGTTATCGGCCGCATGTACAAAGTCAATAGGAAGTGCGCGCGCCATGCATTTCCGCGCTGATCTATAGCACTAGCTGGTGGAGCAGGTATCCCACGCCGGAGCTCCCCGGAGCTCGCCAGCCGAAAACTAGTACTGCGGTGATCGGAAATTGGAATCTGAATTAGACGGAGATATCATGTGTGCGTTGCGGTGTGCGGCTGCATTGATTTAATACATGCGGTGGGATACTTTTGAGCTTGCGACTAACACAAAATCGGGCTCTAAATCTGAAAAATACTTGAAATAAAGCTCATTTTATGGTACCCATATTTCTTACAGACACGCGTAAGATACTTGATTTTTCAGATTCGGGTAGCGGGACCACCGATTACATCGCTAAAATGTGATAAAGTCTATTTTAGGATATGTTTTCCATTGCAAATGCGGTTCTTCAGTGACTCTGGCATGGTATGGTATGTGTGGGATATGTGATATGCTGTTATGCGATGTATTGTAAAGGGATTTTACCATGCATCAAACGGATTGGCCGAAAACTGGTGATGGTCGATTACCCCCTCCTTTAGAGTAAAGGAGCCGGTTTTCGGCCACTTAAGACAAAATCCTATTTTTTGGACCCTTTACTTCCTATTTATTATCATTGTTTGTTCAAATCATGAAGCAAATATTATTATTATTTAAACAAAACAAGAATCCCAGAAAAAAATCACGAATTGCCATGACAATATTCATTTCAATTTTCACTGTTTCGGAGTCAGTTTTCGGCATAGCGTACCAGTTTTCGGCCGCATGTACAAAGTCAATAGGAAGTGCGCGCGCCATGCGTTTCCGCGCTGATCTATAGCACTAGCTGGTGGAGCAGGTATCCCACGCCGGAGCTCCCCGGAGCTCGCCAGCCGAAAACTAGTACTGCGGTGATCGGAAATTGGAATCTGAATTAGACGGAGATATCATGTGTGCGTTGCGGTGTGCGGCTGCATTGATTTAATACATGCGGTGAGATACTTTTGAGCTTGCGACTAACACAAAATCGGGCTCTAAATCTGAAAAATACTTGAAATAAAGCTCATTTTATGGTACCCATATTTCTTACAGACACGCGTAAGATACTTGATTTTTCAGATTCGGGTAGCGGGACCACCGATTACATCGCTAAAATGTGATAAAGTCTATTTTAGGATATGTTTTCCATTGCAAATGCGGTTCTTCAGTGACTCTGGCATGGTATGGTATGTGTGGGATATGTGGTATGCTGTTATGCGATGTATTTTAAAGGGATTTTACCATGCATCAAACGGATTGGCCGAAAACTGGTGATGGTCGATTACCCCCTCCTTTAGAGTAAAGGAGCCGGTTTTCGGCCACTTAAGACAAAATCCTATTTTTTGGACCCTTTACTTCCTATTTATTATCATTGTTTGTTCAAATCATGAAGCAAATATTATTATTATTTAAACAAAACAAGAATCCCAGAAAAAAATCACGAATTGCCTTGACAATATTCATTTCAATTTTCACTGTTTCGGAGTCAGTTTTCGGCATAGCGTACCAGTTTTCGGCCGCATGTACAAAGTCAATAGGAAGCACGCTCACGCGCCGTGCGTTTCTGCGCTGATCTATAGCACTAGCGGGCGGAGCAGATATCCCACGCCGGAGCTCCCCGGAGCTCGCCAGGCCGAAAACTAGTACTGCGGTGATCGGATATTGGAATCTGAATTAGACAGAGATATCGTGTGTGCGTTGCGGTGTGCGGCTGCATTGATTTAATACATGCGATGAGATACTTTTGAGCTTGAGATTAGCACAAAATCGGGCTCTAAATCTGAAAAATACTTGAAATAAAGCTCATTTTATGGTACCCATATTTCTTACAGACACGCGCAAGACACTCGATTTTTCAGATTCGGGTAGCGGGACCGCCGATTACATCGCTAAAATGTGATATTTTAGGATATAGATATCTAGATCTATATTTCATTGCAAATGTGGTTCCTCAGTGACACTGGCATGGTATGGTATGTGTAGGATATGTGTTATGCTAGTATGCGATGTATTTTTGAGGGATTTTACCTTCATCCAACCAATCGGCCGAAAACTGGAGCTGGCCGATTACCGGCTCCTTTACTCTACGACAAAGCAAAGCATTGAGTGAATGGAAGACACTTAGACAATGATAGCCAATACTAGTTATAGCCTTCATTGTGCATGCGAGAAGGTTAACAAATGTCAGTTTAATTAAAGAATTCCCCATACCAGACGGTTATTTCTTTCTGTCTATCATCAAAAGTAATTTGGGCACCAACCAATCCCATTCATCAAAGTTAACGTATGGGACCATAAGGGAAAAATGATGGGGAGTCGATAGTCCGTACATGTGAACTCACCTTTCCAGGCATTTTACACAATTTAAAAACACCAACAGGTACAAAGTAATATCCTCATCAATCCTATTGTGGACCGTTTCTGAAATGACGTCTGTAAAATCACATAATCTCAGTTAGATGAGTAGTCATTCATTTTGCAAATTTTTCGTGAAAATATGCAGAATTTTGTATACATTAGAAACATGTCCTCGTTCAATTGTTATTACCAATAGATTACAATATGATCCTGTTAAAATTTAATTTTTCACAATTATTTCAATCAACATAATTATTTAATTAATTTAAACTCTTTAAAAATATTTTCATAATTATATTTTTAGCAAATATGATAACTCTTGCTCTTAAAGATTTAATTAAAGCATAAACTCTATCATTCCGGAGCAGTCTCGTCTCCATGAAGTACATGTCGTCCGCGCGCTCAACTAGGGTATGTGATAGTGGAAAGGAAGTCTGTCATATCTATCACATTTCAAAGTAATTTCAACATCGTTCCCCACAAGCCTGAGCGAGGTATCATAGCTTTTAATAGCAAGCTGCCAAGTTTTAAATTCCTATATTTCTTTCAAGAGTCAAAGAGGGATATTTTCGTTGTCTCTTTTATAACAAATTTGTTTCATTCATTTAATACAGTTTTGTTAGGTTTTAACTATAATAAGAGAGAATTTCTTAAGCCTTGACATAGGCGGATCCAAAAAGAGAAAAGAACCCCCCCCCCCTGCTGTAGAAAAAAAAAATACAAATAGATTTTAGCGGTATTTATTACCCCCCCCCCCCCCCCACCTATATTTTTTGTTTTTGCCTTTGTTTTGACTTTCTTGGATCTGAAGGTCTCGTATACTCGACCCCGTATAATTATCTTCTGACAAGACATTAGTACTGAGTTTGAATACTGTTTATTCTTTTTTCTTTTCATGAAATTATTGTGGCAATATGATTTCTTCTTGATAGATAAATTGTGTATCTTCTCAGAACTACATTGATCAATCCTGAAAATAAAGTTCCGAGAAGATATAACCCCCCCCCCCCCCCCCACCCCCCGGTGTAAGCGAGGGAGCAGGGCATTTTTTTTTCTTCTCTCTATGGGGCATTTTGAAGCTCGGATTTTTTTTTAAAAATCGGGCCGTAAATGTCGCAACGATTCAGCCAGCCGCTGAATAAACGGGGGGGGGGGGGTCTCGAAATTTGAACATTTGACCTTTTGCTCCGTTGAGAGGGGTAAGGTCACCTTTTTTAGGTAAGCTATTGGTATAAAAAAAAAACAACACACACACACAAAGGGAGGGGGGTTTGCTCCGGAAAAAAAAACACATAACAAAATGAAAGGGGGGTTAACCCCCATACCCCCCCCCCCCCCCTGCGTACGCGCCTGGCACTGTCCAGTGGAATTTGGTTGTTGTTGCTTAATTTGCTTTTGTTTTTTTCTAAAAGTTTGAAACAATCAAAGGCGCTTATTTATATAATAAATTATTTATTGGGAAGTGGAATTACGAGATCCTCAAACTTTATAAATGTCCATATTTTCGTTTCTTTTTTTTCTCCCCTTTCATTTTTTCTCTTTTGCGCTCTCGCTTTCCCTTATCAAAAGGAGCATATGCCCTTATCGAGGGATTGATTAAAGTTTCTATCGCTCAAGACTCGGGAGTGATGCCGACAATTTAATCCACAGTCTGCCTCTTCACTAGACCACGCGCGCCGGATACATATTACTTTGTATTATAGCGACTTCCTCGGTAAATTGTGCTTATCTTTTTTTGGGGTGGTGAAGTTGCATCGTGGCCGACCGAGAACAGTTTGTGATTTGAAAATTTGCTTTTTAATTAGAGTACATTCAATCACACAGGCAAATCATAGTCTGATATTTATATCCACAATCTTTTTTAAAGGTATGCCGTGTCAGACAAAAAAATATATGTTTAATTTCTGACCCAGCAATAATTCCTATATTGGTACTTTACATCGTCTAGCACTGTCTTGTAAAACACAGGAGAATGTTTGAATTTGTAATACCATTTCGGATGGCGAAACTTAATGCATTTTAAAACACTTCAGATCCTCAATACTGTGTTGTAGCTCTTAGTCTTTTTTTTATATACAATTTTTAAAATTTTGTTTGCATTTAGAAAAATCCCCCTTAAAAAAAACCCACCCCCCCCCCCCTCTCACAGGGATTGCCGCCCATGTACCGTGGATTCGCCCTATATCGCCTCTTACAAGCAAACTTTCATTGTGAATAGGAATAAGAGAGATTGGGTACCGATTAGGCAGATTTGCATAATAATCGTTTCAGAGTGTTTTCTTTTCAATCCCACTTTGGTATTTCTTCGGTATGTTCCAGGCTCGGCGTTCGTTCAATAATTTGAGATGGGGAAGGATACGACAATGACAAAGCTGACGGGGACAATGACTTCCTCCGACAAGACAAAGCCATCTTTCAGAGAGCTCGCGATGACAAGCAAAATCAGAATATATTATATACTACTGGTTAAGATGAGAGTATTATCAATTGAGTCTTATCTCGTTCAGCGGTCATGTTTAAAGAGAAAATTCATTGATTTAAAAAACTAACTTAAATGTCATTATTGCAAAGGTGACACTTTGATTGGCCAAGGTTATCAAAAGCCAATGCTAAGACAACATTCAAAGTAATGATTATTAACAATTACAAAACGCTTAGATACAGCCCCGACATAGCACCTGAAAAGCTCTCCAGTCGCTGCTGAGATATGACGTCACATGTTGAACATGATGTGCACAAGCAGACGATGTCCCATGACATCTCACACAATTTCACTGCCTGTTTTGTCATCTTTTCTTCAGTTATTTCTCTTACTTCAATACCCTCAGGCGACATGTTTAATCTATTGCCTCACTCTAAACCCCGTGCATGGTATTATTTGGATGAAAAATGCAAGGAAAAAAGAAGAAAAAGGAATCTGTCGCTTGTAAACAAAATAGGACGACTGTATTTTCAGCTGCATACACCGCGGCAGGTTCGGCGTTTCAAGAGGGAACAAATGACGTCCATGCTATCATTCCGGAGGTTTTTTAATTTGAAAGTGTGGTTTCTTTGATTGTTCATTAACCCCTATCCTGTGTATTTATAAACAAAAGAATTTAGTTTTCAGAATGGTGTAAAATTCCATCACATTTATATACACTAAACTCATTATAATTTGAGAAATAAAAGCATTGCAATTATGTTCATTCTTTATGGGGTGTCGTCTGCTTGGGCAGGGTTGGTTCATATTGTGACGGCATTAAAACATCGTTATTTTTCCGGCGAATCTCTCGCATATCCCAGATGCTATAGAGGTTGTTTTATTTGTATTTTTATAAATCACCCGATATGTAGTTGAACTAAAACTTGCATGATGGCCATCTGTTAGCTTACCAGTTTCTAGTAATACGCTATTTGCCATATTTGTGATTTTCTATGAACCCGCCCTTTAATAGGAGCGTCTCTCATCATAATCAGGTATTTAACTCCTATTTAACCAACAATCTTCACTGATCTTCCACCTTGTTCTGCACAGTTTTTGGTAAGTGAACACCACCTTCTTTGGTTCTGTCTTAACGACGGGATTTATTTTCTAATAGGCCTATCTACCGAAATATGATATATACCGAGTATGATAATAATTTTGTGGTATGTATACTATTTTTTATACTTGTAAATGGTTCTAGGACACCTACCCCCTGGCCATCTACCCCCGGATAACCACCTATAGTCAACCAACCCCTAGGACAACTACCCCCTAGGACGACTACCCTCGGGACAACTACCCCCGGACAACTACCCCCAAACAACTATCCCCTAGGACAACTACCCCCTATAGGACAACTACCCCGGACAACTACCACCCTGACAACTATACCCCCTATACGACAACCATCCTCTAGAACAACTTTCCCCGGGACAACTATCCTTTAGGAAATAAATAACAAATAAATTAATTAATTAAAGAAGAAAGAAACAGTTGACTGGGCGTGCAGTTCACCTGCAACATAATATGAAGGCAAAGGCCTGACACATCATTCACAAGTCACCATCTCCCGGCCAGGAATAAAATTTACTAAATTCTACTAAGCTTCTTATTTCTAGGGTCTACAGAAGGAAAAAATCCTACCTAAAAGAAGAAAGCCTGCAAATATTTTTTATTTAAATTTCCTAGCGTGCCGTTCACCTATAGTTTAACCCTAAAAAGGCCGGGCTATTTGAGGTCTTAGTACGGCCGGGGGGCATTATTGCCCCCCTTAAGATCTCGGCCGTGAAACGGCCGATCTCCGCGAAAATTTGAACGCATGTCAAGTGAAGTGTATATAGAATAATATGATAATTTCAATTTTTGAAAAAATCCACTCATTTGCATATTTATGGTAATTTATGCAAAGAAGGTCATAAATCACAACTCATAAATTCTTTTCCACCACATATATTCATTAACCATTTGGAATAATAATACGACAAAAAAAAATTGGAAGAGCCAGCTTATTCCTTATATGTTATCTCTTGTTTTGATAATTTCTTATGTTCAGTGTTTTTTTTAAATTATGAATTTTATTGTTTTTGTTGTTTTATTTTATTTCTTACTACAATTCAACTACTTTGACCCCCAAAACAACCACCTAAACTTTAAACAAGACCAAATGACCAATGTTTGATCAATTTCTAGGAAAAATGATATTTCTATATGTTTTGTACAAAAATCACAAAAATTAGCGATTTGGGGGTTGACATGCAAAGACAAAAGGTCACGTGACCTTGTAACTGTATGTCCGATTTTCATTTTTTTTTAAAGATGCGCAAGACTCGAAAGAAAAAAGTCAGCAAGCGGCGGGGCGCCATCCATATGTGTTCCCGAACAATTAGAAAAATCGTGCCTTATTAGGGTTAAGGTAAAGGGCCCGGTATATAATAGTGTAAGCGATTCCTGCCTGGGAGATGGTTGCCGAATGATGAGCCTAACGGACCCTGCCACTGTAGGTGAACGGGTGACTCAGGTTTAGCACATGAAAATAAATGTTATGTTTTTTCCCCGTACATCGTGACTCGTGAGATTATATAAATCTATATTTTATGATTATGTTGTCTTTTGGTTTTATTTCATTCTTTTCATTTGTTTTGTTTGGTACTAGTATAACGCTCGATAAGTCTGGTTAGGAGATAGTGGCCTGTGAATGATGTGCCTTTTTGTGCTTTTTTAAAGGAGTACAGAATAGCCCAGGCTCAGATTGAGCATTCCATCTCATCATCAGTTACAGAACAGACACAACGTTTGATATTAAGATGACCTTATTTACTGAGTTTGAACCACACTTCTGGTCAAGAAAGGCGAAAGAATTCATCTGGATAAAAATGATTGATCCTTCACTGAATAGGAACTCTGGCTATTCGTGATCACCTATCTTCAATCCAGTGATCTCGAGGCAGAAGACATCAAGAAACTGCTAATAATAATTTCGCTTACAAAAGTCCACAGGAGTGAACGAAAGCAAGTGAACTAAATTTTAAAATTGGTAGAAGCTGTTATGATTACCCCAACCAATGCAAGTTTTGGGTAGCAAATTGTATATATTTATCGCTCAAGACAGTTATCTTAAAGGTTCTGAATTGCTAAGATCAGTCGAGAGCTGGGCAGGGGCTTTCGCCCTGCAACCCGATAGGTGCTATAAGGCGGATCCCTGGGCCCTATATCCGTAAAGACAGAAGTGGCCTATGAATATAACCCTTATTTCAATAAAACTGTCCGTAGGAGAGAAAACGGAGTGTTTGTATAATGTGCCGTGAGTGAGAGGGAGGGAGAGAAAGTGAGAGGACTGATTTCCCAACACAATAAACCAATAATGGTAGCACAACTTTCAAGGAAATAGGAATACGTTAGAGTTTCTATCGCTCAAGACGGCTATTTTGAAGACTCTGAATTGCTAAAACTCGAGAGCGTCTGGGTGCTCCGCCCCCGAACCCCCAACATATGCCCCTATGTAAAGTGGGCCCCCTGGATCTAATCCGTAAAGATATAAGACAATGAATTCTGTTGTATAAAATAGTCCTTATACGAGAGAGTATGTGTTTCTATCTTTCAAGACGGGTTATCATGGAGGTTATCATGAAGGTTCGGAATTGCTAATTAGCTATATAGCGTCTGGGGGCTCTGTCGTCCGAGGGCCACCTGCACTGCCCCTGGACCAAGTCCCCCACCCTCAAGCTTCGCTATATACGTTGTACGGATCCAATAGAAGGCAAAGTTGACATCTTCTCCAGTAACAAATGTTTAACCCTGGATGGAGATAAGTTACAAGTGCAGCAATATATATGTCCCGTGGTTTGGATGTGGCGACAATGAAATGGACATGACACTATACTGTCAATGTTACGCTACACAAGTAGGGATTGTTGTTGGTGTTGTTAGTAGTTTTATGGCGTTCATTCAGTACTGAATGTGACGCCATATCTTAAGTTATATTATATAATAAAAATCAGTTATCCGTAAAGAAAACTGAAAAATAAAAAGTTGTACAAATGTAGTATCGCAATTTATTAGGAGTATCTATAGACGGTTTACAAATTCGTATTCATGCTTTTTTTAAATTTAAATTTTCTATTTTTATATCACATTGTTTTTATTCCGGTAACAAACTGTTTGCATACGTTTAATCTGGTCAGCCCGGTTTCGACCCGGGTTTTGATTGCATAGAAATCTCACTTTGCTCGACTTGAAACAGGCTGCTCGGCTACTCGGCGTGTGTGCGCAGTGATCTTTTTATATTGTAACGCACAGTGCCTATAATACCACTACACAGAAACACTAAATTGAGACACATCGTATAGGGGCGCTCTATAACCGAAATTCCAATCCATTCGAGCAAATTGTTATACCACATCTTCTTAACACATTATCACTATTTGTAAGCATACATTGAAGTGGGCTTTTTTGTTAGTATTTATGCATAAAATAGAACAAATTGAAATATGAAACATTTTTCTTTCATATATCATATCTTTCATAATATATACGTACATATATATATATATATATATATATATATATATATATATATATATATATATATATATATATATATATATATATTTCTTTCTTTCTCCTTTCCTCCTCCTAAAGAAGCGAGAGAAAATAGAATAAAAATACTTTAGGCCTACTTTATTTTAATTGTATGTATACTTATTAATATTAATGCCTCTTATTTCATTTGAAGCGACCTGTTCTATGGATTTATAGTAAGATGGCATATTGAAGAACACCTATTTTCAATCTATGTAATATTACTTCACTGATCTTCACGGGGATTAGGTTGACGCATCATTATTTATTCATAAGGGAGTTACCCACTGCGCATGCGTGTGTGTGATTGGCAGTCGATAAGCTGTGTACGACGTGCCAGCTCGAGCGCTGCGATCGCAAAAGAAAACCAAACCCACTCCTACACTCGACTCGTACGCAAGATTCTCCTTAGTCCCACATACTCGCTCTGAGGACAGGAAAAAGGAATACAACTACACCTATCGTTCTTCAGAAAGTAGAGAAAGGTAAGTGTCATCGATGTATAAATGGTATTGATTTTGAAGGTTAGATATACTTAAGCACGTCTGTTTGGTCAGGAATAATTTAATTAAACAGTACAAGCTTCGTTTGGCGCAGTATGATTTGTCGACCGCAGTTCCGGTTCCCGGTTGTGAAACTCTGAAGCTCGGGCTCTGCGAGGGCACAGCCCCTGGCCCTGCGCTGACGGCGCGGTGGGGCTAAGTAAATCCTAGACCGAAAGCTTCAGTCTCTATAATCGTCGGTTGTTCCACTGAGACTACGTCTGGCTCCACTAGACCTCCGGTTATAGAGACAGAACGATCGCCTATGCCAGCCTATGTTGAACTTATTCCGCTAGATTTTAGCCGCTAGGCCCCTCCCACAAACTTGCCACGGCCGTATTGTTATGCCCCCAAAATCCCCCAAAATGTCATTTTACCTCGTTCATTTCCAATTTTAAATTAGGCCTAGGCTATAATACATCGGTTCCACTTACTAACTTCATTGATATAATCCGTTTAATGGTCCCTTTTAAGGAAATTATCGGTCAAAATCGACATCCATGTTGAAAATCTTGCAAGCCGTGTTAAACTCTCGCTGCCGTCAATCTCATCCTTTCTAGTCTACGCCGAAGGCAAAATGATTATGAAGGAAAAACTGTGATAACGCCATTACGAACGTGTAGATGGCGCACAGTTTTTCCTTCATAATCATTTTGCCTTCGGCGTAGACTAGAAGGGATGAGATTGACGGCAGCGAGAGTTTAACACGGCTTGCAAGATTTTCAACATGGATGTCGATTTTGACCGATAATTTCCTTAAAAGGGACCATTAAACGGATTATATCAATGAAGTTAGTAAGTGGAACCGATGTATTATAGCCTAGGCCTAATTTAAAATTGGAAATGAACGAGGTAAAATGACATTTTGGGGGATTTTGGGGGCATAACAATACGGCCGTGGCAAGTTTGTGGGAGGGGCCTAGCGGCTAAAATCTAGCGGAATAAGTTCAACACAGGCTGGCATAGGCAGTCGTTCAGTCTCTATAACCGGAGGTCTAGTGGAGCCAGACGTAGTCTCAGTGGAACAACCGACGATTATAGAGACTGAAGCTTTCGGTCTAAGTAAATCCGAGGGCGTGTAGAAAAACTGGAATCGTACTGCTGCAAGCTGTGCACTTCCGGTTACAAATGGTTATGAATATGATTGTTGTCATGTTTTGTAATGCTGTTGGGAATGGGAGTAATATTGGTAATAACAGTGATGTCTTTCAGTATTTTAGAAGAAATAAATAAAATCTTGAAATCGAACAATTTGTTACAGAGTTATGAGTGACTTGTGAAAGGTTTGGCGCTAGTTCAGAAGTTTATGATTCTATGAACTAGCGCCAAAGGTTTGACTTGCATAGACCCTACACCAATTCTATCAATCCTGAATTAATAAAAGTTAATTAGACCTAGAGTCTAAAGCAATATCAAAACATGGTCCATGCTGAGAAATTTCTGAAATATGAAAACTGATATTATATTAGACTCTAATGGATGCCTTAACTGTTTAACACTCAATGCAATACAATGTATACACGAGCCACACTGAATTTAACCCTGCATCCCTCTTTGCGTAATAGCACACAAACAAACCCACACACTCAAACATTCCGGCCTGTGTCGGAATCGTGACATTTTGAATCTGACATCGCCATGGTTTTGCTTGTTGGGGGTGGATGAGGCACAATTTCAAGCCTTGAAACTCATGTTTTCATAAAGAAGAGAAACCCCGGTGGTGCTCCTAGAGCAATTTACCTTGAAAATTACCTTGAAAAATTATTATGTCTAAAATCACAGATATGAGAAGAAAACTACTGCACATCTCTTTGAGTCAATACCTAAACAAAAAGCAAAATTATTTTCTGATCGACACCATCTCAATGAATCGTGAATCCTGAACTCACACAGTAGTTCATCACTAAATTTCACGTGGATACGTATGTTTCCTGGTGACATTTGATCTACCGGTAATTGACTTTTATGTGACGCTGCTCCAGAGCTCACATAGGAAAATGATTCAAACAGCTGGTTGGGTAACATTTTTTTGAAATGCAAAGAGGTAGTAATTTATGACTTACAATGTGTTTTGACTCCTCTAGGCATCGTCAATTTAACATGGCGATGAATATTCATGCTATATAGCGCTGTTTGCTTGAAATTGCTAAATATGCATGAATCAAAGAAAAAGAGCCCTTCTGAACCTCATGCATATTCAGCAATTTCGAAAGGTCTGAAAGTCTGCAGGTGCTAGGAACAATGACCAAAAAAAAGATAATAATGTTAAAAGTAACACTTTTTATTCTGTTGTGAACTATAAATTGAAAAATATTCTCCTCATTTTGCACTGAGGCTCAAATGAAATTATTACATGTAAGGCCTCTTGTTTAAAATAGTCGCCCACAAAATGTATGTTTGTCTCCCTTTTGAAAGAAATACTTATTATTTGAAGACCATGTCTGTAAGGGCTACCCTTCAGCTGTCATTATTTCCATTTCCCTTGGTAAGTCTTATTATAACCACTTTAAATAAAACAGGCGCTCAGGATACATGGGCGCTCAAAATCTAAGTCTGGATCCCCCAACTTTTGAAATATGTGCAATGTTTGTGCATAGTGTTCATGCATACACAGGGAATAATTTTCCTGGTATCACATCGCAATTTGCTATGCATTTTTGCATGACTGCTATACAAAATATCTTTTGTGTAGCAGTTTTCTTCCATAGAAATGTACAGAATTTCATTTGAAATATTTATCCATCGGCTGAAATTGCTAATCAAAAAATTTGAGGAAAATTATTCCCTGATACAGACTGTAAAAGGTACAGTTCTGGACCCCCTTCCCCAAAAAAGTTAGTGTGAAGCAAGCTCTGATTAATACAGGTTTGAAAATTGAAAAAACAATGATCAGGCACAGTTATCTCCCTCCTATTTGTATTTTAATTTCAAAAATGCCTCTTCCACTTTCCACAAGAGAATACAATTTTCATAATGTGTCTGTAGGGTGCAATCTGCTCACATTTTTTTAAATTTCACTTTTACTCTCACTTTTTGAAATGCAGCCTTGACTATGCCTTGTACAAGTACTATGTTCTTCATGTGCAATTTATCCCAGTGATCCAAATATCATTTTTTTAAAGATGGCTGTTGAGTATCCATGTACATGAAAATAAATGTCCCATTGTCCCTATACCATTTTGATGGCCCTGCCCCTTCTCCCAAAGTAAGAAATACAAAAGTTTATTAAATTACATTTTTAGATTGAATCAAATTCTAGGGACATTTATTGTCCCAGGCTTGTCAGAAATTAATGGCATGTAATTCTATCAAATATGCAACTTCCTGTAGGTTTTGTAAGCTTGACACTTGGTCAAAGACGCTTTAATCCAATTTCAAAATAGCCCAGGGGTGTAATTTTCTCGGACTGATGGAAAAAATACAAATTCAGAAAAAATACAAATTCAGAAGAATTACCACTTCAGTTCAGTGAAAGCTCAATGAAAGTGGAGGAAGTATTATTTAGTATCTACATGTAATTTCACTGATAAATCTAGAGTAGGGTCCCAATTATAATCCTGAACTGAAAGGTACGCAAATTGTGATATGAGGAAGAATTACACAGAGGATTTTCTGTACTTTTTGGGTCACGCGAAACAGCTTTCATCATGGGAACCTACATGTACAGTATGTACACTGTATAATCTACTTCTATATTTTCATTTTTCAGGCCTCTTATTTTATGATGAGCATTAAAGGGAGCATTCATCCATGTCTTATCATATTAAGCATATAACCCAAAAACATTATTTGTAGAAAGGCATTTCACCTGAATCATAGATGTACATGTAGGCTAGGAGTTTAGATCCAAGTGCAATTGTAGCTTTACATTCAAGAGGGTGATGAGATGACTACTGTTTATAAGTACAAATGTAGATCAAAAAACTAAATACAAGCAAAACGAAAAACATGCAACATGTTTATGCGTTACTAGTACACAAGATTATAAATGTAACTTTAGATTTCTGTTTTGATGGTCCAGAAATGGAGAATCCATACTAGCGTCTCACTGTGATTTTTCTATGGATACTTCAGTTTCTATTTCACTTTCCTGTTGCTGATACTATCTTTGTAGCATTTGTCCGGATAGAAAGTATCATTTTGCATGAAAAAGAAAACTTATAGGACGACACGTACATGAAGTGCTGTTTTGCGAGGTAAAACTACTTTTGTTAATCAGGGCTGACATCACGACAAGAGCTTAAGTTTATCTTTTTTTTCCTGTGTGTTTTTGTATCTAGAAGTTATGAATATTGATAACAGTCAATCACTAAGGTATACTTAAGTGGTGGTTATTATTTTACCTGACTACTAAGAAAGCATAAATGACCACTGCTTTACCAACTGAACTATCGCGCCTCATCGAAGTGAAGCATGCATGTGTAAACTTGATAAAGGAACTATAGAGCTGGGATATTTCTACTGTAGTAGTATGATGGAGGAAATTTATTTATTTATTTTTTTTTGCCACCACCATACATACTACTGTAGAAATATCCCATGTCTGTCTCCCAAAACTCAAGCTTTTTTAATTCGAGTTGCAGTTGAAGGCGCCGATTTAATAATAATAATAATAGTAAACAATGTTGTTTTAAAAACCAAAGATGACTTTACCTCCGAGTCCAAACAGAAATCTGGACATTTGGTCCCAGTTTCTGAGTGGTGAGTTGACAGTGATTGAGCTGGAAACATTTTTACCCACGGTACCATGCTGGCGGCCTGCGCTCTCTCTGGCACGGGTAAGCGTCGGCCTGGACAAGGCCAGGTGACCAGGATTTTTTTTTTTTTTTTTGCTGAATATTCGAGTACGAGAAATCGTACTCGAGTAGTTGTCAACAGTGCAGGTACTCAAGCATTCGACTACTCGTCGCAGCCCTATAAGAAAACAATAAAGATTTTTAAATAGTTGATGAAATACTAGATTTTCAAAAAGGATGATTTGAATAACATGAACACACTATACACACACACAATGGCAGTATCAAGGAGGCAACATTATACTACAAACAGAGTATAAAAGAGTGCTAACATGTAGATAATTTTGTGTACATTCAGGACTTGATAGCAGCACTGAGATTAAAAGTCAGACTATTTGATCTCCAGTCTGGTGACACATTTATCCTTCAGACCTTGAGGCTCAATACATACTTTCTAAATTTCTTTTTAGCTTTGCAACTATATATTTTTGGCTTGTTTATGTACAAAGGAGATTTAAAATGCTGTTGTTTTTTTATTTAAAAAATAATTATGTTGTGAACTGCATTTGGCCTATGTTATCCTCTCCACATTTAAGCAGATGTGATGACAGTGAAATTGAAAATGGTACATATACATTAGTGCAACTTGAATGATATTTGTACTTCTGTAGAATGACCTCTTTTCAACTACAGAACATGTACTACATTTTTTAAAAACCATTATATAATTCTTTATACAGTACAGTGTATGTACAGATTACTGTAAGAAGCCATACTGTTCGTTTTCAGTTGTCGTTTTCTTGGCCATGTATTAATTGATTGCTAAAGAGGGATTTGATGCAACAGTAAGCACTTCAAGGTTGTCCGTCTTTGTTGAATTATTGATTAAAAGTTGATTGTATCACACATAATGTACACAGACTTTACATGTGTATTAAACACATGCTCTTGTGGAGGTAGGAATGTCCAAATGAAGACTGGCCCTGTTCAGAGTTATGAATCAAGGTCAATATTCTCAAAACATGTTAAATGTATCTTTTATATTAATTATAACTTATTGAAATCGCTTGTACATTGTACAGTATGTGGTCATGGAGATGGATCCTATTCACGTACACTACAGGTATAAATGTAGCCAGCTTTGTGCAACAATAACTGGTTCCTTGTCCCATTTTCAATTAGTAGTCATGACAATGATACGTACTCAAAAGATAACATAGTTTTTGATAACATGGATACATGTCCTGTACATGCATGTATCCCCAAATCAGATCATTAAAAAAGATATGTCTTATCATTTAGAAAGTTGTAGCAATGAAAATTAGTTGTATGTAGTCTCAGATTGTAGGATCATCTTCAAATATAGCTTTAACTGGAGTCTACACTTTAATCCCTACATCCTGGATTGGAAGCTTTGTGATCCCTCCAAGGTCTGCTCCAAGAAATCGATAGCGATTGAATTCACTTCATTCTAAAGACTCTGTAGATTATTTTTTCTCTTGAGCACGAAATATGAATTAAATTTCCTTATTTTTATTTACTTTCAGTTTTATCTATCTGTCATCATTTTTATCATGTGTATGCTTTGAGATTTCCATGTATTTGATATTATCACATGCAATAAAATTAGAAACTTTCATGTGCATACTGTACAGTACATTTCCCTAAAACGATGGTGAGTTTTGCGAGTTGCCTCAAAATTATTGAATCATAGCTGATAAAAAACTGAATTTGTGAAAGTTTGTTGCCATGGAAATAGCTGTTGCTCATTATTTGTGAAAGTTTCCTTGACAGGCTTGAGTGAAATGTTATGGGTTTAGGGTCATGAAAAGAATATGCATGTCTAATGGAAGAACTGGTCAGGTCAGTGTCTCAAGTTCAGCTGATCAACAATATATCTTCACAGTGTAGGTCCACTTATAATTATCACACATCTACTGTAGGCTACCGGAAAGACGTTTTGAGTCTATTTAGCTAGACTACCTGACCTGTGAATACATCCCTGTGAGATGAGTTAGGCTGTCCGCCCCATTGCGGTGCCCTTATAAGTCCAGCCTGTATTATTTCTGATTCTCCTTCTACATTCTCTCAATAGGTCCTCATTAAAAACATGATGTTTTCAACTCACTCGGCTCTGCTTTGGTAGCAGGCGGCTATTATATTATTCACAGCCCAAATGCAAGATAATGAAGTTCCTCCACATGCTTCATTTGTGACTAGAATGCTGGTCTATTTTTAGAGGTAGAGGTAACTTGTTTGGTTTATATTTAACACCACATATGAAGCACATTGAACAAATAGGCAGAGTGGCTAGGCAGAGTGCACAAACGTTACACACATTTTGATAATGTTGTATTTACACGACAACATTGTAAAGGAAACCACATAACACTGTACATTTGAGGATTGTTCTTTTGGAATACAATCATGCACTCAGGTGCATGTTCACTGAAAACATTAATACTCAGGGAGTCAGGGCATACTATTCTATTGTTTTCACTTTTGATACCCATATGCACTTATTGGTGAGTATGATATTAATAAATTAAACCAAATGTATTGTGTTTGATTTATCATTGAACTTTGTTCTTCTAAGTCTAAGTACGTGTGCATACACATTTAAGCCAGTACATGTACAGTAGATACTACCGTATGTAGGCCCTATCTACTGTAGTATCTACTGTACATGTTCCTGGTGTACAATACAAACCACAGTAAGATTTTAGGCCTGAATATGACAGTTCTTTGTGTATATTGCACGACATGACTCGTTTTTATTCTGTAAAAAGGCAGATCTTAAAAACTAATGTCTGAATAGGCAAAACCGACTACAAGACTATAAAATAACAAGAGTAAAGAACACACCAGCATACAGGGATATACAACTGCTGAACATTACAAGGATCTGTACAGGTCTAGAATTGATCTATTATGAACAAAATTAATGATAATTTGAATTTGCACCAGGTTCACTCAGCATTTTTCTTTCAATTTAATTTTTTTATTCAAGTATTCATTTGTGTGTTTACATGTATGCTCTTGCTCTTTATATAACATTAGGCCCATTTTTACAGCCCAAACACCATTTTGAAAAATCTTAGATTTTTGGGACTAGCATTAACAATTTCCAATCGGTACCCTGCATGCCTTGGCATGGAAGCGAGGATTCATGTGAGCAAATCGTATCTTTCCGAAGTTTGCATTTACACTGCAAAAATTGGTGAAACTTTGGCAGGTGTTTAAAAGCACCATTGAATGGTGTATTTTTCAATATGTGTTTTTTCATCTGGTTTGCTGGTAGCAACTACCGGCAAAACACTGGAATGTGAGAAAAGTCAATAGTTTTTTTGTTGCAGTGAAAATGCAGCTATTATTGGTGTCTGATTTATTAGGGGCACTAAACATAAGTTACTGTAGTACTTTAATACCATTTTAGGAAAGGACACAAACACAAAATGTCAAGTTAATCTGATGACATTAAATTACAAGAAAAGTTATTTCTCTGATTTTGTCTGATACAAGGAGAGATATGATTAACTTTTGAGTTATGTGTCCAATTTTTTTTTTTTTTTTTTGTAGTGTAAATGGGCTTTCTGTTTCTCTCACTTCACTCTTGATGCCTGGTTGCTATTCGATTTTTGACTCCTAGTCCCATGGGGCTGATTGTTATTGATCATATGATTGGACAGCCATCCTCACTGCGCTCTCTCCAATTAACTTTGTTACATAATTAGGTAGACTTGGAGCTATACAGCCTGGCCATCAATGATTCAAGCTTGTGCTAGGAAGGAGGTGACAAACTGTCATGCCCTCTGAGAAAGACTGTTAAAGGTACAGTACATGCATGGAGCTTTTATAGCTACATGGTACATGTATTTACGTTTCATGTACAGTGTACATTTAAATGTACTTCTTGTGAGTAAAAATATGATCAGTCTTAGATCTAAAAGCTTTGAAAATTATTGATCTTTCAGATACAAATTACAGGTAGTCCGGGACACATGGGCGCCCCAAAAAAGTCTGGACCCTCAAGATTTTTAAGTTTTTACATTGGGAGCATCCATACAGATTGTAAAAAGTTCAGTCCAGTCCCCTTTCCAAACTTAGTGTGGAGCCCTGATGTAGATGTTTTACAGTTAGCCCTTCGTAGATGATTACATGTACAGTTAGGTCTACGTGTTACTTAGTACAAACTGACTGACTGAAAAAATGTACAGCTTAAAATATAACACTACCTAATTATTAAGCATTGCATGTATGTATGTTGTGGCAGAAATTAACTATGACTTGTTTTGATGTGAGTTTGATGGTTAGCATTCCCTTTAACGCTGCTTGCTTAGATGGTATGCTGGAGGAATGCAAGGGATGCTGGGAGGCAGAGGTCACAAACTGGTATGGGAGGTAGCAAGCACAAAAACTGGGCTAGACATCCATTCTTTGTGCAGTACAATGATGTACAGTCGGTTGTACTCAGCTAATAACATAAAGTTGAGATTGTTGTTGTTTTAAAAAAAAGTACAAGATGGTATCCAGCCAGCTATCATAATATGGGTAGCTCAGCTGCTGTTTTTGTCTATTATTTGTAAAGATTCTCACTTCTAAGTACCTAGGGTACAATTATTTTGTAACCTTACAAAAAAAAAATCCTCTTGCTTTGTGAACTGCAGCTGTTGAGTCATTATTTTCATTCTGTGTACATTGCCATTTTGAATAAGTTACACTTATGTAGCAACGTAATAATGTATACAGTGTATTGTGTAGTTGAGTCTAGGATATTAACAAAACAAAACAAATCCTGAGAGTGATTTATGGATAGCTTTCAAATTATATGTCAAATTATAGTCTTTGTACTTCAGTCTTGTTTTAAACTCTTAAATTTAATGAAAATTTTATGAAATGCAATGTCAAGAATGTACATTTACCAGTCAAGGTGCCTTTTTTTTTTTAGGGGGGGGGGGGCATTTTGAATAAACGTTGCCAACGTTTTTCTGTCTGAATTCAAAACAGCATATAATTTATATACTTTCTAAATTCGAAGTGATCAGTTTATATTACTGGTTAAACCCCATTTTAGTTTCTTTTCAGTTGGCATAAACTCTTGGTAATCAATAAATCCTGCTCTTTAAAAATAATGCAATGTGCAGAAATGTGTATATTAGTAAAGATACATGAACAGTTTCTACACTGTACATGTACATGTGTAATAATTTTTGGGGAAAAGAATCATACCGGTAGGCAATTTACAGTTTTACACAGACCAATTGATATGGTGAATCAAGTAGATCTGTTCTCATATTGCTCAGCAATCAGCGCAGATCTGTACTCTAAGCTAATCTCCCCATTACAGTAATCCCAAGCTTATGATTTGCCTTCTACAGTCATGTCATATTTATAGATACAGCCAGTGATAACCATAATAATCCTCTTCCCATCATCAGATCTGATCCAGACCCAAACAGTCTGGATTTCAGTCTTCAAAGTTCAGACATTCCTCATAAAGAAACATGCACAAAAATGATACGCTGGTACATATGACCCATAATAGAATAAGTACTTTTAAAACTTCAATATTTTTGCATCCAACTGAAGCATTTAAGTTGTAGGAATGAATGTGATTCAAGCAAGGACACTATAGGCCTACATACAAAGAGTTCTACTTGCACTGAAAGCTTAAGTTAGTATCTTATTGTTTCTAAATTTTGTGTAAAATTTCTTGTTGACTTGATTTTTTGTGTACTGACGTACGTGTACAAATGTATGTCTCTTGTTTATATGCACAATAGGTATTCAGTGCAGTTTATTTGAAATGATTTATTAAGAAAAGCAGTAAAAAAGGGAAATACAATATGTACAAAGAAAAGGATATTAAATCTAGCGATACTGTATGAACAAGTTAATTTGTACATGAACATGTCAGTAGCACTAGCAGCTATATCATTTTGCAGTTGTAAATACTCCCATGTACATTCATATACATGTGTGCCTACAATGTTATATGTGATGGTGAATGTCTACATGTAAACTACATGTACATGTATGTACGCCCATTTTGTGCACAGTTGAGGAAATGTTGACCAGAACTAGTATCTGTATGCTTTATGCTATTGCTAAAGCCTAAAACAGATGTGTTCAAGTTACATTGTATCTGGTTACAGTGAAAGTAAGACAAAGTACTATTTCCTGTGAAAAATTGGAGAGGAATTACATTTATTTGTCATCTTGTATTCTTAAGTACATTGTAATTCTGTATTGTAATGATAGATACAAGTGTAGCCTTGTTTGCAGTATTCCAATTTTAATCACTCTATAAAATATGACTAGCTTCTAATTCTATGTTACTGCCAAAAAAATATCAACTCATTAATAATTTCTTTCCTCTGAATGTGTATAGCCTACACTGGTTCATATCTAATAACAATGCAATAAATCTAGCAAAATTCTTGAATGCCTTGCGTAAAGACTATGGCAGGCCAATAATGAAGTAGAATTTAATCCGTGCCAATACCCAAAGTCATTAGCCTGCTTTTAGCACCTCATAACACCAGGAGAGCATGCATACATGCCCTCCTATCCCCTTCCATTAGTCACCAGATGCGTCCATTGTTAGAGGCTTCATGGTTTATGGTATAGATTTATTGACATGATGTGGCAGTCAAGCATGTACATGTACCCAAATATGCATGCAAAATCAAATATGAATAGGTATGGCACACACTGCTAAAGAAGTGTACGATTTCGTCACTGTGAGAGACAGGCATTGTAATGTTTATGTATGCATGCAACATTCTACAAATTAATCACAAATAGGATTTTGTTTACATTATGTTATGCATGATGGACATGACTATTCAGTAGCTCACTACAGATTTCCCACAGTGTCAACCTGCATCATACATGTGTATGTTACATGTACCTTCACAGTGTACTTGTATGCTTTTAGAAACAATGTATGATTAAAAAATAACCTTGCTGAGGCTAATATTGTCTACCGGTATATCTAATTTCAAAACATTGAGAAACACAAGAGGAAAATATACAAAGTTGATTATTCATTTTTGATAAAATATTCATAAATTTAGTTGCGAAAAAGGGACTATTGGAAAGTGAGAAGGCAAGTTTCATTTGAACCCTTCCTTGTATACAGCCTTTACCCCCTAGGCAGCTTTTATCATGTGAAAGAGGGGAGGAAACCAGATTATACATGTAACTGCATTCAGAATCATGTGAGAATACAACATTCATGTTGCCCCTCCCACTCCTCCTTGGCTTAGACAGACAGCCAGCCTTCATGATATGAAAGAAGGGAAGCTAACCAGGTTAGTATGGTCAGTCATCAACATTCACAAGAGATGAGTTGGTTCATGCAGGGATAGCATCTGCTATCCATTCATTAATGCCACCAATCAAGAGAGAAAGAGAAAATGACCCACATGCTGCCTCTGCCAAATCCATATCACCACTCAAAGCCAAGAGTACAAATTGATGAATCATACACTGTGTACAGGGGTAAACAGAATTTATGAATACATTTGGAAAACTATTCGTATAGCAGTATTTCGTTGAAAGTGTATCCACATTCATGCATGTTGGCTACAATATAATACAGAATTTGTGGATACATTTGGATAAATATTGATGTATTCGTTGAAAATGAATCAAAATTTATTATGCTGGCTACATGTACATTTCTTAAATTTGTTTTAAATGCTTATAATTGATTTGTAATGTTTTGTTGGAAACATGAATAAATTTGAATTTGAATTTGAATTTGAATTTAATGATGACACTTAAATGTCAAAGCATTTTTAGGCCTACAAGTGTATGGTTCCATGTATTCTTTTCACAAATAGCAGCGATATATTGTTTTATCAACTGAATATTCAAGGCAAGGCAAGGCAACACAATACATGTACATTTAATAATAATAATAGCCTAATAATAGTCCACTCCAAATTTTATTAAACCGAAACGGAAATTCTTTTTGCCCAATTGATCGTGAGCCCGGCAGCCACTGAGCAGCGCCAGATCGACGTTGCTCTATCCCTTATCGTTGAACGCCAAACAAGGTAGCAACAACTCCCATCTTTTAACGTCTTTTGGTATGACGCGGCCGGGGTTCGAACCCACGACCTCCCGGTTGTGTGGCGGACGCTCTACTGACTGAGCCAACACTCCGGTATAATCAAGGCGAAATTACTATGGCGAAAATCATCCCAATGACGATGGAAACGCCATTAATCACAACAACAACAACAAGCTTTTTGTAAACATATTTTTGAAATATCACTTATTATTAAAATTTGTACCACAAACTCCACCCTTCACTTCTTTTTCCATCATGAAGCTTAGACATGGAGTTCAGTGCTTTAGACATTTGATATTCCAGGGCTGTTTAGTTTGGAAAGGTGCAGGTCGGTTTTTATCTGAATGTGTGGCAATATAATACTTTCAACCAGTGTATCTCTAAATGAAATGGTTGTTTTATGCATCAGTAATTCAATACTTCCAACTCTCAGATTAAGAACATCAGTACATGTAGCATGGTTATAGTACTTTACATTTACAATGTAGCCCTCGTCAAATGGAGAAAACTGCATACGCTGTAAGTAGATTGCGCTTAGAAACACCTGTATTAAGCGCCTAATAAATGTTATGTATTATTATTATTATTATTGTTTGTTTTTGGTAAAGATTCTACTGCCAAAGGACTTTAGAGGGAAAATGTATAATCATGTAACTTTGAACTTGATGGAATGCCCTCCAACTTTCACAAAAGAACTACACATGATGTAGTTATGGTACTGTAGATTTGTGCTGAACAGTACATTTTTATTTTATTGACTGGGCTTGAGGGGTACATCAGAAATATTGACCAAGCTACAATGTAAGATCATATTGCCCCGAGTCGAAGACGAGGGCAATATGGTCTTAGCGCGGTCAATATTTCTGATGTACCCTGAAAGGAGCCCTGTCAATATAATTATTGTTACCATGTATACGAGGTATTTTTTTTACAATTGATATACGGTACAACTTTGGTTTAAAGCATGAATTTTACTCACCATGTTCATGTACATGTACATGTATGCGTATGCACTTTAATAAAGGTGCACTGACAAAAAAGAGTGGAATATGGCAGTATGTTGCCCTCTGATTTACAGTGTAGTACAGTGGTCTACGGGGAAAACCTGGAAGAGGGCAATATGGCAAATATTGCCCGCTCCGGTTTCATATTCGGAGTAGCGTGCAGAATATGACTTTTTATTTTACAGCTAAAATGTCTTGTATGGGTAACAATAATTTTATGATTTTCATTTACATACTGTACACAATGAGTCTGTTCTGTTAACACGATGAATCATAGATCAGTTTAGAATTTAGTTTTATATCAAAATTCTCAATCAGGGCACTCTAAAAAGCCTTACATCAACACTATTAGCATTTATTATGGTTAGTTTTTTATATTTTTTTCAGGGGTAGGGCTCTAGTCTCTAGTACTATTATCGTACATTGCTATTCACACAGTAATGAAAGGTGGGCGTACATGTGGGCTGGCATCTACAAGTGAATAGTTTCTTACTTCCGTAATCATATGTTGTTGGTGTAATATCATTCAAATGTACATGCTATTCAACTTGTGCAGCCAACTTCAAGTTACTACCACTTTTATTTGATAGACTTCCACGTACAGCTTCAGTGTATAATGGAGCTTTAAGGATGGCCAAGGAGAAAAACACTATTTGTCATTTTTTCATTTTTTAGTCTATTTATATAAAAGCCTGTGTACACCATGCACAGTACATGTACATGTACACGTACCTGCAGAAATTAAAAAAGTGAGAAGTGAAAACTGTATTTGGTTTGATATGATAACATGTAACCTTCAACATACAGTGTAATTCCGACATCAGGAAAATCACAGTGCTTTGTCCATGTACATCCAGTTCAAGTGCGATATACATGTAAGCCTACTCGTAAGTAATTTATATTGTAATAATTGATTGATCCTACAACCCTGCACTATTGGTAGTAGTTGTACTTTCATTGTAATTAGCCTATGCACGTAAGCAATCCGCAATTGCCTTGATGTTTGACAGGCCATTGTATTTGTTCAGTAAACAGAACACTCATTATTTATTCTCCTAAATTTGCTCATTCATATGTAAATACTGTTTACAATGCAGATCTAGTTGTTTACAATTAGTCTATTAAGCTAGGTGTGATCAAGGTGTTATACAGATGAAGGATTGAGAAGAATTTTACCTTGGAAGGTGTGCCTACAATCTTGCAAGTTTTTTTTAAAAATTGTAATTACTATATTATACCTGTATTAAAGTGTAATTACCGGTATGCAGAATGTACTCAATATTTAACTTCATGTACATTTGTTTGTTTGATTGCAAATAACAAATACAAGGTTACATGTATACATTTTTACATAAGTATTACATAATTACATAGCAAATCATGTCTAATAATATTATACAATAACATTAATAGGGTTTCACATCAATGATGAAGAAATTAAATGATAGTTGTAGCAGTGCAGGAAAAAAAATCAAATTGTAGTATGAACTGACATTTGACCTGTGCATTACTTTTTGCATCAACCCAGAAATAGTGGGTACTATTATACATGTATCATACATACTAAATGGTCATCTGTTGAATTCAAATCTGATGTATGGCTGTGCAATAACTTGATATTCAGCAAGCCACCGACTCTATTTTGGTTGAATAATATGAAGCCAATGACTGTACACAGATATTTAATCTCTGCAATTACTGCTAACGACATAAACACATGTTGATTAATCTCTCCTCCAGGGCCCTACCTGATGAAGTTCTGGGCTTCCTACATGTACACGTACATTTGTACATAAAGCCTATAGGCTAATAGATCCTGTGCTGGCTCTGCCCCAAATCCTCAAATTTTCATCAGCAATTAAATCACTGATGAAATTGCAGGTGAAGTCAAAATGCCTTCAGGCAAATTTCTGCAGTGTTCAACAACGTTTATTCATGGACAGTATGTACATTCTGTATACAATGTACACATCAATTTTTAATGCATAAAGAAAGGTTCTCTTGTACCGAGTACTTGCCAACAGTGAACATGTTTAAGATAATTCTTGTGTTTATTAACTTCATTTTCATACAATTATTGTTTTAAAAAGCTGAACAATTATCTCTTATGTTAAATACATTATAAATTATTGTGTTCATTTTTATATACAATAATTTCTTTAAAAAGCCAAATAATATTTATTTTTTTGGTTTTACTTAAGGATCTTTTTTTGTTTGTTTGGAATTCACATGAAGAGGAGTAGTGCAATAGTACATGTAGATGAATATAATTAAAAGTCAGGTCTATCACAAATAATCGAGTAGTAGGTCTATATACATGTATGGTCCATTCTTGTTTGGAAGTGAAATGTACATGTCCTGTTCCAAGAGCATATCCTGCTTTCTGATTTGGGAGCACAGTACTATCTGTCATTTCCTGATAAACTTGTCAAAAATTAAACTCCATCTCGGTCTGTGTGTGTTGGTGGTGTAGATTTCACCATGGACATATCTCACCCAATCTTTTAAATTTCCTCCATGAAATTTGCTATTCCTGAAGAGGTCAATAAAGCTGTCTAGTTTGACCCCTGCTGATGAACTGTATGTGTACAGGAATGCCTAGAATGATCAATAACAATAAATATTGCAGAATGAAGTACAGTTTCCAGGACTATTCAAATGTCAAAAAGAGGTGGAGTGCAGCAGGTTTGCTTGAGGGGGTTGGTTTACTTTAGGAGGTTGAATTTCAAGGAACTGGCATCCTCCTCAGTAGTTGTACAACACTTAGGGCATGTTCAGACCAGGGAAATTGTATGCTTGTATAAAAAAATGTACAAATAATCATCATATTCATAACGAAAGAAGGGTACAAACTAGATAAAGAAACTACATGTAGTTGATATGGCAGCCGGCCAATAATCATTGTACGCTCATGATATGGCCTCAGCCAGTTATACGATCTTTGTACAGTATGACGAACAGAATAGACCAAAATTCTCATTCTTATATTGAGTTGTTGTTCATAACGATGCTCAAACAGGCGTAAATTGTTACAGGTGTATATGATGTACATGTACAGACTAGGAAATATTAATAAAATATCGCATCTACATGTACAGGTATGACTAGTGTATACAACAAATTCTAGTAGTGTGAATACAGAGTTAGCAAGGAAGGAGTAGCATATACTTCTGAATGGATTTTAGTTTTCTAAAGTACTATTCAGCCTAGCATTGTGGACACAGGATTTGTGATTGTAATATTGTACCTTGAAACTCCAATTCTATTATTTTCATGCCCTGCGGTCATACTTGGTATGGTCAATTGAAATAGAAAATATTCCTTATGGCTTTATTTTATAAATGAAAGCCTAATAAATGTAACAAGGTGTTTTTATTTCAAAATGAAAACATCATTCTGAAAAGTGGATGTAAACTGAAATTATACTGCGGTATACTAAGCAAAAGTGTGCTTATAATATTAATGATCCATTGTTTACATTTTAGGGGTGCATTATAATTGAATCTATGGTAGTGCACAATTCCTTCATGAAAATATTATCATATCTTCCGGACATAGTTTTATGGCCTGTAAAGATGGCTAGTTGATCTTATCCTTGGTCTGTAGATGATTAGGTGTGAGAATTATGCATGCATGTCTGACCAAGGACTTATCACAGGGCTCCTAGGCCTGACACCTTCACCTGTAGTGGATCTTAAGATGGAAGATTTAATCCCATAATCTGCGTATGCCCTTGGGCAGAAGTTTGATTGCATTACGTCCCAGGTCCCTCATGATCAGTCAACCAAGATCGGCATCATTTCTTCCAATTCACCCCCTTATCGCTCTTTCTCAAATCATCATCCAGCGATGTTCTGAGGATGCTTCATTCTTGACTCGTTAAGTTTACCTTTCTTTTTTTATCACCGTCCTGGAGCGTACCCAGCCATGCTTCCTATCCATATTTGACATTCTCCGTTGCTATGCACAGGTTCTTACTTCCACCTTATAAATTCTCATCCAGCCTCTCTCTGATACCAATTACTGCCACAACTCCATCATCTTACTCTCTTCTATATTCACCATTCAGACTAGCCAAACATGGTCAGTATTTTTGTCTGAATGTCATAACAAACATTATATAGACCCCTTTAGCAAAGCAAAGAGATTTTAGTGTTGTTTTGAACAAACAAATCTAAAACATGACTTCATGTTGTCCAAAAAAAACATACCTTATAATAATAATAATCTTTTAAAGTCCACTCCAAATTGTATTAAGTTAAACCAAAAATGGAAATTCTTTTTGCCCAATTGATCGTGAACCCGGCAGCCACTGAGCAGCGCCAGATCGACATTGCTCTATCCCTTATTGTTGAACGCCAAACAAGGTAGCAGCAACTCCCGTCTTTTAACGTCTTTTGGTATGACGCGGCCGGGGTTCGAACCCACGACCTCCCGGCTGTGAGGCAGACGCTCTACTGACTGAGCCAACACACCGGTATTATAAACAAATCCCTGGTATAACTGGCCAGTAATTTGAATGCATGCTAAAATGTAATATATTGCATTCTCAAGCAATACCAAGCATAATAAGTTGCCACTAAACATACATGTAGATGTACAGTAAATGCATGGTGGCAGCTGACCCACCCAAAATTAGTTATATAATCCCTTTTCAAGTGCATACCGTATATCCCTTTTGTTATTTTCTGATTCTTTTAATGATGTTCCTCTGAAGTTTTGTCTAAATTTTGTCTAGTCTGAACAGGCTACCACTTGCCCTCTTCTAGCAAGCCTCCCCGCCTGGCATCCCTCCCCTCCTGGCATCCCTGCAATTGATTACTGTTTGCTCATCTGAGCACAAACACGAGCCATCATCCATAAAATGTAATTTATAAGAGGAGATACCTGGATCATTGATGCAAGGTGAACCCATCTCCTCCTATTCCTCCCATGAAGATGAGTTATTAAACCATTTGTGATGGGTCATGCTATCTTCAAATTTGTAAATATTGCAGAATAATCTGATAATGGCTACTTTAGACTCTGAAGTTTATATAAAACAGGAGACGGGTGCAAGAGTGGACAGGTGGGTGAATGTGAAAGATAAAAAAGTATTTTTTTATCCATAATCTACATGTACTGTACATCCAGGTTGGTGTAGTATTTCTGCAAGTTGGTACAAGTTTAACAAACATTAAATATCGAATGTACAGTAAATTAATGTCAACCCACATTGTAAATAATTGAGGCTTCCTAGCATATTTTGTGTGTGTATGGTTCTATTTTAGAAATTCAAAAGAAAAAAAATAAGATTTTCTCTCATTTCTTTGCAAGATATTTTCTGTATTACCTCTTTTCCTATGTACATTACTTCTTTTTCTATGTACATTACTGTACTCTATGGGCGCGTTCATGCTTGATTTTGACGGCCAGAATCAGGCATCTGTTACGCGTTTAGTTTAAAACACGCTTGCGTTCATGCTCACTTTTGTAGAATCACCGAAAAACGATCGTAAACTCCCAAAAAGATGCGTTTACAATTTGTAAACGCGTTTAAATGGGGTCAACGCACTGACCTCTAGTGGGTCTACGTAGCATGCGCACACAGGTTTGCGAATCCAGCTGAAGGCCACCCAAGGAGAATTGCCTGGAGAAGTGAGCATGAACAGTGCACCGTGGAACTGCGATTACGATGAGCGTTTACGATGAGCGTTACAAATCGCTCATTCTGCCTTCAAAATCAAGCATGAACGCGCCCTATGTCTCCTACTACATATGCATGTGTAGTTGTGTACTAAGTAAAGCACAAGTCCGAAGAAGAATATGTTTCTTGAATCAAAGTAAACAGTCTAAACACGAAGTTGAGTACTGACGCAAAAGCACTTTATTGAAGGGAAAGAGCCAGGTGGTACACTGAGTACACTTCATTTGAAAAAGTTTTATTCATTTATGACCAGAAACAATGTTTATCACATCATTGAGTCACCAAGTTTCTAGGGTTAATACAATATGGGATTCTTCTGCAACGTGTTACAGACTGCATGTGAATTGCCTGTGAAGCACTGTGGAAGAATATTTAATTTAGATTGTATTTTGTAAGATGTTTTGTAGGATATTAAGTCTCCTTGGAGCCAGAAGGGCAGATAATTTTATACAAAATTAACACCATTCTGGCTCCAAACAGATTATTATGTAATTTGCTAGGCCTATATATATACAATGTAGTGTCTTTAAGTTGAGTCTTGATTATTAAAGAAGTAATCATCCATTAAGGTTGTACATGTAGTGTCTCTGAATATATTCTGTTTTGGAAGGTTGACAGCTTTTGTTAAAGGTTCTTGATACTTCACATGATGTAAATGTACTGGTTACAGGCTTATATGTATGTCTTAAGACTTCAAGGTATGTGTCAAATTTATTTCGGGGTCATTACCTGACAGTTTATTTATATTCACAAGGTTGAAATATGAATACTTTCATTGACTGAACAAATCTGGATGTAAATATACACTGCTAACATGCGAGAAATTTCAAATATTGGCTTGTCATCTTTCCTTGAATCACTTGTAAGTTGACTGCCTGCGCTGTAGCTATATGACTAGGGTATGCAGTGTCTTGTGACTCATGCCTGACAGCACACTTATGTGTCATGTATACTTTCGCTTCATGAGATCCAATCTCTATTAGTCTTCCCTCCAGTCTTACTCTGCCTGTGTTGTACATGTACGTTCAGTCTTGTACCTTTAATACATTACGAAATAATTGTAGAAGAATGGATGTCATTGGATAATGGAGAAAACATGTGGAGACAAAAGTGAATATATTATTGTTATAATTCAGATGGGACTGGTGTACTTTTTTGTAGAATCCTAAGAGGACTAAAGAAGCCTTAAATAATGAAAGGATACCATACCATAGCCTAAAGCCTAGAAAATATATCCTTGTTGGAAACCTGCTTGGAGGCTAGTGGTACTTATATATGTAAAGCTCCCTACATCATACATCTTTGTTTCTGTTTAGATAGGCCAGGTTAGAACTTATATTACAGTGTGTCAACTCACTGTCGTTTATTGCACTGGTGATTAGTGGACCAGAACACATCAATGATCTTGCTTTAATTTACTGATCAGGATAGATCAAGAAAAGTGACGTATTATAAACACTGAAATATTTTGGATCTAGTTCTTGATTTGATTGGATACCAGAGATCGTCATACAATCTTCCAGACTAAGGAATGCTTGTTTCCTGATTGAGATTAAAGGATATTCAGAGAATGATCTCCTAAAAAGTTAAATGTCAACATAATTTGTAAGTGATACAGGAATACTACATGTATGTTGTGTTTGGAACTTACTTGATAAAGTTTAGAAGGTAGGAGTGACAGTTTTTATAGGCCATAACTTTTGTAGTAGACCTAAATGTGTATATTGAACTATTTTCTGTGTTTTAGAATTCTTAATCTTTAACATACCACTACATGTACAGGTACATGTACATTCATTTTTAATTACAAAAATACTTTTTGCAAAACAAAACATAAATATATTGTATGTAATTTTTTTGTTTATTTACTCTGAAGGATGGATGTAATAGTAGATAAACAATAACCCTATGTTATTTTCGGGAAATTTGAGGGATATATATATATATATATATACCTTTTTTGTGAAGAGGAAGAAACGGGGGAAAGGCTATAAACAGCATTCACTTAGCATTGCAATATTCAAAGAACAGAAAGTAAAACTAAGATGAATAGACACTTGTCCAGATTTGAATCACACTATCATAACCAGGAAATCATTGCTGGCATACTTTTTCGTCTATCATACGGAAGTACATGGATGTACATGTACATGACCAGAGAGTATAAATATGGAGATAAAAGAATCTTCTCTTTTGCTTTGAAGTGGTACTTTGAGATTTATGGCATACATTTTTATTGCAATGCTTTTTCAGAAATGTTGAAAGCGCAACTCTGAAAAAGAAGCTTATCAAATTTGTTTAAATTTGATGCCTTGATAGTTTGATCTGATTTACATGTACACCTGTAGCGTAGGGGGATTCCCACCGAATGCCCTCAAATTTACAATGTAGTCTACTCAAAGACCTATTTCACAGACCTGTCTGTGTTCTACTTGCCACTTCCTGATCTCTTGGAAATACGACAGTAGGGGCATTAAAACTGCAAGCAAAAATCATCAGTTTTTCTCACATTCCAAAGTTTTGTTTGAAATTGCTAGGCAACTAACGATAAACACAACGCAAATCCTGAATAAAAAAAAACACCTCGATTGTGATTTTCCAAAAGTGTCAATAGTAGTTTAAAAAAAGAAATGATGTTTTTTTCTAATGGGTTTTCTGCCATGTAAATGGGCTTACCAATAAAGCTTTCTTTCAGAAAGTCTCAACTGAATGAAAGGAAAGGTCATAAGATCTCAAAAGTGATCAGGTTCATACCTTTTTCATGCCTTCATCAAGGTTACAGTGTCATTAAAAAAGGTATTGCATGGATGAAAGTAAATCTTTATGCATAAAATGTTGATTACCTGAAAAAAATCAGCTACTTCCATACAAAATATGTAACTTAATCAATTCTCAAGTCTCATTTTGACAGCAAAATCTTTCCTCTTTGAATCTTTGCATCCCCTATAAGATGGGTTGATGTTGATTCCTTAATACCACAGGATTTTTTGAGAGCATATAATGTCAGATGATAGTATAGTGTGGGAAGGTCTTGCGAGATTGAGATCAAGTGATAGTATACTGCAATGAGTCACAAATCAAATGAATTATTCATGTCAACTTGTGGTGAAGATTCGTTATTACACTGGTGGAACATGGGAGATGCTGAACTGAGCTCCACAAACTTGACAATTTTCTTCTTTTCTTCCCCCCTTTTGTTGCTAAACCTTATTGAACCGACATGTAATCAGTGATTATATATTTGCAATATTTTTGATTGAAACCTAAATCCTTGACTGAGATAATGACTTTATCAGTCTGTGATAAAGATATGTTGACAATATGGGAGTATCAATTTTAACCAGATTCCCACTGATGTCTAATCTCCACAAACTCAGTCACTCCCACCCCCTTCCTCCTGTATGTAAACCTATAATGGTGGACTTATGAGGATATATCAAACATGTAATGTATTTCAAGATACAATATCTCAAAACAAATATCTGTACACTACAAATACGAGACTTATTACCATTCAGTTTGATGCATCTGATTGACTTAAACAACAACAACAACAACAAATTGTGCAGGGAGATAATCTACTTAAATATAAATTTTTTACATGCACATATACATGTAATACTGTTTTTATTGTGTAAATGATGTTTTTCTGATGTTTACTGAACCTAACAGAAATGTGCGCTGTATACCATACAACTGGAGGGTGTCAAGCATGACTGGATGGGTGCCTGCTCAGCAGAATAAATAAAACAAAATCAAAATAAAAGTTTTTGTCAATTTAATATTGTGCTCTGGCAGGTGGGATAAGGTAATGAATAGATAGCATAAATTGTTGAAATACTGGAAATTTCTTTTCATGGATTTTATGATTTCAGGACAGAATTGAACATGTATGTGTAGTATGAAACTGTCATGCAATGAGAATAATGCAATCTAGTACTTGCTTTGAATTAAAATAATTTTATATCTTCTTAATTTGTTACCTTGCAGGTTTGTAACTAGCTCCCCTTTTCATCCAGTGCTGCCACTGTAGTCGCCTAGTGATGGCGCTGCTTTCGTTGAAGGTGCACATCGTCCAGGCAAACAGCACCAAGACTATTCAATTCAACCCCACCGATAGTGTCTATGATGTTTGCCGTACCATCAGGGAAAAGAGCACCGAAGCTAAAGACCAGTCGGGCAACCGTGAGTTACATTTTTTGACAAAACCGCCTAGTTTTTAGCTCAGTTTCGGTCATAAAGATGAAATCTGGAATGAACAGCAGTTTATTTTTAAAAGTTTTAGAAATTGTTTAAAATGGGTTAGAAATTATATAGTCATGTTTGAGTTTATGTAATGAATGGCTAAGTAGTAATCTTTTTAAAATTGGAACTACATTTATTTTTGATCTTGTACATTGGCTCCAACTCTGAATAGACTGCACTATGACTCAAGCATTTGTAGATCCAGTTTCCAATTTCAGAGTTTCACTTTTGTATTTGACCAATACTTCCTTCAATTTCACTGCCTTGGAAGTGGTGGTTTCTGTACAAAAGGAGAAATACTACCAGGTAGTTGTTATTTTTTGTTGATTATTGTTAATATATATGTCATGGTTTATTTTTCTCAATATTTAATTTCCGTGTTCTATTCTCCCACAGCAAATGAATTTGGTCTGTTCTTAGCTGATGAAGATCCAAAGAAAGGAGTATGGCTCGAACCAAACAAGACACTAGAGCACTACATGCTGAGAAATGGGGTAAATAAACATTTTTTTTTTAACTTTGTCACAAAAAAGAAGAAATGCCTGAATTTTTTTTCATTTACAGATTCATAACTCAGGGATGGTATTCTGAAAACTGATAAGTATTTTTTCTTTTTTTTATTGATGAGAAGTATGTTGAATGTCATAAGTTTTAATTCATGGGTAATGATACTTATTATTGGTGTTTGTGTACATGTAGAAGTCTCTTTCATCTTCTCTCTCATCTTCACATCAGCTGTGCACATGCATTTACCAATGACTTGGCCTAATTTAGACTTGTTATATTCTTAGGTTGTCCTTTTGACAAAATTTTCTTTAAATGTTTCTATGATTAAAGTACTAGACTAGAGGATATAAAATGCCATCTAGTTTGTTGATAATGTTAGATAATTTACTATGACAAAAATATCCAAATTTGTCATAAAGGAATTATTTAACACAAACCGAAATAAGTTGTGCAGAATGTGACTGTACAACTCTCACTGTTGCCAATGCCACGTGCAGACTATGTAGACATTACCCCCCCCCCCCCCCCTCCCACCGCTACCTACAAAGAACATGATTACTATCGTACAATATACAAATTGACATATGTAGCCTCTTACTTTCACTCCTCATTGTACAGTTGTGTGTAACATAATCTTTGCTGGTAGAGACTTGGGTTAATATGGGTTCCCCATTACGTATGTTGTAAACATGTATTGCGGTTTTCCTACATGTACACTGTTATCATGTTTGTGATTGTATCACATTTTTGTTTTTGAAATCCAAAACTTGTTTGCTCAAACCCTTTGAGGTAGAACAGACACAACTATGTCAAAAGTCAAAACCCCTTTTGAAAACATGTACATGTAGGGCTGGCAAATGTTCAAGAACAGAGTATTACTTGTCTTTAAGTGGTGATTTGCCAAACAGTAGTGTGATATAAAGGCAGGAAATGGGAATATATGCCAATTAGTACTTTCTGGTTAAAAACCTTTGGCTTGGAAAAGAGTTTTGACATTGTGGGCATTGTTTCTGATACCTTCTGTGATGCAAATATGCACATTTGTACTTTTACAAATAACTTATCTTATGTTCTAGAATTCTCAAATTTTACAGCAATTGATATTTAAGAATGTTAAAGGGATTAGGTAACTTTGTCTTAGATTCTGAAACAAAGTTCTGGATTTAGCTCATGCTGCAATGATAATTATAAACCTTTAGGTCAGTCAGGAACCCCATGAATGTTATAAGCCGATCGCCTGTCTGGTTATCAAGATATTTATGATTGGAAATTGAAATCAAATTTTGTGTTTTCCTATTAATCACTACAGTTTATTGGGGGAAATCAAGTATGGTAAAACCGGTCACTCAAAGATGATTTGTATGGCGCGCAATCGTCGGTTTTCTTAACTTTTTAGTAAGATAATTCTGAATTATAATTGAGACTATCTAATTAATTAAAGCGACAAACTAACCTCGGTAGATCTCTAATAAGCTTGTTTATTCTCTCCATTTGGCAGTACGATAGGGGTAAGAGCGGATATATGGCCACAGCTTGGTTATGGCAGGATTATATTAGTGCCAACTCACTGCATGCAAGCTAAAGATGGCCATTCAGGTTTCTGTATGCATGCGAAGCTCCCTCTAGTGTCTAATGAGTGTGCTAATCTGCCTAAAAATCGATGAAGATTTGCTAAATTACGATCATTTTTTAGGTAAACTTCCTGTAAATTTATTAAATGATTGATAATTTTGGTATTATTTTGTAGGAAAAATAGAGTTCTACGAGAAAATTACGATTATTTTCTTAGGTCCGTTTTTTTTTTTCCTTTTTATTTTTTCTCTCTACGAAATGTCAAAGTTTGGGGTGCGGCCTATGCGGCGGTGCGGCCTTATCGCCGGCAAATACGGTACCTCACCTGTTCATGTACAAATAAATGTCACACATAGGTGAAATGTTTGTAGGTTACCATAACTGTTTCCACATGCATCTTGTAAGGTGGGGAATATCACAGAGCTGACTTTCTGCAGAAAAACCCCACTAGATTGTTTTTGACAAGAAAACCCAACCCCCACGGCTGTAAACTTGGGAGAATGGAATATTTGGCAGCGGCTGACATTGTCTGTGAATAGGAGTGAGGTCAAGTTAGGTCAGATTCTCAGGGAGGTTAGCTGTGCTGCTTCTCCCTAATGTAGGAACTCTTCCTTGTATTGCTTCATAAGGGAACTTGACATGTACATGTTATGTACAATTGTTTACATGATTATTTTTGTCATATTTTGTTCTTCTCACAGTTTAATATGAAAATATTTAAAAAATATATAAAATCTTTTGAATGAGGAGTGATACATAATCTTTTCATATTATCAAGTTAAGGTGAACCATCTGAGAACTAAATCATAAATATTTTATACTACTCACTCCTAGATCCTAATGAAATAATTGGTCAAAGATGGTTACATGTGATTCATTTACTGAGACTGTCCTTTATTTTTCATGAAAAAGCTTGCAGTAGTTTCCAGTTCTATCCAGTCATTTTTTAGTATGCCATATGCTGCAGTGGATTTATTTGTCAGCCATAATGACACAAAAGAATCGTGAAATGAATTTTTGTTTACATGAAATAACAATGATATAGGAGTCTTACTGTATAAAACAAATGTATGTTTTCATCATTCATTTAAAGATCTACAGCATCTGCTTTTGATGATGCCTACATGAACTCATTTGCATGCATCATTAGTATTAGTATCTGAACAGAAACCATAAATATATATTATGTGAAAATATGTAAATACTTAATTTTAGAAATAGATTCATCCAAACAATGTTTCTTTGTCAATTGATATTTTATTGTCAACACTGCTATGGGGATTTTGATAAAGAAACACTTGATTATCCACCTGTCTATGAAATCAGCTTATTCTTGAGTTATTTTAGAATGACATTGGAAATGGGGATCACACAAAGGCAATATTTGATGTGATTCAGAGCATGATAATTCAAGCCATAAAGAATCAGGGGAAAGATAGAAAAGGTGGAATTGTGAAATTTAATGGAATTTTTATGGGGGAATTCCAATAGTGCAATAGTTTGTCCCTCCCTGTGTCTGTTGTTTTCATGATGGTATTTAGGGATCACATTTTGACTCCATTCAAATCAATCTTCCAACCAGATTGTGATATCAAATTGACTGGTGTGATGCACTCTTCACTTTGAACTTTAAAGGCAAGGCCGTTGGGATATTATATGCACAGATGTACCGATATTGCCCATAGAATTTGTGCTCGCATCATAGAATATATTTATGACTTATTTTTCACCTCAGTGGAAGTTACTCAAGTTAAGCACCTACATACATTTTTCATTACCACATAACATAATTGAAGAAAAAAAACAATTAAAACCAAAGTAATTTGAGATGGTAATTGTCTCAATAATTTCAAACCATGAATATATGAAGATTAATCCTCCATGATTCTAGAGGCATTCTACACATACATGTTGTCTCTATTACCCTCCATATTGACTTATTGTATGATTCCAATGATCCATTCAAGCAGGCTTAAAGGGATCGTTTAACAATGTTAAATCTGATATACATGGCCCTACGTGTTATCAGTGTCTGTGATATGGTATAATATTGAAGCCCAAAAAAAATTGCGCTTCAAAATGATCAAGAAGTGCCTCAAAAAAGTAAAAATCATTGAGTGACCGGTTTTACCATACTCGTTTTCCCCAATAGACTGTAGTGTTATGAAAACCGTCAGGCGAACGGTTTTCAAAATTTATAATTTCAATCATAAATATCTTGATAATCAGACAGGCGATCGGCTTGTAAAAGTCATGGGGTTCCTGACTGACCTAAAGGTTTATAATTATCATTGCATCATGAGCTAAATCCAGAATTTTGTTTCAGAATCTGAGACAAAGTTACCGGATCCCTTTAATGCCCTAATAGGAATATTGGGTGGCATTTGAAGTTTGGAAATTAGAAATTAAAAATTGGGAAAACATTTTGGACCTAATTTTCATTCCCAGGAATGATGCAAACCCTATTCATTTGTGGCGAAGAAAAGAAATAAAAAGCTTCTGCAATTCCGCATCATTTTTGGGTGATGAAATTAGGTCAAAGATGACTTTTCATTTCTAATTTGTGCTTCTTTACTAGTTTATATTCACCCTGCTTGATGGTAATAATGTGTACATTCACCAAAGATCATGGATACTACATGTAGAACTGAATCAGGAAAACTTGTCAAGTTGGTGCGAGTATGCTCAACCTTGTATTATAGTGTAGGGTAATGTACCTTTAACAATTGGATAGTGTGAGAGGGGATCTTTCAGAGTGATTTCAATGCAATATTGTCCTTTTCAAGATCATTCAGATCTTCTCTTGAAAGCAATAGGCTTCAAGTCTCTTAAGTAAACACATTCAAGGAACTTGTACATGTACATATTAAAGCCCCATCCCAGTTCCTACAGTGTATTAGCGGAGTGGTTCTTCTGTGTTTAATAAAAAAAAATATCCAAAGAATATTTGCTTGACGTACTCGTTTCGCTGCATCTTTTTATAACAAGGATTATTTTACTAAATTCATTAAGCAGAATCTTTAAAAAAATACATGTCTAATGCAGAGTACTTTGATAAACGTGTATTTAGGAACAGTGACAGTAAATTAATGCAGATTTGTGAAAGGTAATGCGCATTTATATAAATCAAAATTGTTTAGTAAAGATTGTAAATGTACATTATTTGAAAAAATATTTGAACTTATTTTGGAATGGAACATAAAAACAAAGGTTCAGGTGGAATTTTTTAATTTGTTAGTTTATAAGGTGGATAATGGTGTGTTTTAAAGACATGAAAAATTGATGAGATACTAGGCTTTACATTGTGCATGTACCGGTATGTATTCAAAATTGAATACAGACATATAAATACAACTTTTGCTTTGCGGCAAATAGTCCCATTATATAGATTAAATTTTGTTACAATTTTTACAAACATTACCTTCAATATATATAAAGACACAACATACACTGTTACAGTGGAAAAATATTTCATACATCTACGTGAACATATAGGCCTATGGTATACTCTTCATCCAGTCTGTCCAACCAAGTCCTTGACTTTTTACTTGCATTTTGAACGGTGGAAATTCTATTTTGTTTAATCCAAATATATTGATTCTTAGTAACCTTGTAGCCCTATAGTGTAGAAATTCATGTGACATATACTGTAGCTACTGACCTCACAGTAGGCTCTCAGTGCACAATTCAATTATATTGGGTTGTACAGGGTCGGCCTACATCATAGATTGTGCATACAGGCCGAGTGAGTCAGTGACATACCATGCTTGCGCCTGGTACGCCTGGTATGTCAATCGTTGCTACAGGGGTAAGGCGAAACCTTGGTCCAGAAGGAGAGGATAGTGGGAGGATAGTGGAAGTATAGTAGGTAGGAGGAAGATGATGCTATCCCAAAATTGGTCTAACTTCCAGGAATGGATGCAGAAAATAGGTTAGGATATGTTTGTCAACATAAGGGATGATGTTATAGATCAAGTGTATTTATATAAAGTGCAAATAAAAAGAAAACATAAACATATAACAACAATATATACATCATCATGTTAACACACTGTATTTAAACACAAAATAAACAAAACATAGATATGACAGTTTTATACAAATTGATGGTCAAAATCCGGAATTATTATTTTTTTTTTTTTTAACATGGCCTTAAAAATGCCTAAATTTTGTCAAACCAAACAGAAAAAATATGAGGAATAATAATAACACCTTATCATAATTTGATATTTTGTAAGCAGATAAAATTAAACAAGAATAACAGCAACAAAATGTCAATAGATTTGCGATAATTTTATGTATTTCCATGCATGTTGAAAATTCTGATATTGCACAAGCCTGTCACGGAACGACACCCGTGCTCCTGGATGTTAGACTACCGGTCCTATGATAATATTAGTAGCATGATAGGTCATGTAGTTTGATTCCATGGTCATGTGTCATTGACCGGATGAAGATATTTATAGTGAACAAGTAAGGGACAGTAAGAAGACTTGCACAAATGTATATCAGTACTTTTATTTCTCAAGACCTTTCATTTTCGTCTTTTTTTTCCATTCTTTTGTTTAGATCTAATTTCTGCACATACAGTATGCTTCTCCCTTTTCCCCCTCTTTTTAAAACAAAACCCTTAACTTAAACTTTGATTTGTAACAGAATTTTAATTTACATCGGCCCTAGAATATGTTTTTTTTTTAAATTTCAAATTTATTTATTTATTTATTTGTATTTATTTATTTTTTTATTTTTTTATTTTTTATTTTATTTATTTATTTATTTTTTATTTATTTATTTATTTATTTATTTTTTTTTGGGGGGGGGATTAGGGACGGTTTCAGGAAATTTAAAGGGCCTTGAGTCCAGAAGACCTTTCTACATATTGTAAGTTCATATAAAGATTGAAATACTGCCATACCTTACATGATAAAATCTGCCCAGTACAATCCCATTTCCATCCGGAAAGTAGGATTCATTTGATTAACCTTCTAAACTGTAGCTTGTTCTGTAACAAAACAATGTGGTTTACAAACTAACTCAACAAATTTGTTTTTGTGAGTATAGTCTACAAACACCACAACTTCCTTTCATATAACCTACATGTAAGCCTATACATGGTGTAATGTTTGTTTTATGTGTATCCATTACACTTATTTACACATTTTTATAATCTATGAAAGTTGAAGATGAAACTTTATCCTCAGAGGCTATATATTGTACAGTAACCTTATATCGTAGAAAGAAACTTCCTGCTTCTGTGGTTTATCTTGGTCCTTTTACTGTGAAATACAAGGTTTGCACGTCGTCGTCATAGTTTCTGTATACATTTACTATCAATGGGGTTGACTTGACATATATTTAGAAAAAAATAACATACCTGTAGTTTTATTCTTTATTATTCAGTTTGTTTTTGACCAATTTTAGTCCTGTCATATACTGAAATATGTGGAAACAAATGTTTTGAGGTGTTGATTGGTGGGGGGGGGGGGCAGGAGGAGGGGCTACCTCACCCACGGATTCTGTGGTGTGTTGACAGCAGGAAGTGGATTGTCACCTTAAACTTCTGTTACGGCATGCCTGCAGTTTTGTCTGATGTTGTGAAATCTACATTTTCCTGGTTCATCTACTATGCTTCGAACTGTTGTGAACAAAGGATATAATCACTAACATTGAAGAAAAAAACTGTGCAATTTTATATCAAAATGTATATCTATGATCTAATAATCTAGTCACTTATTCCAAGGTGAACTGTTGTTGACTCTGTTCCCAAAGTATACAGAATACAATGCATTATTGCTTCTAATAAATTATTCATCATATGAGTGGAATATCAAATATGTAATGGCCAGTTTTAGGAGGCCACAGTTGGAAGTAACTGTAAACTGTATGGCCCGATTTAAGCAAAGGAGGTTTGTCAACAAACCTTGGTTTTCGTACGTCATATGACACGTTTTACGCGTTTTTTACAAACCTGGTTTGTAAAGAACAAAAGGAGGTTTGGCGAAACAAAAGGAGGTTTGAGCTCAAACCTTGGTCTTAGCTCAAACCTTGCTTTGTGAATTTGGGCCAATGTGTACATAACTGCAAGATGGTCCCATATTACCATAAGTATAGTATAAAAATAAAACATACCTTTCAAATAATTCAATGTTTACAGACTATTTGTTTACTTGTATTAAATTTGATTGTAGTGGTTATGAAATGACATTCCTTTGTAGAAATAATAGTTAATACAGTAGTAGCTACCCCTTCTCATATACATGTACATTGTAGGTTTCCATGATGGAGTAGTATGATAACTTAGTATATTATTCTAATGTACAGTAGCTTTTTATTTTCGTCAATTGGTTGAATCATTGACTATAATATATGATAATATAAATAATTTAAAAGTTACAAACAGTGGCATAATGAGATAGATAGAGGGAGGGATGAATAGAGAGAGAGAGAGAGAAAAAAAAAGAGAGAGCAGATATGAGGGTACCTCATGACTATTCATCAATAATTCACGGTTAATTTAAGTTGTTAGTGTCCTGTCCCCAAATCAAATTATTCATCTACTATATATGTAAGTGTCACTTATATTCTCACTTTCATATATTTCTTTTCAGGATGTCTTGGAATACAGGAAGAAGATCCGCCCCCTCAGGATTAAAATGTTGGATGGATCCGCAAAAACTATGCTGGTAAGTATGATGTATTTGAATGATACATCAACTAATGTGTGCTCAGTCTGCACAGAAAGTTTAAGAAGGCCTAACATAGTCTCTCTGATTAATCTGTCAAGGATAGAATCTATATTATAAGTACTGGTGATCAGTTCTGCCATGCTTGAAAATGTCATGATATATATCTCTTCAAGCAGGGGTGGTAATCTTATTTTGTGATTTCCAAAAAAGATCATAACTTCATTCAGGGAAATCTGAAATCATTAGTTCAGAGCCAGAAGGGCGTTGACTCATATGCTTTTACAAAGAGTTAAGTCAGTTAAAGCCCTTCTGGCTCTCAGATGATATTCTCCAGCGACAATTGCTCTGAACTTGACCCTTTTATTTCACCACAAGATACATTGTGAGGGTTAAGTATACTACATAGAGTTGTGGAGTAAGGAATTTTGCAATTTTTAAGGAAATAAATGGGGAGCAATCAACCCTGGAGCGTGTGACATACAATAATATTTAGTTTGGGTGTAAAAGACATTGAAAGTGTTAAAAAAATATACAGTGTACTTTATTGACCCTATCCTGGCAACATCCAAAGCAGTGTTTACAAGTTAAAATCACTTTATTCTACAGTTATGAAAATAATCAAATAAAATCAATGTAGTCTGTGGATCACACACTGTAGTACTTATTCTGTCTGCAATTTCAATTTTTGCATACTGGAGGTCCCACAAATCAATAATGATTTTTTGCCAAAAGTGCACAGACAGTGTTGTTATTCATTATACTTAATTGGTTCATTTTAATTAAAAAGGAGGAGGAGCCTAAATTAATAGCACAGGAGTTAATAGGTTGCTAATAGAGTTTCCAGAGCACCACTTTGGAATTCCATTAGGGTCTTTTAACTGTACCCTGTCCCATATTAGAATTCCATACTGATAGCACACATGTATGATGTCTAATAGGGTACTGTATATGCTATTGGTGAATTCGTTCTACAGGCAGAATTATTACATGCCTGTCTATAAGAAGAAAAAAAAGAGCCAATTATTACATGCCTGTCTATAAGAAGAAAAAAAAGAGCCAATTTGACTTATGTTGCTTTTATGCTACATTCCTTTTAATATCAAACATGATGAAAATGGGAGCAAACATGTGTGTTTAGGTAATCTTCAGTTTAATAGGAAAGTAATGCTCTGAATAAAAATTGCCCAGTCCTGTAGAATATATGTGTACATGTATGTATATTGATGTGCGTGCACACTTTCATGAATTTTACACATGTATCGATTAGTACCATAAATTATGCATAGTTTCTTTGACAAGTGAATTTTCCTCGGTATATACACAAATTTACTTGCTCCAATTCACAATAATTTTACACTCAGTTTGTTCCCCTACATCACCCCTCCCCAGCTCCCCAGCAGTAGAGGAAAGAGAGAGGGAGAGGAAGGGAGGAAACCCTTCACAGTAATAGCAATAGTGCACCCTAAGAATAATGAGGTGTAGTAAACTACATGTATGTAGGAAAAGGAAATCACCAAGCATCTGTTATATCCTGTGATGCCAGGTTTAAATGGAAACTACCCAGCAGGAGCCTGTTAAGTTGAAACACAGTAAATTACTCTCACCCAGTAGGCAGACATTTTAACTAGCATACAACTGTGTACATGGAGGAATGGAAGCAAGCGATGATGTAATGACAGGGGGAAGGCCATCAGGGGGAGGATTGGTATTAAACAAGTTGTGATTTGAAGAAGAGTGATCTTTACAAATTACTTGTATCCATAATGTATAAAAAAGAGAAATAAAAAGATAAAGAAGATGGATGTTGAGAGAGAGAGAGAGAGAGAGAGAGAGAGAGAGAGGGGGGGGGGGGGGGGGGCAGAGATGTGGAAGTGAATGGTCTTCTCCAAAATCATTTTATTCAAAAACTGGTCATCCCATTTATGAAAAGTTTTACTTACGATTTATTACTCTTTTACAAAGCTTTCATGGATAATTTGGTAGAGAGTTTTGCTCTTTTCCATTGAAACATGTTTTCTTATATATCTTTATCGTGTTTTTCTCCTCTAGATTGATGATAGCAACACCGTGAGCCAGATGTTGATCACCATCTGCACAAAAGTTGGTGAGTGAAGATTATTAATTTGTACTCTATTCATATAACATACTTTCATTTCATAAAGGTTGAATCTTTATTGAACTTATGCACTTTCATCTATTATCTATCTCAAGGACCACCAGTCAAATTTCGTGAAGAGTGATGTTCAGTGTTTGTATGATTCAATATACTCTTATTTGTTGCTTGCAGAGAAATACATCATAAATATCCCTGACAACCACATGCATTAATGAATATCATTTGTCAAGGGCCTATCACACTAACGTAGCTATCGACTGAAGGTCTATTATCATTGTATACAGTAGCTATTATTTTGTAGTTATGACAATTTAATTTCATTTCTTTATTGAAACTCTTGTAGCTCAGGCTTGGAAGTAATATTGACGTTGAGTTAATGGATTAGAAAGGTATATCAATCCTGTATTCTATTGTTGTATTACAGGTGTAACAAACTTGGATGAGTATTCTTTGTGTCGTGATGTGGAAGAGGACTGGAAGAAGGATGGAGGAACCCTTGGAAGAAGTACACTCAAGAAGGTAACAATCCTCATGTCTTTCCTTGTGATGGTTACATGAGTTTGTATTTATGCTCCACAGACATTGCTGGTACAACCATGTATATTTTATTTTTTTCTGTCTTGCAAGGAGAATATAAAGGATTTCAGAATGGGATACAGATTTGTTTCATTGTTACAGTACATTTTGGAGATAAACATTCCTCTCGTGGGGCGAGAGTGTGTGTATATGTAATATCAATTAGAGATTTATACTCCTTGTAGAGATGCTGGAGTTTTGAAGAATTATTTGAAAGTTAAGTTTTGTTATCACTCTGTAGTTTTTATGACAAGGCTATAATGAGTGAGTGAGAAAATGAATTGGATTGTGAAATCAATGTTGGATTTAAAGTACCCCCAGTAGACTAATTGAGTCACTACCTAGCTTGCCTTAGGTAGATGCGCAGAGTCTTTGCCATGGAAATTACCAAATTATTCTCATTTCATCTTGATTTAATACACATGTAGGCATATACATGTACCATAGCTGCCAACCATTCTTTAGTTTGGAGGAAAGACTCCTATTCTTTGGCTTTCAAACTAATAATTTGAGCCCTAGAGTCCTCTCCTTGTTTTAAAACTTCTGTGTAAAAAGGATACAAAATTGACTGTATCGCCTTGAGAGATTCATTTTTGGCTGTGAAATGTTGGCAGGTATGATGTACATATATTACACATTTACACATCATAATGGGCACTATTACAACATACAGTGTAGTTTGGGAACAGGGTGTCATATATGTAAGGCCATTGTTTGTTATCTACCAGTATGTTTAATCTTCTCTACCCTTGCAGGAGAAGAAGAAAGATCCAGTGTCGGTCTTGAGAGATGAGAAGAAAATGGAAACGCTGAAGAGGAAGCTGCATACAGATGATGAGAGTGAGCAATACCTTCAAATTTATTTATTATTTAAACCAGAGAGTTAATTATGGATTGATTGGGAAAGCAAAAAAAAAAACAAGTGCCTACGGCTTGTACCAGATTGTAATTAAAATAGGAATCCCACATGATTAGAACCACATTTCATGAATCTTCAGTGAAATTGATTAGACTGTAGCTTAAGGTTAATAAAACAGTGGTCAGATTGGTTATTGGTTGCAATGGGAAACCTTATGGAAACTATGCCATTTGATATTTAAACAGATTGATAAAGAGAACATTCAGAGCTATTTGGTTGATTAACATTTGTAGAAATTAAAGGAAATTAGTGTTTTCTTTGTTCTAAATAAACTGTAGTTAATACTTTTACTTTTCATATAATGTGTTTTATAATTAATACAAATTCAATAAGGAAATAGCAAATCGCAACCATATTGACATGTACATGTATATATCAGTGGCAGAATAAAAGGTTTGTCAACATGGAATTTAAATATGATCCCATTTACAAGCTATGGAATGTTCTCTTTTTGGTAATTAAGATGGAACAACTTTAAACAGTATTGGAAGCCTAAATTCATTTCCTCCTTTTTAGGATACTGTGGTTAGGTTCATCAACCACCAACTAAACCAAAGGATATATATCATTTTCTATTAGGAAATGGCCTCTGTTTATTTATTTTCTAATTAGATCACTGATGCTCTCGCCCACATCCTTTTAAGCTGAGATCAAAGGATTGGTGTACATTAACTTAACAGGAAAATGATTGTTCGCATCATTACTCAGTAGAAACAATTGCTTTGCCCCTCATTCTGAATTATCTACACTCAATATGCTGTATGGATTTCTTATGTGTGAAATTAAAAATGACTCATAATGCAACATTAATCCTAACATGGTGTTATTTCCTTGACAGTGAATTGGCTTGATCATACAAGGACATTGAGAGAACAAGGTGTGGATGAGAACGAGTGCCTCATCTTCCGACGCAAGTACTTCTATTCTGATCAAAATGTAGACAAACGTGATCCGGTCCAACTCAACTTGCTCTATGTCCAGGTAAACAAAAACACCCCCACTAAAAAAGATATAAAAAATACAAAGAACATACAAACAAACAACCAAGAGAAATATTTCCAACTATTTTATTTATTCTCTCTATGACATGAGTATTGTTAGCTATATTTTAGAGGAATGAATGTTTAAAGGGATCCGGTAACTTTGTCTTAGATCCTTTAGAAATAATCCTTGATGTAGCTCATGCTGCAATGATAGTTATAAACCTTTAGGTCAGTCAGGAATTCCATGACTTTTACAAGCCGATCGCCTGTCTGATTATCAAGATATTTATGATTGGAATTACAAATTTTGAAAACCGTTCGGTGAACGGTTTTCATAACACTACAGTCTAATGGGGAAAACGAGTATGGTAAAACAGTCACTCAAAGATTTTTACTTTTTTGAGGCACTTCTTGATCATTTTGAAGCGCGATTTTTTTTTAGGGCTTCAATATTACACCACATCACAGACACTGGTAACATGTAGGACCGTGTATCTCAGATTTAACATTGTTAAACGATCCCTTTAAGGTGGCACTTATGACATTTTTCTTCTGTGTTATATGATTCGATTCAATAATAGCCTTTCGCTTTGTGGTTGCAGGAAACTTAAAATGTAATTTTTTACCACAATCAAATTCTTTTAACAGTGTGTATAATCTTGTGAGAAGTTTTTGAATACTTACTATAGCTGTGAGTCCTTTCCCAGAAAGCAAAATGATAATTATGAATGTACATTATGGCTTTATCATTCATGTATCCATATTTACTCTTAATTCATCCTTCATTATTAGATCAAATTCTTCTTTTCTTTTTTTTGTTCACTCGCATGATACTTTCTTGAATGTTCTGAACGGGTTTCACTTATTTCTTTTCTCATTTTTTTTCTTTCATGTTAATGTTATTATTACATGTTTTGCCGCTCCTAAGATGTAGAAAACTATGATTAATGTAGTTATTGACTTTGTGATTTATTTGTCTCATACTTCCATCCATATCCACCCTTGATTCATTCATCCACTGATCCACTCCCTCACCTCTGTCTTTGATTCATTCAGTCACGTGATGCTATCCTGAATGGGACCCACCCCTGCTCATTGGAAGAGGCGTGTCTCTTAGCAGGTACACAGTGTCAGATCCAATATGGTGATCACAATGAAGCCAAGCACAAGCCAGGTTTCTTGGAGTAAGTACTTATCCTCATCCAAATCAAATCCTTTGTATTCATAGAAATAGTTATTAGGGGCAATCAGGGGCAGTTCCCATTGGAGTTTCATGTTTAATCCAGGAAGTTGGGCGGAAAAAGAGAGGAAGCTGCAGATTGTGAAATTTGGCAAATGTTTTCTTTTGTCTTTTATTGGGGTTATAGGATTAGAATCAGTTGTTATTTGTAGCTTTGTCATATACTAAACATACATGTATACATGCATGTGAGCTCTTGGGAATGGTTAGGAGTAAGCAAAATGGAATCCACTTCAACCATTGCACATTGTCTATCATGAGCTTGAAGGGCATTCAAGTCTACACTAAAAGATACACAGTTATGCCTCAAGATCCTTCTAACCCTCAACAGATGAAATATTAAGTTTGCATAATGAAATTTCTCCACTAAAGGGAAACATGTCAACGTACTAAATATCATCAGGACATTGTTTTGCAAATTCAGTGAAGATGTGGCATTTTTAGAATGATTGGCTATGGTATTGGTTCTAATGCTAAACATTTCCCACCTCCAATTGTACACATGTTCAAGGATAGATCAACTAAGATTAGAACAGTAACATATGTACCCCAGGCAATTACATGTACATGCACATTCCATATGTTGACATTCTTTTGGTTGATTTATGTTCTGTATGATGATTGTTTCCATAGACTCAAGGACATGCTACCAAAGGAATATGTGAAGCTCAAAGCAGTGGAGAAAAGAGTATATATGGTAAGTACTGGTGGGTGGAGGATCACACATTAACATTTGCCTTATGACTGGAGAGGTTAGGTATATTCGCTAATTCCAAGGATGATTTGACCTTAGCAGTTTGCTCTGAAAGAAAGCAAAATACAGAGAAGCAGATTGGTGGCAATTTGAACAAAATCCAAGAACCATTAAGAACGTTAGGAAATGTTAAAATTGGTAATCACAATACATATATGTATGGGGATGTCAAATAAGCTGAATTTGTGATGTCATTGTGATGCAGTGGGAGACAACCCTCTCATCTGTTCCAATTGAATACAAAATGAATAAAATATTGCTTTTTCAAACATAAATGTAGGAATTCTTTCTTTTCAGAGAACCTACAACACTACTGACCTAGTTGAAAAGGCACTGAGGAGAAAATCCAAAATTAATCATATTTTCGTGTATAGCAAAGAGAAGAGCTGTCCATGAATAAATTAAATTTCAATCAATACCAGGATACCTATAGGTATACTGTATTTTGGACAGTTTCCCATTATTTAATATAGACCTTACAACATGTAGCACTTTCATGTATCGTTTGTTTCAATCACCCATTATTATATGTTGTCGTTCCTGTAATTTAATCCTGATATAGAGTTACTGTGAAATATAACAGGTTTAGTGATAATCTACGGTCTCTATCAGGAAATACTTTTTCAAAATAAGGGGAGTTAGGATGTCAATTGCTGTTTTTGATAATGTATCAACATTTTCTACCAAGCTGTTGAGAACATCAGTATGATACAGTAGATTAGTTGAGTAGACTTGGCAAGCCTTGATTGCTATGCTTTCATTATTGCCCTTCAGCTGACAAGTCTTTACTGAGTATGTGGTGTAGACTGTAATCTTAATGAAGGTTGTGGCAGATATCTTTGCCCAATGATAGGATGACATGCCAGAAGCTGTTGAAAGTATGCAGCTGTTGTCATTCAATGCTGCGGATGTTTGAGATGTCAGTGAAACATATGTCTTCAAACCACTTGTTTAGACAGGGATTGACCTTAAAGGAAAGAAAAAAACCACAACAACATTTCCCGTTTCTGCAATTTTTTTGAACTAGAATTCAATTCAAGTGATGAATGCTGCAATACATCTTTACAAAGAGTACTTCCCATGGTTGTTTTTCATTTGGTTGTTAATGAAGACCTTGAATGACCATTAAACAAGCAGTCAAGAGACTGTTGTAACTGGAAAAAAAACATCTGGAGGCAATGTCTCATGATACTACATTTTTTTAAAGAATGAATTGGTAGAAGAAAGAAATGAAAATTGATTTCACCCAATGTAAAAAACAAATTGAAAATTCGAGAGACATTTAGTAAATTTCTCTTAAGCTGTTTGGCATACTTTGATATTCATTACCGGGTATATTGGTTATGTTTACAAACTTAATTTGTCAACATGTTAATACTTTGTATTAAGCTCCCAAATTTAGTGCTCATCATGAGGTGAAATTTAAACAAAATGATAGTTATTGCATTCTCGATATGTGCTGTAAACACATAAATATATTCTTTGGAAAGTTGCATTGTTAAGCAATACTTTAATTCATTTTTGTGTTAAAGGTAAAGTTTAATTTTGTTCTTACAATTTTCTTTGATATAACAGGAACACAAAGAAATGATTGGAATGACTGAGCTGGATGCTAAAGTCAAATACACCCAGCACTGTCGATCGCTGAAGACATATGGTATCACCTTCTTCTTAGTTAAGGTTAGTAAATCCCAGACTCCTTGTGGCATTGATCGCTAAAGAGATGTGGTGTCCCCTTCAGCCTCATTCAGATATGACGCAGCAAAACCACATTGTTTTTTTTATGATCACATAAAATGCAGTCTGCTGCGCATTTCTTATAACACAAGTGAACACGCACAGTACGTTTGTTGCACACGGTTGCCATTCTTTTACACATTGAAAAGAAGACTTTTTGTGGGGGGGGGGGGGGGGAGGGTTCTCCGTCATATCAGAACAAGCATCTGTTTTTAGTTCCTTTTGATGTCTGCGGCATTGATCGCAAAAGAGATATAACATTGTGATATAACATCTCTGTGTGCTCCCAAATTACATTGTTATTATTGTCCCGGCTTCAGCTCAATACATGTATTAAGGGAATGAATCCTACCAGGTACTTACTTACTACCCTTTGGTGGAATATGGCAAATATAATAATAATGATAATATATATATTATATATCTAGCACATTTTACATATGCATGTTCAAACGTGCTTATTAATGCTGCAGCAGGGATTCGGACCCCGTACCCCGGTTAACAGTCTGGAGGCTTCCATCATCAATTTAGCAAACCTAATTGTGACATATTAAAATGGAATTATTTATTGAGAATATCAATTATATTTCTGTTGCAGGAAAAGATGAAAGGCAAGAATAAGCTGGTGCCCCGTCTTCTGGGTATCAACAGAGAGAGTGTGGTTCGTGTCGATGAAAAGACCAAGGAGGTCAGTAACCTTTTGTTATCTCATTATGTCTGTAGTGTGAGAAACATACCCATATGTCCCCCACACTATTGCGTACTCACCCAAGTAGTAGTAGTTGTATTCATATACATCTAGTGAACCTCTTGGTTCTTGTTTATATTTTAATAACAGAAAAGTTGATATTAGGTTATTTATATTCAGTACACTTGCATGAACATATCTCCATTTGACATAATTTATCAAAAGAAAACAATACATAATAATTACATAATAATGTTTTGGTAAGACCATTTTCTACAATTTCACTGTGAAACACCCCCCTGGCCTTTGACTTCTGTCCATCGTTGGGCTGCATCACCTACGACTGTCACTCTTGACTTTGAAGATTACTAATATGCACTTTTATATCTCTTGCCCTATCTATGCCTGCAGATTTTGAAGACCTGGCCTTTGACTACTGTCCGTCGTTGGGCTGCATCACCTAAAAGTTTCACTCTTGACTTTGGAGACTACTCTGACTCGTATTACTCTGTACAAACCACTGAAGGTGAGGCTATCGGAGCTCTCATTGCTGGCTACATTGATATCATCCTCAAGAAGGTACTATTCTTTATTTGTCTTAGATCTTACTTTTACTCATCACTGGCAGGAATTAATTCCTTGAAATGCTAGAGCGCTTTAATGGTAGCCGTGCTAAAGCCAGGGTAATAATCAGACAGACATGAGCGCTATACGAGAACCCACTATTATTATTATTATTTATCACAATCTACCCAGCATCTCTAAGCTAAAATGAATTTATGTTTCATCATACAAATAGAAAATGTTCAATTCAACCAAATGTGGGCTGTACATTTGCCTTCACTCTGTTGTGACATGCTCTGTAATTAGGTAAAGCCATCATAGTACTCAATAACATTGTTTAATTCAGAAATTGACTGTAAATACCTTGTGACAGTATTAAATAAATAGTGTTCATTCCTCTACCATGTGTGGATTATGCTCTGGTGACAATTGCTCTGCTGTTGATTTCTATTTGCAAGATAAAATTCTGTCTTTGATCCTGGACCCAACATTATTCCTAAGTCTTAACCGTACCCACATTCAACACAAACCCTAACCGTCTATGGAATTAAGTTTGGAGCAAACATCAGATCATTAGAATCTGCAAAATGTGTGGGTACATAAGCAATTACATATTTAGTTTTCTGTTATTTATAGTCATTCACTAGTCAGTTCTTTTCTTAACACCTGTAAATAATAAGGTTTAATCTCTCTTTTCATCAGCAAAAAGGCAAGGATCGCATGGGTCTTGATGGAGACGATGAATCTCTGCTGTTTGAGGAGAATGTGAGCGCTACTAGGGCCCGTATCATCCAACTTCAATCCAGCAACAAAGGTCACATGACAGAGGGATCTGTAGCTATGCCCGGCCTGATGAGACCAGGAGGAAATGGTAAATCAACTTTTATCTACTCACATTTGAGCCATCAAACTGTTCACCTTAATCAGTGGCTAAACCGTTAAAATACCTTAAAATATCTCTATAGCTCTAATTTAGTTAGTGGTAGATGTAATATTGAAGGCATTTCAAAGACTCTGATGCTCGCTCTTCGTGGAAGCTACCTTCGCAATAAAAGTTTTCTTTCATTGGTTCCTTACTTTAATATTGGTAAATACTTGGTGATTACATTAGTTCTCTCCAAGATTTTGAGCCGATAAATCTTGTTGATTTAAGGAGAATGTTTTACTTTGCTTCTCAGACATATTGATAAATAATAATGCTCAATTGCATCCTGAATGTTGGCTGGCAGTAATCATACAAAAGTAATCAAATGATTTAGTCTGAAAAGTTGGCTATGGGCGTGCTTGTAGGTTGTGTCCATACATGCATGTACATTGTACATGTAGATGACAAGGGTACAATTTGTTTCATTTTTTTTTGGGGGGGGGGAGGAGGGGAGGGGGGCTATTATTGTGTGGCTACTTGAAAAAGATACATAAGTATGTCCCTCTTACCTATATTTTTACATATGTTTCTTTTTTGTAAACCATAAATATCTGTTGAAAGATTGGATATGAATGTTTTGCTAAGTGAAGTGAATGATTTGTGAATTTTAAGACTGAATGAGGATCAGAATGAAACGATTATCAACTACTTGCAAAGACAACAAATACTTGTCTTACAAACACTTGATCACAATCACAACTGATTTGCAATTGATATCTACCGCAACTATGTACGTAAGAGATAGAAGATTGCAAACTTGCGATTCATTTGGATCAATCGCAACTCTTTGTATGACGGGGGGCTCTAGTGTTAGATAGGGATTGATCATTTATTTTTGGGCATGGTGAAGAATATTTCTATACCTTTGCACTGCATGTGTCTATTGTTGTTTTAATGAAAGATTCACCTTTGGTTTTTTTATTTTTATTAAGGAGGTTTACTCTTTCATATAAGTTAATTTGTAGGGAGATTTCAAGCTACAAAAAATATGAACAATATGCAAGAAAAAGCTTATGAAGGTGTTAGTGGAATAGTGGATACATGTAGATTAATACAAAATATCTTTATGATATTGCCTGTAAAGAAATATATATGTTAACTTTTTGCTCGAAAAAGAATATTTCTTTTCTTTTTGACAATTCAGATTAAATCTTACCATTCATCAAAATCAATTAAACTCTTTTAATCTAAATGAATAATAATACACAGAACACGTCGTTGAAAATGTGCATGAGCTATAGATGAGAGTGACCTGCCAAAATGTGACTTCAAAATACAATGATAGCATGAAAGGAAAGAGCTGCATCGTAACTTAAAATATAAGCACAATTTGTTCACTGTTGATAGCATGGATATATTCATATACTTGACAATATCAACAGTTTGCTATGTCTGGTGCAAGTTTTGTTTTGTTCAGTGACTGTGAATTAAAAACAGAAGGATCGTTTTGTACAGGGTTTAGCTCACACACCTTCATTCCCTCCAGGCTATATGCGTACGTGTACTTGTTTATATTGGTATCTTGGTCAGGGCAGGCAAACCTGGGAACTTGTAGCCAACCCTCTTCCATGTCTCTTCCTTCCCTTTGTACTGCTATTCATTTAATGTGGATGTGTTTGTTTCCTCAAGTTACCTTTGACCTTCAAATGATGGAAGACGATAAGTCTGCTTTTAAACGTCATGCAACTTTCTGTTTTCTATACTTCTTTCTATCTTCATCTATAATCGTGTGCATTGTCTAGTTACTTTATTACTCCAATCATATAATATACTTTCTTTAGTTTATTCTGACTCTGTCTGTCATGAACTTGTCTTTCTGTAAAGCTGGTAACTGGTCTCCATACCCCGTCCACATCTCTTTCTCTACCTCTTTTTTTACTTCCTACTTTTTGTCTCTCTTGTCTCACTCCCTCTTTCTCTCTTTATCTCTGTCTTCCTCTTTCCCTTTTGTCTTTCATATCATCTGTTTCTTTTACCCTGTCTCCGTTTGTCTGTCTCTCTGTGTGTTTCTCTCTTTTCTCTCTTCCTATATCTTTTCTTTTCTCTCTTCCTCCCTTTTTATTTCTCTCTTCCTCTGTGTCTCTGTCTCTTCCTGTCTCTGTCTGTCAGTCTGTGTGTGTGTGTGTGTGTGTGTGTGTGTGTCTCTCTCTCTCTCTATCTCTCCCTCCCTCTCCCCATCTCTCTCTCCCTCTCTCTCTCTCCCTCTCTCTCTCTCTCTCTTTCTCTCTCTCTCCCTCTCACACTCTCTCTCTCTCTCTCTTTCACTTTCATTCTCTTCTATATTACGTAAACTTTCCAGTCTCTTGTCACTCTCATCTATGACTCAGTCAAAGTGTTTCCTTCAAGGTGTGACAATCACTAGCGCCTTTGATTCAATATACATGTACATGTAAAGGCTGTTGATATGATGTCTATGTTTACGTATTTGTATGTTATGATTTTTAAAATCATATTAAATCTAGAATGATGTTGAAATGTTAATTTTATATCATTAGTGTAAAGCCTTGGAATCCTCTGTGGATAGTAATGTTTAATGTAGTACAAGAAGAGGATTGGAGCGCAGTTCTTATCATACATCCTTATACAGTCAAACCTGTCTAAAGTGACCGCCCAAGGAAAACACAAAAACTTGTCTTTGTAGACAGGTGGTCTTTGTAGACAGGTTCCTTTAATATATGTTTCAATGAGAAACCATTTCAAGGGAAACAAAAAATATGCTTTTTGTAGACAGGTGGTCACTAAAACAGGTTTGACTGTACATGTATTTCATTTGCATTTCTTGTTCATATTATATGTACAGTGTACATGAAATCATGAAGAGTATGTTTATTTTAAGGTCATGTTCCAAAAAGTTTTGACCAATTTCTTAAACTTTTGCTTCTTTTCTCCTATCCGTATCACAACCTCTTTTAATCTCTTCCTCTCTTCCTCCCTCTCTCTCTCTCTCTCTCTCTCTCTCTCTCTCTCTCTCTTTCTCTCTCTCTTTTTCTCACTCTGTCTGCCTCTCCTTCCAACTGCCCCCTTCCCATATATACTTCCCTTGTACATTGGCCGGGGGCTGTATTTCCTCTACCTGGTGAACTTCAGCTGGGTCGTTTACGACAGGTGAGATGCAGGCTGCCCAGCAAGCCATGACTACAGGCTCATCACGCCAGCAGCACCAGCCGCCACTGGTAAGTACACTTCTATTCTCATGTTAGAGGTAACATGCTTTACATATTATAAAGTAGACTCTAAATTGATTTATTTTGGTTTGGACATCAAAGAATATTGTTATTCTTTTCATGATAAATGATTTGAAAGGAGTTCAGATCTGAGAGATTGTAACATGTATAAAGAGTGTAAAGTGAAACATTGTATTTTGGAGTTAGTATTTTATTTGTTTATTACTCAAACCTATTTTTGAGCTGCTTTTCCTTCAGGTGTTTTCCTTTTTCTTTTAGCCAAAATGTTGTATTCTTCATGTTTATTGCATAGGGCTATTATGTCACATTTCATGATGCAACTCTGTTTTTTGACTGTGTTGATGCAGCATGCAAAATAAAAGTTGATAATGATTGGTGGATCCCATGTGATTTACATGGTCGTATTTTAGAGATACCACAATGTAATTTAGAAGCATTTAGTTTGTGATAACTATCATCAATTCATTATAATACAGTCCTTTGATATGGAAAGTTAACATGTAAATTGTGAGGAAAAAAATAATTTCAAATCCACGTACCTCCAATTTCTTTTGCTATCGATGAAATCATCGTGTTGGCAGTATGTACATGTACATGTTACACTGACTTCTATTTATCTTTTGTTCTTTTTCTATTTGATAACTGCCTTGGTAATACATGTACTTATCAACTTGAGCATAATTCAATCTATTAATACATCCAGTTTATATGATATGAAATATTGATTGATTCATGTACCTCCTATACTCTTGGTATCTATTAAATCACTCTGAAATAGCACATCAGCAGTACATACATTGTAGTACCACTGACTTTGGTTTCGGTTAAAATGTTGGATTCCCGCCAGACTTTTTTCATCCCAAGCCGTGTTTGTTAAGGAAGTGATATCACTATGCTCCGTTTTGATCCCAGACAAGGGGCTAAGATTCCTAACATGAACTTGTTGAGGTAAACTATGTACGTCATACCCCCACCTCGCATCAAGCAATGAGCTACACGTTTGGCTATAGGGATGGTATGACATTCAAACGCAGGTGTATAGTGGATAGCATGGCTTATACAAGGATGTCAGGATCTAAGGAATCAAATGCTGCCTTACATGTTGTTTCAGCTGCCAATGTTTGTTAAACTTATCTACAGGTGTATGTATTTGTGTCTTGGGTCATTCAAGGATATGTAGAGGAATATGTTTCCTAATTTTCAAAATATTCATGTGTAAGTACTGATACATGATTTGTTTTCTTGTTTGTGTTATAGAATTTTGTAAAGTCAACTACTTCTTTATTGTGCATATATGTATAATACAATTTTTGCTTTGATAGATGCACATATATAATATTTATTTCTCTTTTTGAATATCCAGTTGTATATTTAGATGATTATAGGTTTCATACATTTTTATGTACATAAAGATCAGGCAAAGACATTTGGATGTGTATTGGAATACAATTTTTTTCTTCTTTTTTTTCCTGTCATTCCTTGAATGTTCATCATTATATATTTTGTTTTGCTTATTTGAGTAAAACAACAGTTACTTGACTATTGGTTGAAACATGAATACTGTAAGCAGAATAAAATATGTTAACAAGCATAGGTGGTCTTAAAGGATAAATAATGATACCTTGCTCATGTAACAGCGATTACCACATATTAATCTACCAAGTGCATCATATGTAACAATTCAAATACATTAACCTTGTTTCAGTTTCAGTATGTGAAGTTCAATTAATATAATATCAAGAGGACATGTTCCCATCAATATTGAAATGCATTCATAGGATATATTAAACAAATTATACTTTGCACAAAATTAGGTCAGTTATAAGCTAGATTCGATTAGGAATTGGAACAATGAGAAACAGATTTTGAACAATAAACATGTTATTTCAACAAGCATGTCCAGTTTCAAATTTCAAAATATCTTTTTTTTAACCTATAGATGGTCTATACAGTGTAGATAGTCTACATGTTATAGGGATTGCTTTGGAATTATAACATGAAGAAACAGATCTATTTCAAATACTTTCGTACATGCTGAATAGACATTAGTCATTGACATGAGCTCAGTGATGAATTATAATACCATCCTCTATACCAAAATGATTGTAGCTATGTGACCTAAATTGTAACAAACAAACTGAAAAAAAAAAAAAAAAAACTCTGGCACTAACTTCCATGTGTGTGTTACATCAGTGTACTGATTAGTTACAAGTAGACTAGGGTGATACATTAACCATTCAAATATTTAATATTCAATTTAGTTTCAGTTCAGCTCAGTTTTTCTATCAAAAAAATTAACTTAACTCTCATTAAAATATGTATTTGTGAATAAATGTTATGTTGAGGTAATGATGATCTAATTGTAGATTATTACAGTGTTTGTAATGTAAAATGACCGCATTTCAGGTGTGTACTTATGTACCGGTAATCACAATATCATATCACATGTTTATTGAGGAATTGAACAATCTAAAGGTAGATATCAGCGGAGATTAACACTTTGTTGGGGATCTTGTTGATTTATTCATTTAAACTACCTTCTCTTTTTGTGTATGAAACAAGTCATATTACATTATTTAAATTGATGTCCATTGTTCAAATGAGTATAAAATTTAAATCATGCAAATACTTGTATTGCAAATGAATTTTTTGTGTAAGCTTATGGCTGGATTTCCCCCTCATGTTTTCTTGTAGGATCTCCAATATGACCAACATCAAACAAGGATTTACAGCTATGGAAGTTGCAAGATATGACCTAGTTACATGAAGTGAGCTACCACTTTATTCTTCGCTGTAAACTAATCACACAACTCTTTTCTTTTCTTCTTGTAGGATCATGCTAAGAGGCCTGGTATGACCTCAGCCCAGCAGAACTTGATGACCAACATCAAACGAGGATTCACAGCTATGGAAGAGGCAAGGAATGACCTAGGTACCCGGGCTGAGCTACCACCACTTGGATCTGATCAGGTGAGACTACATCCTTTCACAAGCCTGCTACCTTAGCATTGTTATTGAAAACAGAAATTCAGTTCATTTGAGCTCTGTAAATGTGTGTCGTTGTTTTTTAAGTAGTTACCAGTGTAATATTTTACCGAAGTCGATGTTCCAAGAAAAAACAAGTAAATACTAACTGGTTAAAAGGCATTTTTGGTGAAAGAAATATATTGAAATTAATAGCTAGATGTGGCAAGACCACAACTTGTAGTCCTTATCTGTGACAGCTTATTTCTGTATATTTTTAAAATCATATCGGTGTAATTAGGGTAGATAAAAGATGATCAGTATTTGTGATAGTGTTGAAGAAGTGTTTCCATCAAACTCTTCAATATCTACCAGATGGAGATGGCTTATTAATTAAAGCACTAGTTGGCATCAATTAATCCAGTAATCAGTAACGTGTATCATTTTCTTTTCCATCTTGCATAGGCTTCAAGGCAATGGAGAGATAATGCAATGGATGTGAACAAGCAGAACATCCAGTCTCAGCTGAGTGCCATGGCTGCTGCTACGGCTGGTATCATCAGTGAGACATCTGGAGCTGCAGAGGATACAGACTACACTGCAGTGGGATCTCATGTTACCACCATGTAAGATCTTCTTTAAGTGCAAGAAGTTTAAAAGTGCATGTAGCAGTAGTATAACAGCTCCTAGCAATAATAGAACATGCCTATGGCAGTCATCAGTGAGAAGTGGTTGGAGATAGCTGTTGCAATGGCAGGCTTTTTTATTGAGAATTCTGGGACTGCAAAAGATTCAGATATATCTGCTGAAGGGTTCCATGTCACACTAAATACATGTGCAATGACGTAGAAGAAGGTTCCTGGGAATTAAAGATTCAGTTACGAACCGAATGCTGGTATAAAGCAATCTATGTATTTTATGTGGTACTCTTGTATGGTAGCTGCATTTGAGTTATTTGATCCAGCATTCTTCATCGTTAAAGGGGGTTTCCAAAATCTCCAGCATCATTTTGACATCAAATATTTAATATTTTCTTCTTTAGCTCATCCAACTTGACGGAAATGACTAAAGGAGTGAAGATGCTTGCTGCTCTGTTGGGAAATGAAGGAGATAGTGAGAAGTTGCTTGGTGCTGCTAGAGATCTCATGGATGCTTTCTCTGATCTCCTCAAATTTGCCCAGCCTGACAGCCAAGAGGTAAGCACAACGGATCCTAGATTGGATGATAACCCCTTTTGTGCCATTATGTTTACCATTTATTAATGTATATGAATTTGCAGGAGTCCAGTTTTAATTCTTTGCTTCATTGTAAGATGCAGTTTTAAGTCACTCCCATTGTTCCAATCTTCTGAATAATTTGTTTTCTTTTCTTTTTTTAATAAAAAAACATCACATTTGTAACCAAAACAAAAAGTAAATTATTTAAGTTCTTGGCATGGATTTGCTACCCGTGGCACAGCAATGAAATGGAGGAAAAGAGGGCCAAATACATTTAAAATATTTTTTAAAAATTGAAGTGAAAATGGGAGAAGGTCAACAGAAATGAGAAAAAGAAGAAAGAGTTGAATGCTAGGTGGTGTGAAGTTAAAGCAGTTACATTTGTAAGCTCCTGTAAAAGAATTTTTCCTCTAGCAATCTCTGACAGTGACTGTCAGTTTCCCACTAGTTGCTACCACAAATTGAGAATTAAGATTACTGTCTCTTATCTGTACATCACACTTTCTGTCTTTAATTCATCGATGGCTTTAATTTTCAATTCTGCAGCCTCGTCAGAACCTACTTGGAGCAGCCAATCGTGTTGGAGAGACCCAGAATGCATTGCTACGCTGCATGGGAAGCACTGGTGATGTGGATCCAAGATTCCAGGTACAGACAAAATAATATAGATTGTAGATTACATTGGAGATGATTTAAAGGAAAGAGAATGGGGAGGGTTATAATGTTTATTTCAATAAAATAAGAATCATGTATTTAGTGGGGAAAAAAATTTGAAATGATTGAGTAAATGTTTTTGGGATCTACAGAGTGTAGGTGATGCAATTGAGTGTTAAAATGTAAATGCTTATGAGATAACATCCTTTGCCTGAAAAGATAAATTCCTTTTATTTTGAAGCTTCATGCATTGCATGTTTTTATTTTGACAAATATATACACATTATATATTTGTACTTATATTTCATTATTGTAGTATTTAGAAAGTGTGGAATTAGAGCATAATATTTTGTTTTTAATATAGCACAGGGAAAACTGAATGAGATTATGTCTTCTCCTTTCTCCACTAGGATGCCTTGCTAGCCCTCGCCAAGGCTGTAGCCAATGCAACAGCTGCTATGGTACTCAAAGCTAAGACTGTCGCTAGTAAGACAGAAGACCAGGAACTACAGAACAGAGTCATTGGTTCTGCTACTCAGTGTGCTCTCAATACCTCACAGCTCGTCGCTTGTACCAAGGTAATTATAAGGTTTCTATTTTGCTTGTATTTGTGTATTCCCAAGAGAGTTGAAACAATCTAGCATGAAGTATTGACCGAAGAATAAAGTACAGGTACATATCCTAAAGGTTGTATCATTTTAAATAATAAGTTGATATCATTTTCAGCTCAATGTTAACTACATATGAATATAGCATATTTATAATGGTATTTTTAATATACACGATTTGAAAAACGTGATTGATCCTGCTGTCAAGAGAGGTATGAAGTCAAGGGCAGTACATTTAAAACTATATCATAGGATGAATACATGATAAAGATGTCTATATTTCATGTTTGAGTTAGATGCTTGCACCTACCATTACCAGTCCAGGATATCAGGAGCAGCTAGTAAATTTAAATGTACACAGTGTAATCATAATCATAGTGTAATGATATTGATTGTACTCTTTGTGTGTTTAGGTGATTGCACCTACCATTAGCAGTCCAGCTTGTCAGGAGCAGTTAGTGGAAGCAGCTAAGTTGGTTGCTAAGTCTGTGGAGAATGTGGTGGATGCATCCAGGGTAAGTAAGACTGAGTCAGCATCTTACTCATTCACTATCCTTCTATATCATGGGGCTTACACTTGACTAGGACTCCTTCAAGGGTAAGGAGGGGAATCTCCCTTCAGTATCAGTGGCAGACAACAGTAGAAAGAATTATGTTCTGTTTGTGAGAGTTCTTTTAGGATTCATTGTAGTAAAAGTGTGATTTTTTTTCTCACAGTGATATTCAAGTTTGTTATTGTGTTTACCACAGCTCTTTCAGAGCTGTCCAGAGCAAAATTACTCACTACTCCCTTTTATTTTTTTTCTTACAGAAGATGGAAAAGATTTTTTTTTTCTTCTTTTAAACTTTCAATCATTAACACTTGGTATACCTTAGTATTAACATGCATTTATAGACATGTACATGTAATCAATTTGTGCTAAAAAGTTGCAAGACTCAGTACCTGTAAGGACCATCTGTAATTAAGACATTTCTCGTGTAATGGTGGAAGCTTTTGCTAGTGAGCATTTTTCTATAAACTTCATATCTTTAAAGACTTGATTATTTGTTTCTATGGAGCAGTCTTTGTAGAACATATTTGACTGTCTATTTATGTAAGCTTTGTCTGAAAGCAATCGTTCTTTAATTTTGATCTCACAGCAAGCAACGGACGACGAGAGTCTCTTGCAGGATCTTGGAGCAGCTGCTACCCTGGTCACCAAGGCTCTCAATGATCTCCTGCAACATGTCAAGCAAGGTACCGGCTCACAGAGGGCTGTACCGCTCTATGACGAGGCATGTGATCGTATCGTCACAGCAACGGATAAGCTCTTCAGCAGCGTGGGTAATGCCGGTGAGATGGTCAAGCAGGCTAAACTCCTGGCTATGGTGAGTCAACGATTTTTTCTTGATGGATGTTTCTCTTGACGTATGCTTCTCATCATTATGAATACACTCCGCCTCTGAGTTAATGTTGTATTGATTTACTGCATCGATGTGTAGATTAAGAAAATAATACCTTTAGTTATGTATATGACATGTATCAGGGATGTTTAGGTTGTATTTTAGTGATTATTTTAGAGCTGAACCTTTCTATTCATGCTTGATGTACATGTATATTGTATTTCATGGTATCTGATTTGCTTTGTTGCAAAAGTGCTAATGCCATCACATGGGAACCTTTATACAGGTTCTTAAGTCATCCATTTCTTCATACAAGCTTTATGTACTTCTCGTAGGAATGTTAAGGGAGACGCCTCCTGCCATGGGTTGTAAAGGTGTAAGAGAATGAACTGTCTATATTTGTTCAGTTTTGGGTAGAACATTGATCAGAAAAATGCTATGTATTTTTTTTTTTTTACCAATAACATCAGAGATTTGAGTTCATCAGATATGTTTATGAAATTGCCAGCCCTCCAATAGTTTGAATAAAGCTAAATATGAGGGAGGGATATTAATACCAAATCCCTTGTCCTAGTAGAAAATGTTGTTAATCAATAGAATCCATTGTGGAATATCTATGAGCCATTAATGATGACTTGATGTTTTTGACCGTGTTTGTAGGCCACATCTCAGCTGGTGAATGCCATCAAGGGTGAGGCAGAAGGTGTAGGAGAAGGTGACATTCAGAAGAGACTTCTAGGAGCTGCTAAACAGCTGGCTGATGCAACAGCAAGGATGGTGGAATGCGCTAAGGTATGCACTTTACACTTGATCCATTGCAAATAATTACTCGTCAGCATTTCCCATGGGCTGAATCTGACATATCTTGGGCTTAGCATCCAAAGGGTTAATTATGTGTACACTGAATAATGAGTTAATTTCAATTTCAATTTATTTATTCAACCATAAAAATACATATACAATAATTATTCATGAAAATATAAAAACATGGGGTTAGGAGCCCCTGAAGAAGTATGAAAACAAACTTGAGAATGGGGCACCAACCATGACACATATATTGAGAAAATTAACAAAAACATCATTAACAGGAAAACAAATATATACAGGAAAAAAAATTATAAAGACATATATGAGGATAAGACATATACAGCAAAGTACCAGCAAAGGACACACACAGGACACGATGTCAAGCGACACTGCGTCCCTAATGCGCCCCCCGCTGGCACTTTGCAGTATTACAAAACATTTATATAAAAAATATAAAAAAAGAACAAGTGGAGCAAGTTATTCATTATTTAATTGAGCGTGGTTTTTGTACTGCAAGAACTTTTCATTTTTTAAGAGTTTTTTAAATTTATCAAGAGTTTTACTTAGTTTAATATCATTGTCTAGGTCATTCCATAACTTAATTCCATTACAACGTAAGGAATTTTGACTAATTGTAGTTTTGGGAAGAAATTGATGAAGATCTGCGTATTGACGGGTGAATATGAGTGATAGGAGGCATTTGTGCTAAAAAGATCATTATCGTTATGGATGGAGAGAGAGAGAGAGGGGGAGGAGGATAGAAGGAAGAGGGAGGGAGAGGGAGAGAGAGAGAGAGAGAGAGAGAGAAATAAGGAGGTCCTCTTTATATGTAATGAGTTTTTGTTGTTAGATAATTCCACACTTCCATAATGTTTTATCCTTCCCATTTGCTTTTCGAAAATTAATTATAAGTTGGTGTGGGAGTGCCTTATTTGTACATGAATGTATATGTGAGAGCTATTTATGATATGTGGTATGAACGCTCTCTTGTTCATTGTTCAGATTAAAGACACCAATACATTCTCATTTATCTAAATGATAATTAACATTTAATTGCAGGAGAAAAAAATCTGTTAAGTCTATTCTGTAATGATTGATTTCTGTTCTTTCCTTTGTAGCTTTGTGCTCGTAATCCTAATGATCCTGTACAACAGCAGCTCCTGAAGGATGCAGCAGAGGACCTTCGTGCTGCCACCAATGCTGCAGCTAACAATGCTATCAAGAAGAAACTTATCATCAAGCTGGAGGTAAGAAATATATCTTGATCTTACTCATCTTCCTCCAACCTCAAAAGATTATATGGAGAAATATTCATCTATAGCCTTTATTGCAAGACGCAAGGTCTTCAATCTTTGACCTACCTACATACCTAACCCTAACACCAACCCTGAATCTAACGTGGAGTTTAAATACCTGGAGCGAATGTCAGATCACCACAAGCCTTGCATGTATACTTTCTATACAAATTTACCCCCCAAGAAATCTAAAAGGTATTAAAAATTCAATAACATTGTTAGAATTATCTATTCATTTTGATATGTTATCATTTGATTATTTGTAGACTTCTGCCAAGCAAGCTGCTGCCATGGCAACTCAGACCATCTCTGCATCTCAGGGGGCGGGCCCATCAAACACCAATACAGCTGCTCAACAGGCACTCATTGATGAATGCAAAGTAAGTCTTTCACACAAAGACAGGTCATCAATCAATTTTGATAATGCTGAAATATGAAAAGAATTCTTGATTTGAGAAATACAGGAGAAAAGTGTATTTCTAGTGAAACCATACAGTGTATGTCAGTGCACCTTAACCTTAACGGTTATCATTTTTTTGTGCAAAGTAATAGTAAATCTTCTCACAGAGTTTGTTTGCTTCAATTATGTGTTTTTGATTTCCATAATTTTATATTTCAGTATATATATTATCCATTTAAATTACCTAGCTCCTTCATGTAGGTCACCATCAAATATATGAAGTGTGGCATCAGAGATTTGTAGTTATAAAATCTTGAATACTGTTGCTGTTATGGAGATGGTGAGAATCAGGATTTTTTAACATATAGTTATCACATTAATTTTGGAGCAAAAGGGAAGAATTTGGGAGTAGATTTTGTAATCAATATTCAATTAGACACTTTAATGTTGAGAGATCCGACTCTAGGTATAATTTTGTATGCATGATATGAATACGGTATTTAAAAGACCTTAAAGTCTAATGTTATTGTGATATTCTGATTGTTTGTAAAGTTGGGTGCTGAATGTTTTTGTTTGCTTTATTCATTTAAGGTTGTTGCTGAAAATCTTCCAGCATTGATCCATGGTGTTAGGGATTCTGTCAATCAACCGGATAGCTCCAGGGCTCAGATCAGCCTTATCAACGCTTGTCAGAACTTCATCCAGGTAAACATATGTGGAGAACTAGAAAGGAAGTGCAAGTGACAGTGGTAGTAATGGTTGATAGAGATTCTAGTATTTTATTGGAATAGTAGTAAAGATATTGGAATTGATTTCATCTTGGAGCATCAGTGGATATACCAGTGGTATTAGCAGTAAAATTCAGTCAAATGTGTTTCTTTCAGAAGGGGAATGCTTGATCATGTTTTAATTTATTTATAGATATAATTATATATGTCATCAGTTGAGAGTCAGGGGCATTAACTCATGATTTTTTGCATAAAGTTAATAACCCTGTGGCTTTCATGTATGCTACAACTAAGAGTGACATTTATATATGCAGTGCACTATGCAAATTGGATAATATTGGATATATTGTTTGCTTTCATTGTAGCCTGGGACCAAGCTTGTGACTGCTTCTAAGCAGGCTCTACCCAATGTCAGTGATCCTGCAGCCGCTATGCAACTTAGCAACTGCTCTAAGAATCTGAACACTGCCCTCGTTGAGCTCAAGAGTGTTGCTTCCAAGGTAAAGCTAATGTCTGTTGCATATTTAAGTATTTTCCTTCTTTTTATGGACTATACTTTACCTATATTTTTAACTATAGTTTTTAATGTCAATTTGAAACTTTTTTGGTCAAATTTCAGTTAGATTTGTATCAAATTTAAATAATTCTGTGTATATTTTTGGCTGCCAGCAGCATGTAATGGTAATGTACAAGGAACTATAAACTTGATGAGATGTTGTTTTAGATTGAGTGTTTAATTGAAAAAAGAAGAATATGAAAATAATAGGAGCACTTTAGAACATGTACATATTGTACACAAGTTTCAAAATGTAAGTTATAATAATCCAGCAACTATAAAGAAGTACACATGGTGAGAAAACGATTATTTCTTTTCAGGTTTTGTTAACAAATATTATATCTAATTGAGGATATACAATGTACATGTATAGTCATTGTCATGAGAGGCATGTTCACATATTATCCAGTATTCTTTTGCGAGCTAAAACACTCTTTTTAATACATGAAGACCTTAATATACCATACCATCTTTTTAAAATGCTTCTGTGGAGCATTCTACACACCTTGTTAATTGAAAGATGACATTTCTTCTGACTTTTCCTGTAAATACTACTCTCAAACTCTATATTGCCTTATGGAAGTTATACTAATGTTATAGGAGCATTGAGTCATCAGTCTAATTGACAGCTGGTGTACAGCCTGAAGTTAATTCATTTTGTCAAGTTTATTTGTCTATGTGGCTTTCTCCGATCATGTGTCAAAAGACTCCTCCCTAACAACTTGTATTAAAGGTCTATCCTTATGAACACACACATGCTCAAGGTTGTACTGTACCTACTATATTCATAAACTTATTCTTTGTCACCTGCTTATCATCATTTCACAAGAAAATACAGGCTATACTTTTTCTTATTTATATAATGATATTGAATTCTTTCAATGAAAATCATTGCTTAATCACAGGTCAAATTTGACAGGCACTTCAGCCAGAAAAGAACTTTAAAGAATTTGTGGTAGATTCATTATTAACTTTTATATAATGATTATAGGTAAGGTTAGGCACATTCGCTTTGTAGTAACTGTGTATCACAGTAGATTTGCTCTTTTCTTTTTTATAATCAGAATGTTGATCGTACAGTTTTTATTTTTATTCTTTTTGTTATTTTTTAACTATTTAAAAAACAGGACGAATGCTTATCAATCAGGAAGTTTTAGATACAGGTAGTTCTATGATGTGTAATACCAAGGACATGTTCTCATTATGTTTTATTTATTGTATTTATAACCATTGCTGTAGGGGGTTGGGTTAGAGTCATGAGGGAATTATAAGAAGTAGCATTAATGTTGTCCTTTAAACCTCCATAACTGACTCATGAACAGTAGTTTCGTACATATTAATACACCACGTAGAGTACTAGCCTGTACTGGCATCTCTTCATACATTCTGCATGTGATTAAGGACATGAAGTGTATTCATCATGATCACCCTGTTTAAATAGCCCTCACATCCTGGATATCACAAGATCATATTTCATTTTTAGAGCTGTATGTATGTTTGTCGGACAAAAACATCACCCATTCAAGATGTAGCTGCATACCTGTCTTATTGGATCTGAAGTATTGACAAACCAGGATAGATGTTATTGCAAATAACTATCTGAATTATTGATCACTTAGAGGATATTGCAGGCATGAATTTCTTTTAAATTCCAATCTAAGGCTGACTGTGAATTTAAAAGTTTTTGGGGATTTGCAATCATGAGAAAATGTGTCATCAAATGCTGTGGCTGTGGAGATGAAAGAGGTTTTTCTAATGCAGTTCAGACATACTTCTGTTCTTAATGAGAGTTTGAGATTGGACAAAGTTTCCTTATTCATGCCAATGTGTGTCTGGATTAACCATTTACCCGGAGGATAATAACACTTTGTAAAGTGATTTTACAGTCATAATTGTGGTTTTGTTATTCTTGGAACATAACATTATTTTTCAAAATAATTTCATACTACAAGTGTGGAGTGGCAATATAGATTCAGGCTTTGTCAGAGTACAGTAGTACCAGGGGATAGGATTTTAACTAGGACTAATCCACCCGCAGTCTCCCTACAACAATTGTCTATCCTTTAGAGGATATTCTTCAATGTTCCAAGGTTTGAGAGCTTTTTAACATGTTAAATTGAATGAGATGTATTATATGTGTAATTCATTTGACCTGTTACCTTTAATCTTTGACCTCAGGCCCATGATTTATGTGGTGCTATGGAGATTGACAATGCTATTGAGATGATCCATGGAATGGAAGATGAGCTAGATCAGGTGAAGAAGAATGCTAGGGCAGGCAACTTGCATTGTCTACCAGGTGAAACGGTAAGCATCAAACACATGCATGATCTCCTTGTCTGTGCATCATGGTCATCTTGACTAGTGTATCAATATAGTAACTCTAGCATTTAGAACAGCACTAGGTGTTTTGAGAAGGTCATAAAAGATTTATCTCGATATCAAACTCCATTTTGTCAGAATGTAACAGCAAAATGCAAAAGATGTTGAATACATGAGAGGAAGAAGGGCCCTTTAAAAAAAAATGTTTAAAAGAAAGAATTTGATAATTTTTACGGAATCTTGATTTGGTTATGATGGACTTGAGCCCTTCTTCCTCTTTCATGTATGTTTTAATATTTGTTGAGAGCCAGAAGGGGATTAATAGTCTTAGTGCTCTCCTGTCTCTCGATGGATGATATGGATTGTTATAGCTAGCACACCAAATAATTGAATGATAGCGTAGCAATAGAACAGCCAATTTTGAGAGAAGAACTCAAAGAAGTTGTGGTTCAGTGAATGGAAAATTAAAATACTCTGTGATATTACACTTCTGAATTAAAACTGGTTCAAAGTCTTTTAAATTGTTTAAATGTAGATGACTGAAAGTGACTAAAGGGCAAAGTATACTCAATAATGAGTAATGAAAAAGACTTCTTGGACTTTACAATCTAGTTTTATTGCTCAAGGTGGCTGTACAATGCACATTCCTGGCTAGTATAAGGCAATTTGAAATGCAGATGTGCATTTTGATCTTCTTTGTTTTTCATCTTGTATAATATGAAAAGCTGAACTAACCGTATAGAAACAATACTGGGATGTATTGACATTTGATGTTTGTAAACATCTACTGCTTTCCAAGGTCAATGGTATTCTTAGTGTGCCCTCTGCCAGAGAAACACTGTCTCCCCTCTTTTTCTTGCTCTCATTGTCATTTCAAGCTTTCCCTTGCATCTCTTTCTCTCATATTTTTTACTCGTTTCTCTTTAATAATAATAAATAATAGCTACAGTAGTTCTTATACAGCGTTTTTCTATGGATCCATAATGAAGATTGGATGCTCTTGATAAACAAGTTTACATCTTTGAAAAGTTAATGGGATAACTGTCCAGTACTCAATCATTGCTTTCTTACATCGCTTCATTATATCATCAAAGTATTAGAGTATAATTTATATCAAGAGTTATTCATGCGTTCCCTGTGGCTAAGTTATAAAAGGGCAAGCAGTTTTAATTTTTCAAAATTTCCAATATTAAATGAAAAGATTTTTATGATTATAGATATCCATGTGATCTATGGAAATTTAATGTTTATTTAACTACGTTGAAAAGATTAAATTCCATTAGTCCGTAAAACTTCATGATTCTTTCATTCTTTGTTAGTTTGAAGTAGAAGTTGTTCATGACATTTACTTATAGACAGTATTGAGTGAAAAGATTCAATATTGAAGCTAATTGAGAAAATAGAGTAGTGTCTAAGGAATATATTATTCAGAGGAATTCAATATCTTTTGTAGAAGTCTCTTCATAACACGACACTGTAATGTAGCACCTCTCCATTAAACCTACCATTTCAACTAATCCAACTCACACTAATGCTCTTTCAATCTTTCAATCTTTTCACTTCCCTTTTGAATGACATCCTTGCCACCCTTCCCTTGCCTCATACTCATCGATAACTGCACCCCTCGCAGCCCGAGTACTGTGCCACCCAACTCAGCGTGACCTCCAAGGGCGTTGGTGCGTCCATGGCCCAGCTTCTGACGGCTGCTGCCCAGGGCAATGAGAACTACACAGGTATGGCTGCCAGAGACACGGCCAATGCCCTTAAGAACTTGAAGGGTGCGGTCAGGGGGGTGGTAGCAAGCAGCAGTGACCAAGAGGTCCAAGAGGGTATCGTCGATCATGCCAAGGATGTCATGGACAAGTCTGCCAATCTCCTGGAGGAAGCCAAGAAAGCTTTGCAGAACCTGGATGACCCAGCTAACCAACAGAGACTGGCACAGGTGAGCTCTTAGACAGTGTATTCTTCAGACAACATATCATACTGCCCTTATAAATGACTGCTGTAAAACCAGAAACTCTTTGTGTACATGAAACATATGTAAATCCTGCAGCAAAATACTTGAATGACATTTATCACAACAAATTTTGTCAATTTCTTGAATGTCTGTTCAAGAACAGCTGTCACTATCAAGTTATGAAAGTTCCTGGTAATACGGTATGTAGTTGTTGTAAACAAATGGATACAATGATCCTGCATTAAAATCCAAGTCAGAAACTATTCCTTGTATATAATTGTGGTCAGTAAGCGAAATGCTGAAATTCATGTTTTAAATCTAAAAATATCGCTGCATGGATTCATAAGACAAAATGCTTAGTCATTGACATTTTACGAAGTTATCTGCACTTGTTTTTATTTAACATTAATCTTCTTAATATATTTAGGAACGCCCATCTTTCAAGACCTTATCTTGTCAGACATTAATTTGTTATCAGCACTTGAATGGCTTTACCTACATCTAAATCACTTATAGAGATTCTTATTTTTTAAAGATACATTGTGCATAAAATATTTGAAGGGTCTCCCAAAATAGAAAGATACTGCTTCCCTCTATTTATTGCATTGATTTCCCAATAAAGTTATTAATATTTTAGGTTTATAAGCTCCTTTAAAGAGATGAATACATATTGTAAAATATGAAGTTAGCTTTGCATCATGTTTTCAAGGTACCTGATAAGATAGACATATCCCAAATTACAAAGACTATTTTGATAGGAAGAAGTAGGGGAAAAAGTAAAAGCATTTGTTTTTCAAAATTTATTAATTTTACAAGCTTGTCATCCACAACTCCTGAATGAAATATTGATGTTAATGAAAGGTCTTTTTATGACCCTATTTGAATCCTAAGATTACAATGCAAACTATTTTAAAATAAAAATATGAGTATCAAGTAGTTTTCATGTTTTGGATTTTCTTGATTCAATGTCATATTTTTGTTGTTGTCATACTGTCACTTTTGATTTTGGGGTGCATTCTGCTGAAATTATTATTCCTTTAAGCAATATAGAGGAATACTCTCAATTGAAGGACTAAATCCTTGTTCACATATGCAGTGGATAGGTGCAGTGTTTTTAAATGTTATGATGACGTCAGGAGTAACAGGCTTTACATTTCTGTATTAGAAACAGAGGTGAATACACCTAAGACCTTTGTTGTGTACAGTTTCCTTTCATTTATACGTTTAAAAAACATGCTGTTTTTTCTCTTCTTGGTGGCTTACCATGCCATATCCGAACAAGTCTTATATTTGGTTCCTACATCTTGTATTCTATTCCTGACTACTGCAGGTGGCTAAGGCGGTATCTCTTGCGCTCAACAACTGTGTGAATTGCTTACCAGGACAGCGTGATGTAGACAAGGCCATCAGGGCCGTGGTAGATTCCAGTAAAGGACTCATGTCTGGCAGGGTAAGTGGGACGAGCATGATGTCCTCACTGCATCCATTGAGTGACTTAATTAGAATGCATTTTAGAAGTGTGTTCATGGCATGTCTTGCCTTTTTTCTGCATCTTGATTCATATACTTTCGATGTTCTTTGGATTATTTAAGAATGTCTCTTTCTTAGCTGTGGGCGGCAAATTCTGCCCAAGAATTGTAACTGTTGAACAACGTTGTCTTTTGAAGAATTAAGACCTTGTTTGATGATTGATGTGTTATAGTTATATTATCTATTAGACAATGAAGACATGATAACATATGTACTTGTGATTTCAGTTGTATTTTCTTGAGTTTATTAATATCAGATTTACATTCATTGAATGCTTTTATTTCATTAGCAAACTTTGATGTAAGTCAATGAATGTTTTTATCAGAATGATTATAATAAGCATGATATCATCAACATGTTCTATCATCTTTTCATCAAGGTTTCTGTTTTTTATTACAAGTATAGCATACAAATTATGACCCTACAGATACCAATCATTTTGATGTTGATATCTGTATTAATACTAAATTCTATGAAATATATTGTTCTTCGTACTAAAAGGAGGATGAGCACTTAACGGTAATTACAATACCAAATATACTAGATTCAGATGAAATCATGAAAAAGCTTTCCAGCTTTCTCTCTACGACTGTAACATTCTTTAGTAGTTTTTTTAATTCCACCAGGCTTTTTCCGTCTCCAAATCTTATTCATCATTCCTTTCATATTTCTCTTTTCTGTAATTTGTCAGCAAAATTATGTTGGAAACCATATTGGCATATCCTACTTTTCTTTCCCTCCTCATATTTTGTTTGTTATTTTGACCATACTCCTGTAATACTTGCTTCTTGACATGCATACTAATTAGATGATGAAAAAAGCGCAGGAGAGATATGCCATGGTATGTAGTAAAGAGGCGATGTAAATACCAAATCAATTTGTGGGTTTTTATCTAGCACTGTATCAAAAATATTTCATATACTGCGTGTGCTCAATACTACTCTGCCTTCTTACCTATATCCCAATCTTTTATCTTGTATTACTTCCCCTTGTTTGTCTATTTGTGGTGTATATTCCCTAAAATAATCCCTCTTCTGGCAATTTCAGCACTATACTTGCATATGTACCTATTCAATTAGCTATTTAAGACATGTTTGATAAATCTCCTTTGAAAAATTTTAAATAAAAATATCCCCTTTTTCTCAAAAATATTAAACAGAAACTGTTGATCATGTTCTTTAGAATGATATTCAAATTATGCTGTTCTTGAGAAATGTTTCATTAATCAAATTTTATGTTTAAGAAATATTTATATCCTTTAAAAGAGATCTAAAAAGAATTTAACATAAGGCTTTTTTAAGGCTTCTCTCAAATTATAAGTAAATTTAATGAAAAATGTAAAATACGTACCATCTCATTATTCTTGTTTTATGTCACCCTTTTGTTTGCTTCATATTCTATTCTTTGTTTTTTGATGTGTTTTATACCTTTCAATAATCCTCTATCACACCACAGTCACACAGCTAGACCGGCATCAAATCGTCACCGACCGAACAACAAATTGCATTACAATTTAATAACTCTTTACCGTATATGCCTCACCAAAAATTAGTCTGAGCCACATTGTAGTTATCATAGGATAGATAAAACTAAAGAATTTAGAATTATTCAACTGTTTGTGGTGCAAGATTAATCTACACTGGTGGTAAAAGGGCTGTCATGCAGTTAATTTAAGACCGGTAATGGGTCATTTGCAAAACCATCGTGTTGCACAAAGCAATCCTTCCATCAATTGGTGCTCGTTCTTTTGGGCAAAAATGCATGTGTTTCAAAAGAGCGACTGTGCAGAGAGGCAAAGGAAGCAGAAGAAGTGATAATTGCTAAAAATCTGTCAGTCTGATGTCGGTTAAAATCGGTTTGGCGATGTGACTGTGGTATTTACATTTTATATTCATTTTTAACCTTGTTTCATTTCTCTCTGTACCTTTGCATGTTTTTGCTAATCGTTGGGTGTGCCATGGTGTCATCATCTCTCATCATTCATTCCTGGTCTTCCGGGTGCATCACATTCCTCTCAATGACCTTTGACCCCATCTACTTCCTCCCCCTCTTCCTCTCTTTCTGTCTGTCTGGCTGTCTCTCTCTCTCTCTCTCTTACTGCGTCTCCTGTTATTCATTTTCACCTTTTTCTGTTATCTTATGGATCTTCTCTTTCTGTAACACTCTGTGTCTCTCAATTTTCTTATCCCTTGCTTCCTTTAACTTTAACCTTTAAACTTTCTGCTCTTCCTCTCTCTCTATCTCTCTCTCTCTCTTGTCCTCATCGTCCAATCTTCCCTCCACCTGTTCGATGTCTTCCATCACCTCTCACTCTATATCATGGGGTCTACGTACGTGCGTGTAGTTTCACCAGTCAAATAATCGTCACAGCATGTCTATGGATCTCATGTCACCTACGTCTAGTATTACCCCTGAAGAGTTGGAAGCTTTGTTTGCAAGAGTATGTCTGTTAAAAGCAAACAGTATTTTGATATCACTTTGTTGTAGCTGATCTTCTCTTTTAATAGCTCCCCCCCTCCCCCCCCCCCCCCCACATTAATAAGGGGAGGGGAATGAAAGTCATTTGCAAACTTAACTATACATTAATGAATACATTTTCTAAATCTGGTAAATTGGTTATAAAGTGTTAATTCACATGATTTTAAGAAAGTGTAAAAAGGGTAAGCCCCATAAAATAACAACCTTGGAAGTAAAAACTTGTCTTGTTGCGAGGTCTTGCAATTTGTCTCAAGATTGAGGGCCACCTCTCGTTACTTATAATTCAAGGAAAAAGAGAAGATTACTTTATTATTATTATTTGGTAAGTGACACAAGATAGAGCTTTAATGGGAAAGGGATATTGGATAATGAAACATTGATATTGATAAGTAAAAAATAAAGCAAAAACAACCACCTCCCCCCCCCCCCCCAAGAAAAAAAGGGGGGATACAAGCAAAAGAAAATAAGCAATAAAAGTTGGATGATTTTATATTATAATATTATAAACCTTGAAATTTAAAAAATGTGTCATGATATATAAGTTATAGTTGTACTTAAAATGTAGATGTATTTGTGTGAAATATGGTGTTGCGTTTTTCAATCCGTCTCACAAAATATCCATGTAGTGTGAATGTATCTTCTTTTATATCTAAGCGCACATGCACTATTCTTGCCCATCAGCAATTCTATTTCATTTTTAATTATATGGGGAGCATTTCCATTTAATGAAATAATATATAATCACATAATCGTTATTGATATATACCCAATGTAATATTGGTAAGAAAGGCTTTCTTTGACAGGTTTGAATAGTTGGTTAAAGTTTACTTCTGCATGAGAACCTTTTTTATATTTTGAATTCCTATTCTGTTTGTGGTTTCTCATGAGTTTGAAAATGATAATGTGAACTTTTGAAGAGTAATTGTATGAATACAATATAAACAATGCATTCTGCTTCAATGCACTCAAGAGCCAACTTGATCAATTAATTTAAGTCCTTTCCTTTTGTCATCCATAGTCTGTGATGATATTCTAGTACTACTAGTTTGTTCTTTGTAGAAGCTGAGTTTAGGAAATTATATCTGAAAGGAAATTCTATTCTTACATGCCATTAAATACTTCATTTGAAATACATCATTATGCTTCATAACATGCAGCATGTCATTAAACATTTTTTTTTTTTTTTTTTTTTTTTTTGGGGGGGGGGGGGGAAGCAAAATAAACGTACATCTGTATAAAGTGCTCTTTTGGAAGTAACTTGTAAATTGTTAAGGGACTTGCAAACATTCCAGTATTATGTGTATATAAAAGTGTTTTTGACTCTAACTTTTTTTCCTTCTATTTCCACCTATTTTACCAACTGCCCTCTACCATCCGACTACCAACATATTTCCCCCTCTACCACCCAACCACCCACCTGTCTGCCACCCCTCCCTATTGCGTCCCTCCAGCTTCCAGCAGGCACCCAGAGGAACTACCAGGAGCACCAGAATGCACTGAACAGTGCAGCTCAAGGACTCAATGTGGCTGGCGGAGAGCTGGTGGTGGCTTCCAGAGGTACGCCTGAAGAACTGGCTGTAGCAGCCAATGAGTTCAGCAGAGAGTTCCAAGAATTGATGGACTCTGGTATGGGTATGGCCAGGACTGCACCGGTAAGTTGAGAAATGCTAGTGGATAAAATGTGTCCTGTTATGAGTCTGGAATGAGACCATGGTCCTGTGTGTGCTATATGTATATATATATATATATATATATATATAACAACTTATTTTGAAGTAAATAATTGGTCAAACAACTTGTAATACCATGGCATTAAATGTTATTATCTTCATGGAAAGGTAAAAGGGAAATGCATTTTAAATATTTTTTAATTATATATGAAAAGAAAGACAATCAATGGGAGGTTATAGTTTGCATATAAAAACACGCTATCTGTTTAATAAAGGACAGGTTTAACTTTAAATAGCTATTAGAGAAATCTCATTAAAACTGCCATTCTTTATCCATTCCTGTGCAGCATTGTAGATTCAATGGCACCTTTTTGTTTAATTGAAAGTGAAGTAATGACAAATTTTATGACAAATTGTTTGATGAAAACTGGTGAATTGCAGTTTAAGAAGTGGAAAATAGAAAAAATAGTAGTGACTGAAATATTAAATTGTAAATCTTAAGCTTTTGTAGACGATAATATGTACATGTACATACAGGTGTATGAAATAAGACAGATAATATATCTTAATGTTTTGTTGTCTTTGATCAGACTGAAGCTCAGAACAACATGGTCGGTAGTCTGAAGAACATCTCAGTGTCTTCCAGTAAACTGCTCTTATCTGTCAAGTCAATGTCAGTGGATCCTAATGCTCCCAACTCTATGAACCTCCTGGCTTCTGCTGCTAGGTAAGAGCAAAGCATTTTATCTTCATTGCTTCTCTCTGCCCAGGTGTTAAATGGGTACCAGATAGGATATGAAAGTCATTGTGGTTTAGTCAAGATTGTGAGCGCCTCTGAAAGGTACCAGACCTCAAGAAAATTCTTCTCCCATGGATGCTACTTCTCCAAAATCTCATTCAAAAACAGCCCTTGTCAGTAACATGTATATGTATGGGGTTCTTTTTGTGATTATTGGGCTACTTTTTTTGTAATAGAATGTAGAATAATAGAATATTCCAATTTATAGAGCTCTTACCACTCCCTTTACACTTGTATAAAAGATCATAGTATTTACCCATCCCCCCCCCCCACTCCAATTTCAGTAACTAAGTGTTGGAATTGAATACTTAACAATATAATTTATAGGCTTATAAAAGAAAGTTGTTACATGTTTTTTAATCATTTTGGTGATATGATATTTGTACATCTGAGTCAAGTAAAGATGATTGGATTTGATTGCTTTTGTCTCACCAGGCAAGTAACAGACAGCGTGAACCAGCTTCTGAACACATTCATGCAGAGCGCCCCAGGTCAGAAGGAATGTGACAATGCATTGCGTAACATTCAGACCATCAAGTCTATGCTGGATAACATCAATGAACCTATCAACGACTGGACTTACTTTGAGTGTCTTGAAGCCATCATGGCTAAATCAAAGGTAAACTCTTCGCTTTAAAGTGAAATACCAGAATGAGTTTGAGAAATTCCTCTGAAAGTTTGTGAAAAGTTATTGATTGTTAGTATCTTTTAGGACAAAATATGCAATAAAATGAAAATTTGCAATAATGATGTCAAAAGATTTTATACAATGCATTTTTCAGCAGAGTAATTTAATATGATCATTTTCATTAAGATATGAAGTGCTACTTTAAATTATATTGCAAATGTTGCAATAGATGTAACACCAAACTGAAATTTACATGTTATGAATATTGGATTATGGTTTTAATTTGCTATGTAATGTACTTGTAGCTACTTTTTGTTATTCAATGGTGCTCTGTGTTTACGAATGGACATTCAAGTCTCACAAACACTACTCTTGTTGTGTTTCTTAGGTCCTTGGTGAAAGCATGAATGGTATCGCCAGGACTGCCAAGGATGGTGAGCTGGAAAAGTTTGGTCACATGGTAGATTCCGCAGGAGAGGCTGTGTGTGGACTCACTATGGCTGCTGCTCAGGTAAGCAATACTTACACTTTGAGATATTGACACTTATAATCATTATAATCAGAGTTTAAAGTTAACTGATTACCTGCAAAATACTTTATGTACAGCAAGAATGTATAAAATCAGCCTTAAGAAACTTTTACCAATATTCTATGAGCTAATTGATTAGGAGTATTAAAAAAGAATAGGAAGAATAGCATAAAATCTCGAGCACGGAACCCGAGTCTAACTTGGTTTGACTGGGGTTCCATGCGGCCCCTTTTCTACGCACTTTCTTGCACTGTAGTATATGAATGCTGCTGCCATAGTTTTTTTTATCTGTGTGATGGAATATCAAGAAGCACGATCACATAGAACGGGGTTTACATACAAAAATAAAAGTTTAGAGCTGTCATGGATGTCAACATTCAACCTTTGTTTTTGTAGTACAATGTCTTCTTATTGTCCAGTCCACTTTATCCATATCTATTTTTGTTTTCAGTCTGCGTACTTGGTGGGTATCTCTGATCCCTCCAGCACTGCAGGTAGACCAGGTCTTGTGGACCAGTCCCAGTTTGCTCGTGCCTTCCAAGCAATTGAATCTGCTTGCCAAAACCTCCTCAATCCAGATAGTAGCCAGCAACAGGTGAGTCAAAGCAACAATGTCCTCTCTCATCATCTAAGGTCTCTCGTTCTCTTTTCCACATTTCTGTGTATGTAATGTATGTAGATAAACATGTATGTCATGTCAAGTTCAGGAACAACACTTTTTAAAGACCAATTTTAGCCCATACAAACAGAATCAATACCCTAACAAAAAAAGTTGGTCTTCAAGAGTTTCTTGAACTGGACTAGGAATAAATGATTATGTACATGTATGTATTATGCAGTTTTTGATGACCAAGAGGTATTATATTTTGTCTTCTTTTATTCACAAATCATTACTAGGTCAGTCAATGATTTTTTTAAATTATCAGCATGAATTATGATACTGTAATACAAAAAGAAACATCCATTGTATCCCAAAGACATATTTTCTTTTTTGTTATCGTCTGGTTTGTCAAAAATGGGCAAGAAAAGATAAATACACACATATTACAAGATTTAAATATATATATATATATATATATATATATATATATTTGTATGTAACTATTATTGGGTTATTTCATTTTTGGGGCCTTTTCCTCATTAGGATTGCATGATCAATTCATGTTGATAGCAATCAATAATCCTGCATTATTCAGACAATACTTTCATTTGAAGATTTTTTAATACATTAGATGAGATGTAAAGAAAAAGAAGCTGTACATTAATTTTTTTTCTTCCTATATGGGTGGTCATCAAATGAAATGAAAGCTGTACTTTGTTATTGTCGAAAATATCTTCAAAGTTCATGTAAAAGAAGCCATTCACAAGACAATGAAAAAGACCTCATTACTCACCGAGAACATCTATTTAAAGGACATATTCCTACTTGATTGCATAATATATCAAATAATCTTAAGGCCATATTTTGCAGAAGAGCTTTTTACAGTCTTAAGATATATAAAGGTCAAATCTGAATTTAACGAAGCCATTTAAAAGATGAAAAGTACCACATTTGACTTTTAAGATAGAGATTAAAAACAATTATTTTTTAAATGTCAACATGTGAATAGGATGGTTTTGAAAGATTTCCAATTTGGATAAGTAAGGTCCCTAACTCTTAATGGAATCATTTCAGGTTTTGGCAGCAGCAACAGAGGTGGCCAAGCACACTTCAGCCCTGTGCAATATATGTCGAGTGGCTTCATCAAAGACCAGCAACCCGGTAGCTAAGAAACACTTCGTGCAGTCAGCGAAGGATGTGGCTAACAGCACCGCCAATCTGGTCAAGAGCATCAAGGTAAGTAACCGTCTCCTTCACTTTTTCAAATTGATTTTAGGGTCTTCACAATGCTTCAATATTGGAGTTTGATATCATGGACTTGCCGATTGTCTTTTGTTTTACATTAAAAAGGTCATACTTTGATAATTAGAGCATAAACTTGAGCAAATATGTGTAAAAATGCACTCATCATTTCATTGCGACATGATCTTTCATTTCATGATATTCAATTTTCATTCCTTTTGCTACAAACTTACAGATATTGAACATTGGTGTTTTATTTAGTTAAAGATAGAAATTAGTTCTAGTCATGTAATAAGGTTGTCAAGAAGAACTGTCTGGAAGCAAGTTGGAAGGGTTTATAATGTAGTACATAGGAATTAGTGTAATATGTTAGGTTTCATACTCATCCAACTGATACAAAATTGACTCAATCTAAAATAAAGGCACATAGGAATATGTATACATGTATATAGGACTACACACACATGTGGCATGACTGGTCCAAATACTTCAGGTATTTCTAGTTATATTTGGACTATGAGGGTTCTTCAAGAGTAATCTTTTTCAGGGGGACATGTCTACTGTGACATTCTTCCAAGCTGATATAAATAGAACAAGGAAGCTTGCAAGTAATTTTGTTCACCTTTATCAGTTCTCTTCAAGCCAATCTCAGTAAAGTACGCTTTAATATATGAAAGCCATCATGATTTGTTATTTTTTTAAATCTGCTTTTGCCCAACCAGGATCTGGATGGCAACTTCACAGAAGCGAATCGCCGTAACTGCGGTGAGGCGACCCGCCCTCTTGTGGATGCTGTGGAGAATCTCATCACCTTCGCTAGCTCTCCCGAGTTCACCAGCGTGCCTGCCAAGATCACTCCTCAGGTAAGCTTAAAGGTCAAAGTTCATTAGTATGCAGCAGAAGTACAGTTTCCAGGGTTCCCCACTATCCTGGAAATAAGGGCAAAAATGGAAAATGGGTCCCTTTCACCAGTCAGGGAAAGGTCAGTGAAATTTACAAAATTCACTCAAATGAAGGAAAAATATGTGTCCAAAATATTATTTCCACTGGACGATTGGATGTGAAGATGTTCTAATGTGTAAAATGCTACTTTTTATGATCCTGCAATATTGAAACACTATCAAGGAAAAATTGACAGAAAATAATAAATAAATCAGAGAATTTGTGTCCATTCCCCCCCCCCCCCCTCCCCCCATTCACCCTACTTTACAGTACTGTCAAACAAATGCTTGTGTAGCATTTGTTATTTTATTTGTACCAAAAAAAAAATCAAAGCTGATCATATTTAGAGGCTGGAATGAGGTTTGAAATTCCTGCTTGTGCTTCTTATGTGCAATGTTTGTCACTTTTCAAAGATACAATGGATTGTATTTTTGTCTGAAGTAAGCATATAAAGCATATACATTCAAGGGTTGCTCGGGGCACTTACATGTACATGGACAAAGCTCTTTATTATAAACTTGCCCATAGCCAAACTGCCAAGTACACTTCTAGTCATGACATATCAATTATTTTATTGCAGGCCCGCGTGGCAATGACGCCTATCACAACGGCAGGCAAACGTATGATCGCAAGCTCTAGTGCCTTGATCCAAACAGCCAAGCCATTGGCCATCAATCCCAAGGATCCGCCCACTTGGCAGCTACTGGCCAATCACAGCAAGAACGTATCAGACTCCATCAAGGAGCTGATTGCATCCATCAGGTTAGCTCTCTCTCAACTTCATTTCATTGTAGTTATATTAATAGTAAGATATTTGTACTGATGATGAAGGAGTTGGAGGTTAATACATGTAGCTAGGCTAGGCTAGGATTTGAATCCTCAATCCTTGGATTGAGAGTCAAGTGAATGAACCTCTATACTACAACAGAAAGCACTAAAGTGAGGAGAGATAATGTCACTTCTATGTGTGTAAATTTATATTCATGCATTATTTTGCAAAATTATCCACAAATAGAATGCCTGTTTATTCATAATTCTGACCATTTATACATATTAGCACATGAATATGGAGCATCTTTTTAAAATATTACCCACTTAGTGCAATATTTAATTTTTTCATCTGTTTTATCCTTTATTTATTTCCTCATGTTTGATGCCTATATCAATCCATTACCTATAGGAATCAGATGGTTTGTGTAATGAATCTATGGGAATGAGAGAAGTATATATTTATATAATATTGACTGGCCTTGAGGGTATATCAGAAATATTGACCAAGCTCAGATCATATTGCCCCGAGTCGAAAGACGAGGGCAATATGGTCTTAGCGCGGTCAATATTTCTGATTTCCCCCGAAAGTAAAGCCAGTCAATATTTTTATTGTTATCCAAATCAGACATCTAGAGCAAATACAGAAATCCACCATGACAATCTCAAGAACTGAATAAACTTTGTCAAACCAACACTGTGCATCCAGTGCTTGACAAAATTTTCGATACACTGCAAACAGTGTGTATTTGGTGTGATTATTACGTCACAATAGAGTCCGCGCAAAGTGCGCAGGTTCTCGTACGCATAATAGATGCGCAATGAAAATGCGACGGGGTCAATACAAGATGCCTGGATGCGAGACCGTGGAAAATACCAAGGTATATTTTCACTCGTCTCTACACGCAAAGTCAATACGCGCAGGGAGACCAAGGAAAATACAAAGAATATACACCTCCGTTCCCACTGCTAGTGAAAACTAGGGCAATACGGTTTTGTAAATGACCAGCTCAGATGCCTGATACGGGTAATAATGAGGAATATTGCTGTTACTGTAGCATATTTTATTTACCTCCTTTCTGATACAGGGATCGTGCACCAGGCCAGAGGGAATGTGATGAAGCAATCAACAAAGTGAACAAATCAATCCGTGACTTAGACCAATCATCTTTGGCTGCTGTAGGTCAGACTCTGCCTCCACAAGAAGGCAATAATCTCAAGGTATAATATGTTAATCTTTTAATTTGTTTAATGTTAATCTGTTAATCAGGTAATCTGTTAATCTGTTTATTTGTATGATTGGGTCAGTCTTGTATCATCCCCTTTCTGTTTTTCCTACCTCACTGTCTTTAGCCTGATCTCTCTCTCTCTCTATCTCTTTATCTCTTTCTCCATCACCCCTATCTCCCCCCCCCCTCTCTCTCTCTATCTCTTTCTCTCCCTCCTTCTCTTTCATATTATTTTGTTCCTTTCTTGCTCTTTTCTCATCTCTAATTTATTATTTCCCTCTTTAATAATAATGGTTATAGATGAGACTTGTAAGGTGCCAAATGTAAGACAGAAAGTTAAAAAATGATAGAACAATTAAATATATTCTGAATTAAATAGATACATTTTGAGATTACTTTTTAACACTTGCTATTACGGATCTCTCATGGGAGAACATTCCACAGCGAAAGTCCTGCAAAGGTTCCTTCCTCCTCCTCCTCCCCCCCCCCCCCCCCCCACTTAGTATTGAGCTTAGGAAGAACAAGAAATCTGGGTTTTGAGAGCGTAAAGATCTTTACGGAATGTAAAAATCGATGATCAAAATAATATTGTATCGAACATTTGTCTGTTTTTAAATTGATAACCATTTTGACACATTTCTGAATTTTAGGATATTTTAGCCATTTATTACGAGTACCGGTATATGACCCTGAGTATTCATTATCTTGTATATTAACAGGGCTACACAGAGCACTTGAATGCCAGCTTAGCACAGATCAAAGATAACATTGACCAGGTTGCCAATGCAGCTAAAGGACATGCTGAGAAGCTTGGACATGGGGTAAGATTTCTTTCTACCATTTATCATTTTTAAATAAATTTCTGCAGGTAGCTAAGCTGGGATCACTGATTAGCTATATGAATTATTCGATGGCTGATTATCTGAGATTTAGTGAAGTAATATTTGAGTATTGAGAGGAGAAAATATATCTTCTGCTGAAAGTCAGTAGGGTGTTGACTCGCCTTTACCCAGAGTTAACGTCCTTCTGGCTCTTAAGATATGATATGTTGCTGTCTTTATCCTATCATCCTATATCACTGTGGTAACTGCTTTACTTCAATTCCAATAATGATTTTCTTCCTATGCCTGTAGGTAACTGCTATGGCAAATTACTTTGAGCCTCTAACCCGTAATGCCATTGGCGCTGCCTCTAAGAGCATCAACTCACAGCGCCAGATGGCTCTGTTAGATCAAACCAAGACTGTTGCTGAATCCACTCTGCAGCTTCTCTATGTCTCCAAGGAAAGCGGTGGCAATCCAAAGGTAGGTTGTATTATCTGTTGAGAGCCAGAAGGTCATTATAATTGCTGTAGCCAGAACTTTTTAACTGGGAGGGGGGGGGGGCGGAATACATACAAAATCACAGAGTCACATTCAAGCGGTTACACTGAGGTAGGGGTACATGTAGGTTAAGACAATCACCCCTAAGTTTAGTTTAGTTTTGTTTTGTATTGGACAAACAGGGGGGGGGGGGGATACATAGCACTCTTGTGCCCTCATGCTATGCATATTAGCATATTTTTTTGTTATGACTGGGTAAACAAAGTTATTATTTGTATTATTGTTATTATTATTGATATTATCATCATCATTGTCGTCATCGTTATTTTTATTATTACTATTAGGCTTTACAAACCCATGGAGCCGTGGATGAAGCAGCTCAAGGTAGCAAGGAAGCAGTAGATGATCTCATTGCAACACTGGAGGAAGCTGCTAGTGAGTTTGGTATCGTTACTGGAATGGTGGACAGCATCTCAAGGGCTATCCTTGTGGTAAGTCGCTAGAATTTAGATTGTTAATTTAGCTCTGTTAGACATTTGACAAGTTTTGTGTTCATATTTTTTTGAAGACCACATTGAAATTGTATGTACTAAATAAGTTACTAATTACACTGTACATGTAACATGTGCACATATTTCCTGGTTCATTCATTTACTCCAAAGCTTTGTGATTTTTGTTTAGAGTTACCTACATCATCACGTTCATGTATTTATTCAAAATATCCCTGTTTTCCTTTCAGACTGAGCAAGCTGTACCAGAGAATGAAGTTGGTGACTTTGTGGACTACCAGACAGACATGGTCAAGACCTCCAAGGCCATCATTCGAACTGCTCAAGATATGGTTAGTTTATTCTCTCATGCTCTCATGTTTTCATAAAGAACCCTCAAAAACTAGTTCTGCAATTCAAGTTTGAGTGTTAATATCTGTCTTGTAACTATATTATCATACTTGAATTTGGTTTCATTTCAAAGCCTGCTTATTTCACTTTCCAATTTGTTTTAATGAAAGTTGGGACTCCCAGAGCTAATTGATGTATTTGTTTGTGTGTCATGATTAGGTGACCAAGGCCAATAGCAATGTTGCTGAGTTAGGAACCTTAGCCAATCAATTGCAGCATCATTACAACAAGCTAGCTCAGAATGCCCGAGGTGCCCAGGCCTCCACCAATCAAGAGGTAATGTTTCTTCCTCTTTTCCCTCTAAGAATGTCTTTCAGATTTGATTGCCATGCTTTCTACTATAATTTTATATTTGCAATTTCATGTGAATTCAGTTTGTAAAAGATTTACTTTTGCCTTTCCTCTGACCTTTGTTTCAATTAATATTTTAATAAGAATTGTATAAATTTGATTTCTTTGTTTATTCTTTACTGAGGTCATAATTTTATTGCTGTCATTTCTTTTCAAAAATAATTCTCAGAGATATTGATCTAAATGACAATGGAGTGCTTTCAATGCTTTCTTCTGACTTGATGTGAAATGTTTAATTTGGGGTGATTTATCTTTTTGTTTCTATATTAAAAACTTTCACATTTTGGTTTGTTCTTTAAGCTTCCTCTTTTTGAAGCCTTATTTCGAAGGCTTAAATGAGTTGTGTGTGAATTGATCAAGGCTGTTTTAGCATGTCTTTCTTTCTCCACATAACAAACACTGTCGTTCTAAATCCCATGGTTTTTAGGATTTTGAGAAAAATGGTGTTCAGCCGTACGAAGTAAGTAAAACTGACCAAAGTAATACTGAGATCACCATGAATGGAATGAGCCTGCAAAGTCAGTGTGTACCTGGTTGTTTTTTAACCTCTCTAATCCTCTTTGTTTGTGTTTAGACGAGAGTGTGTGAAATACAAACCAGAACTAGACTGGATTACTATACTGTTATGCCTTGAAGCACTGTTCACACTCATAATTAGATACCTTGTTTTACAACACTGTCTCTCTTGTGTATTTCCATACGTCTGAACAGATGAAGTACCCGTCCCAAGAGGTAACAATCCAGACATTGTATAACCCTGAAGTTTGTTATAAGAAGCAGGACCTGCTGCCGCTGTGTTTACCTGCAGTTTTTTTCATTTTTTGCGATATCATGTTAGGCCCTTTTCATATTCCAGTATATCAAAATGAAGCTTTAACACTGCAAAAAAAAGAGGCTGTGATTGGACATTTAACATGTGTGTTACTGCTTAAGGATGAGAATTACTGGAATGTGTAGCAAGGGTAGAGTAGAATACGCTGCCCCTCTTCATTTGTAGCTGATTTCATCCCATTTTAGAATTAGGTTTTGTGTTATCCGTCTGTCTGTCTGTCTGTCTCTCTCTCTGTCTCTCTCTTTCTCTCTTGCACCCACTCTGTCTGTGTGTCTGTCCATCTGTATGTCCGTCTCTCCTCGCTCTCTCTCTCTCTCTCTCTCTCTCTCTTTCTGTGTATCAATTTTGTCAGTCTATCTGTTTGTATATCTGTCTGTATGTTTCTCTGCCTCTTTCTCTCTCTCAGTCTCTCTTTTATATCATATCTCAGTGTACTGCAGTTATATCCATTTATTTCTCTATGAAATATAACTGCCTCTCTCTCTGTCTTCAAAATCTTCTACCATTGTAATCTAAATCTTTTTCTTTACATCTCTTTTTATCTAGGTCTGTATTATTAGATTTTCCTTTCCTTTTCATTTATTCATTTGTTGTTTGTGTATAGTCATCTTGTCCTTCTTTCTTCCTTTTCTGTATTGCTTTCTATGCAATGTTAATTGTGTAGTATTTTCCTGTTTTCTTTTTCTTTTTTTTAATGTATTTTGTATCCTTGTCTTCATACCACATTGTGAAAAGCCTTTTTTCCCCCCAGCATGTAGCTGTAATCCCTTCAGCCCTTAGCTCCATATGGACTGTAGACATAGATTATTACTCTTAGTGGTTACATACATACATTAAGTTAAAAAATCTATACTCATCATTGATGAATTGTTTTACAAGTGAGAAGCAAGAGTGAGTCTTTAAGTATTCAAGAAAGATGGAAATTAACATTTTATCATTAATTAGTGAAAATACACTCAAACTGTAGGATTAAATCAAGCATAATTGGTTCAGCAATTCTTTTTTTACTAAACAGATTGTGAATACTTTGTAAATGAATAGTATTTCATTTTAAAAGATGCTATTGAACATTTCATTGAAGAAAATAAAACTGCAAATAATACAAATCAATCTTATACTGGTCAGAAAAGGATACTGGACTGGCAAAAAGATTATATTTTCACTGAAAATGTTTCCTCTTTAGTATTGTTTTTCCTGTTGAAATGGTTACTTCCAAATATATGTTCATAGGTAGTTACAGCCTAGTCCCCTGTTTAAATTGAGCATTTAAGAGTATTTTGTAAGAACTATGTACATGTACAGTGTGTCATGCATGGTGTGAAAAGCATGAATATGTTTGTATATACATGATATAAGACTGAACTATGTATTATAACTGTCTGACATGCTAGAAATTTTGTGTGAATTTAAAACAAAATTAGTGACAATGACAGACTGATTTCAGGAGCTGTCTACCAGTGGAGTACCATGCACCCTGCCCCCCCCCCCCCCCCCCCCCATTTAAAAAAAATATGTATTTCAGTTAGTATTATTATAAGTTTATTTCACATGATTAAACAATCACTTGGAAAGAATTGTAACAAATACTTTAATATCTGAGATATAAACCAGGATAATTATTAATGTACCAGTTTATGTAGCTGTTTACATGTAGCTGAAGTCTGATTTTATTTTTGCATGGAATTCTGAATATTATCTTGAGAGAATAATTTCTATTCCACAAATGTATTGCAATATATTTTTATTTTCATAGCAGTAGAACAGTTAGACTGTAATTGTGTTTGAGTAGTCTACACACATTTTTAAGTTAATCATTTTGAATCTAGAGTAGGATTGATATATCATCCATAATCTAACCCATTGTTGGATAATAATGTGTTAAGTGTAAACCTATGCAGTGAGTGAGAATGCCTAATGAACACAATCACAGATGCTCAGTTCATACCTATTTTTACAAGATTGCATTTATTTTCTGATCTGTTTGATCATTTCTATGTGATTCAGGATCATTTTTTTGAAGAAATAACATAATTTTACATACATGTACACCTACTTCTCATAGGATTTATGTGTTTAATACAAGTAAAAATCAAAACCCATTAGGCCATTTTCATAATTGAATCAAATGTAATGCATACTTCTCTTTGAAGTGCCTCGTGTGTATTGAAGCCATGCACCTGTCATGAATAATTATATTTCAAACATTATGGCTTGCCCTACCCAACAATATGTAACGTAAGCAATTCGCATTCTGACTATTGAACTATAATTATTAATAACAGGTGAATTAAATTAAATAATTAATTATGAGGTTCTGCACAAAGATGTATGCATTAAATGTAATTTTACATTACGAAGATGGTCTATTGAAAATTTGGGTGGCCACTGATGAACAGCATTATTTTTAAGCTGCCTTATTGCGTAGTGACTGGTATTAAAACTGAATATTTTTTGACTATGTTGAGTGACAAAGGTTTACATGCATGAAACAAATACATATATGCATGTAAATATTCATATATCTTATTCCTCTGCAGAATTGCCTGCAATGTAAACGTTGATTGTAGTGTCAATTTGCCCGGGACATGTTTGTTTATTTCTCTTGTATATTGATAGCTATATTATTTTTTTAAACAAAAATCGAAGTAAGAAATACCAGTTTTGTAATCTAATCCATTCAAACCCCTCTCATGCAAAATATCAAACATTTGTTTAATGTTATGCTGAAGAACTAATATTCTTTGTCATTTGCAAAGAAGAGAAGCAAAGCTGAACAGCTGGATCATGGTGGCAGAGATGATGGAAAAAGGAACTCTGTACTAACAATAAAGATGATTTTGCATGAAATTATTCTGCAATGTCTTTATATATGGAGTATACATGTAGATGAAGAAATGTGTGTGTTTGTGATGCAAGATTGAAATCTATTATGTCACATCTATATTGTGTGTGGCAGGGATGAATGCACATGACATTGGTGTTTCTGCTCTTATGTATACTTTTGTTACAGAAATATTGCAATGGAACTACAACTTAACATTTTTTTTTATTCATTTTTTAAATAGAGGGAATATTTTTTTTTTAATAGAAGTCATAATGCACAGTGAATATGAGTGACAAGGTCACGATATGTCTGTGAAATTTATTGTTTTTAAAACTTTTTTTACTATATATTTTTGTATTATTATTATTATTCAGAAGTAGGAGTAGTACATGTCGTAGTATGTGTAGCAATAATACAGTAGTTTGGAGAAAAGAGAGAAAGCTTACAAATATACCTACCTACATGTATTACATCAATGATTAGCAGTCTTAGTCAGAAGGGTAGGTTTGGTCTTATACAAAACTGTAACATATATTTATGAGAATCCATGAGGGTTTCATTGACCTAACCAATGTTACACATCTAGATGTAGATATATGTACATGTAGATGGGTTTAGCTTCATTATGATATTTCTCATGTAAAGTTCATGTCATCTTGTAGACTTCAGGGATATTATCTACTAGTCATGCTAACAAAGAGTATTACTTTCACTCTGTAATCCAATACATTCCAGAATCCAGAGAGATTCATTTAATCTGTGTCATTCCTACGCTGTAATACACTACCCTAATCACGTAGAGATCAATTACACGTACAGCATTTATTCATTTATTTCAGTCTTAAGGTCAGTTCTCTCTTTGAAAACTACAAGTTGAATGCCTAATCCTCAGCAAATGTAGGACTAGGGTTTATTTTTCAGACAAAGCCAGAAAATTATTACATCCCAGAATGTTAATTAAGTAAGCTGAAATTTTTTTTCTGATTCTCACTTCTCTGTTTGAATTCAACCTTATCCAAACATTTCATAGGCATTTTGATAGTGAGTAATAAGCAACATGAGGTCGCTGTTAGTTAAGATTTGTCGATACCTTGCGGATCATTTTAGGAGTGGTCCCACCCTTAGTGAGCTAATGATTATAACGGGTCTTGCTGCTGTTGCGTATTGCTGTGTTATCTATTTTCAAAGAAACAAATGGGTAAGAGAAATGATGGAGCTTCAGATTGATAGTGTAATTGTGTCAGTGGTTAGGATGCAACAGATTGCAGCTTGAATTCAGAGGTATTTCTTATAGTTATCAGTGAAGATAGGGATACATTGGATAAAATGAAAGATAGCATGGATTGTATTAGTGTGGTTTGTATACTTCTAGATAAAAACACAGGGTTTTCTGTTACCAGACACAGTCATAGTTTTAATAACAACTTCTTTTGGACTACATGTACATGTGTTAGCAGAAGAGATGGCTCCCAAGGAAAACGTACATGTATGATATATCTTGTATTATTGGTATTGGTATTATTTTTCTCTTCTAATATTTGCATGCTCTCTTTCTTTCTTTCAATGAAATGTTACAATGACAGGTGGCGGAGAGAATCAAGAAGACTGTGCAGGATCTGGGTAATGCTTGCATCGGTTTGATCAAGAATGGAGGCACAGTGCAGTGTAACCCTACCGATAACATGGCTAAGAAGGACCTCATCGATAGTGCTAGGAACACGTGTGAGAAGGTGAGTAGTGCTGCAGATGACACAGAGGGTGCCATAGTTTAATAGTTTATATCTTGATGAATGACAGGTGTCCATCAGAATGTTGAAGGAAAAATTAAATGATGTGAAAATTTGATGAACATGAACCAATTATAGAAACATTTAGAGTCTGTAAGCAGCAAGTCCAAAGTGTAACTGGAAATTGTTTACATAAATTATATATGTATATGTTTTATAAACATTTACAATCATGTTTTCAAACTACATTCTTCATGCAGTTCACATACTCTTCTTTCAAAACATGTTGAAAACTACATGTTGTTAATCGATAAGCATTAATACAATGACTGATCTGACTACCTCAATTGTTTTCAGGGATGAGTTTTACATGTTCACCTTCTCTTACTGTTCTGTTGACAGGCTAACTTTGTGATGGCAGCGTTGCAGGCCGGCTCCCGTGGTACACAGGCTTGTATTGATGCTGCCAGCACAGTGTCAGGTATCATTGGAGATCTTGATACCACCATCATGTTTGCTTCAGCTGGTACGCTGTCTGCTGAACCAGACATTGGTTCCTTTGCTGATCACAGGTGAGTACTAACAATCTTGAAAGATTGCATAACAGTTGTATAGTGAATATCTAGGAACACCCTCTTTATCTTTATCATTTTCTCTTTTTGTCTTCCCTAATGTTATTCTTTGTTCTTATATCATCTCTTTTGTTATTGTTTTTTGTTATCATTCTATCATTTCCTCTTCCTATCTTTCCTTACGATATCCTTTGTTTCTTCCTTCTATCACCTTCTCTTATGTTCTTTGTTTTGAAGTGTGGAAGCTTTGACGTTTCATGAAATGATTAGAGAAAGGACGATTCGTTGTACCGTTCTCGACTCTTAATACTTGTCTGAATTTCTATTTCTCTTTAAAGCCTATCTGCACTAGTTTGTCCCGGAGGTAAACCTCCCTGCATGGTCACTGACAGGTGGTTATCTCATCAAATCAGCTCTCAATAAACATAAGAAAAAAGGGAATCATGGGGGACCAACAGTCACCCCTTAGGCATTGTTTGCTATATAGAGGGCGAAAGTAGCTATAAGTAGTGCAGTAGGGCTTTAACATACTTTTTCAAAAGAGCGCTGTTGATATTGGCACTCATTTTCTTCATTCATTTCTTTCTTTCTGTTGGCTTTCTATTTGTCATAAAAGCCGGTAACATCAGCAATATTTAATTTGTTTCGCTTCTTTGTCTCTCTATTATTTCTGAAGCGTCTGTGATATTGGCATTTATTTTCTTCATTCGTTTATTTCTTTCCATCGGCCAGAATGCAGTGTATTGTAAATATGCTATTTACACTTGTTGTTCGACATTGAGTTCCAAAGTTGCCAGTTGCTGGTACCACATCTGCTTTACAGGGCATTGTGTTCATGAATGTGAAACCAATTGTCTACCCAACGCTACAGGCTTGCCTAACTGTGTGCAAGCTCTGTTGATACAGGGATTAAGTCCTTAACCTTGTATTGACAGAGGAATAAGTTCACCAGCTGATGGGGGAAGGGCCTATTATAGGCCTGCTTTCATCAGCTCGAGATTGCCAAATATCCCGCTATTTGAACTTTCCCGATCGCAAATTATCCAGTAATTTGCGTCTTTATCAGCTTGAAGTTGCAATTAGCAGGATATTTGGTTGAGATAATCATCCCAAGATATCTTAGGCTAGTTTGCAAAATATCCTGCTATTTGTCCGGTGCGTCTTCACCAGCCCGAAGACTAGCACTTTGCGCAAACTCTGAGCAAAATATCTCAAGCTAATTTCTCGATTTGAGTTACCAGTTTTGAAGGTCAAGTCTCGAGCTGATGAAGACACGATTTGTAACTTCAGTATTATTTCCCAAATCAGAAATAGCGGGCTATTTGGCAATCTTGAGCTGGTGACGACAGGCCTTATGATAATGACTATATCAAAGAGCCCAAACTAAAGTCTACGAGACAGTTCACTGATTTTTCTCTAATGGAGAGTTTTCGTCACGATAATGCCTAACTTGGTGTTCATGTGATTTTATATCTAAAATATAAAACAGTTTATTGATGGGATATCATTTAAGGCCAGATGGCCAAATTTCAGATTCTTTTACAATCATAAAAGATTAGATAGTTACATAAATTTATATTGATACATTAATATCAGTAAAATAGCAACATTTTGGACAAAATTTAGTAATTTCATGATCACAGCCTAGTAGAAAGTAGGATTGTCAGTATGTTCATAAACTTGTAGTTTACTTTATTTAACTTGCTAATCTCTTCTTCCATAATCACTTGCAGAGAGAACATCTTGAAGACAGCCCGAGCTCTGGTAGAGGATACCAAAACATTGGTATCTGGAGCAGCAGATAGCCAAGAACAGCTTGCCATCGCTGCTCAGTCTGCTGTTGGTACCATCACACAGCTCGCTGATGTGGTCAAGTTAGGTGCTGCAACCCTTGGTAAGTCATCCCCTCCTTCCCCTCTCCTCCCCCTTTCTAACCCTTTGCATGTTTTGGTTGACCAATGGGTCAAACATTGGACAGCCACAGTCAACATTTTGTCATACATACAGTACAGTGTCTATAGACCATATTCTCTAAGCCAAGTCACGACCAAGGTGGTAAGGCTGTTAATTAGGCCAGAAACCCTCATGTTTTGCCTGGCTCGAATACGAGTCTGTAAATGAAGACCAAATGCTATTCACACGCCTTCCTACTCCGTAGGCTCTGGCAATCTATACGTTCATTTCAAATCTATATTTGTCATTAATATTCTTCTTCTTCTTGATTTGATTGCTATCAGGTGGAGATGATCCAGATGGTCAAGTTCTCCTCATCAATGCTGTTAAAGATGTGGCCTCTGCTCTTGGCGATCTCATTTCATCCACCAAGATGGCTGCCGGCAAGAGCAGTGATGACCCAACAATGTTACCCCTCAAAAACTCAGCCAAGGTAAGTTCATCCTCTCCGCTCAGTGCCTCGACAATTGCTTTGGCAACAAATGATCCAAGCTCTATTTTATAAAAACTATATTGCTCTCATATTTTGATATATTATTGGGGCGTGGAGTTGGACCTCAGGAATTCACTTAGTGTAGGAAAACACCTTGGAGCAAATGTCACACGAGCAAGTGATGTACAACTCTGCGCTCATCACCCAGATATTTGTTTACAACTTTAATTATTCAATATCCATAAGAATGAAAGAGGGGTATGTTCATTTTGTAATAACAAGAATAATGCATCACAATGATTGACAGTAAATAACTTTGGGGAGAGATTATAAATCTTGTACAATTGGTTAATCCTTTAAATAAACCCAAGTATCCTTCCTCAAAAACATGGAAAATGCATGTTGTAGCAAATCAAATCACATCCTATAATTTTTGAGCAGCAGACTTACATGTAGGAAGAGGAAATTATATCATAATTCCATATTGTAGCATTTCCTTTCCACTTAAAAAATGGCAAGAATTACACCACCTCTAATTCAATTTCATCAGTAATTGTGATTCTGATGTTTGACATGAACACGTACATGTACATGTAATTAAATGCTGAATATTTACATGAACACCATTTATATCACCATAGTCTCAGGTTTAATGCAGTCACTATTGTAAATACCACGTATGAACAAATTTATAATAACCTTATTACAACACAAGGTTTTTGAACATGTACTGTATTGTGCATTTAATATGATCATAATTGTCCCTGTTGTGTTGCTTGATATAGATTCATTGTAAATTGGACAATTTTGTTGTTGTATAATGCATAGTGTAAGATTTGAAAATATTTATATCTGATTGTGTTGTGTGATATAGATGATGGTAACCAATGTGACATCTCTGCTCAAGACTGTGAAGAGCGTTGAAGATGAGGCAACACGGGGTACAAGAGCTCTAGAAGCAACCATTGATGCCATCGTTCAAGAAGCTAGAGTAAGTGTCACCTCTACAAAACATAATATAATTTCATTTTTAGAAAGTTTGTATTTGCATAGTATCAGCGACCAATGGTATGAATATCAAAAGGATTGAACTCTTTCAGAATTAACTTTAAACAAATTAAAACAAGACATTGTTATCTGTAAATGAAATAAGAAAACCATAATGGAATGACTACATGTAGGACCTCGTTTTATAAATATTATTAATTGCAAGTTACTGTCACCTATCACTTATGTACATAGATATCGGCCTTGACAATTGACTTCATAATTAGACTTCATAATTAGACTCCTCCCCCCCCCCCCCCAATATTTACCCTTTACTATTTGTTCTTGAGGGAATAGTTGTTCTTGAATCAGATGAACCAAGGCATAGTGAGGTGGCTAGTCATTTGTCTTGTGTTTTTTTGCATTTTGTCCAGTTTCTTTCTAAGCTAGCAAAGTACATACCTTCTTCTCTCCCTTTGTTTTCAGATACTGGACAACCCTGCACCATCAGACTCGCGTGGCACTCCAGAGGACCTCATCCGCAGTACCAAGCAAGTCACCCTGGCTACAGCCAAAGCTGTTGGAGCAGGCAACTCTTGTCGACAAGAAGATGTCATCCAGGCCTCTAATGTCTCCAGGCAGGCCATCTTTGAAATGCTTGACGCCTGCAGGGTAAGATCAGCTTCTTTTTATCAGGGATGAATTTGGGGCAAGTACACATTAAGTATAGAAATAAAATGTTCCCCCCTTATTCAATCCTCCCCTGCAACTTCAGGCTTTAAACCCCAAAGACACATCAAATTGGGGGCATCCCCTCTATATACTAAGTGTATATACTGACTGCAATTGTACTGAGGGAGACAGGAAGTGAAGTTTCTGACTTATTTATTTTCTTTATACTAACATAGTTTTAAAGCTTAAGATTTGAATACATAGTACTATCATGGAAGTCCAAAATATACATAGCAAACAATTCTTGATAAATTTGTCTCATTGTGTCTCCTGTGAAAAAGGGAAAAGAGCATTAGCAAAAAATTACATCTACAGTTGCAACTTTTTGCACCTTTTTTTTGTCCCTAGTCACAGTTTCTCTGTGCTTGTAGTTGTACGCATCACCTGTGAAATGCCAGCAGATTTACACACATGTTCTTTAACATCCATTTGTTTCTGTTGTTGATTCCAGAGGTCAGCACCTATTGCGGAGAATCCTGAGGTTAGGAACCGTACCTTGATGGCTGGTCACCAGTGTGCCGATTCCTTCAGATGTCTGCTGGAACAAGTCCACTCAGTAAGTCATATCATCTTGTGTTCTTCAAACAACCTGGAAAGCTACAAGAAGACAATTATCTGTCTATTTACATTATGTCCAATTGCTTAGGGGCCCTGGAGCAATAAGGGGATTGATCTCGAGACATGGGTTCTCCATACATTTCTTTCTTCAGCTGTTCATCTTAGCTGCTCAACAGACATTATCCGTCCTTTGATTTCTTGCAAAAACAAAATTGTTCCAGAATAGTCATGGAGGGGTTGCATGCTTTTTCTTTTATAAAGATGTATGAAAATATAGAAATGTGTAATATCACTAAATAACTTTTAAGATGTTCCTTTGATGATGATTTGATTGACTTAAGTTGGGTATGACTAAAACAAGCAAGGGGTTGTCTTCAGTTTAATATGAATGTCCTTTGACATAATTTGCATTGATAGTAGCTTCTATATAAGGATGATTATTTTCTTGTAAAGTACAGTTGAGCACAGCAATCGTGTGGAAAGACATAAGTCAATACTAAACTACAGAAAGGAGAGGAGGATGTAACAGAGCATATTTGAAACAGAACATGCACTAGAAGTAATGAAGTGTAATAGATGTTTGTGGTAAGCCAATGTGTGAATACACTTGTTACAGCATTAATCTACGTACATGTATACCAAGCATAGTGATACAGACCAAACCTTGAGTATTTTATTTCATTACATTATCACAAACAGAATATTCAGAAGCCATTACCTGAAGGCAAGCAGAGACTTGTTCAGCATTCTAAGCGTGTAGCACACACCGTCAGTGAGCTTGTTCAACAGGCAGAGCTACTCAAAGGTAAGGCACTTAAGCATTTAAGCAGAGTTGCTAGATGGGCTGGATGAAAATATAATTTTGGGGAAAAAAGGTTTTCAAGAGTACTTGCAAGTCATTTATGTTGCCTTCTCTTTGATTGAGCAAGAAAGATGTTTGATATTTAGCTAGGCTTATTGTTTCTAAAGCCCAGCCCCAAAATACATGATGTTGGGAATACCCAATTTAATGATTTTCACTTAGTAATTTATTTTCAAAGACCTATTTAATGTGAGGAGACTAGTGTTGCTTATTGATTCCTGAGTAAAACAGCTTTGATTACTTTATTAAGCTTGTGTAAGCTTCAGGAAACACATTTGCTCAACATCGCCTCTTATGAATTCTGTATTATGTCTACTAAACTTCTTAATTGCTTCCCTCATTTCATAAGGTAAAAGTTCTTAGACATTAGCCATCCATATTGATTTTTCGGATAGATCATAAGCAACGCACATTTTATGTGCATTTGTGTAACCATTCAATACATCTACATGTACTTTAGAACATCTGTTTGGAGCCAGAAGGGTGTTTACTCACATTACCACATAGTTAGCACCCTTTTAGCTCTTATTAGATGGTGTACATATTCAGAGATTGCTCAATTGAAAAGCTAACCAACGTTTGTCTTTTGTCTATTTGATTGACGGGTAGGTTCTGATTGGGTCAATCCTGATGATCCTAATGTGATTGCTGAGAATGAACTGCTAAGTGCCGCCAATGCCATCGAAGCAGCTGCAAGGAAACTAGCCCTACTGAAACCACGTCAAGGTGCTAGGGTAAGTCTTGTTACATGTTGATCTTTACTAACCCATTGGCTACCGAATGATCACATGCCCATAGGTTTTACTACAGGGACCACCAGGTGCCTGTAGGCAATGGGTTCACAAGATTGTATCCCTGCTCCTTGTAGAAATAAAAAAATGAATGGTGATGGTTCAGTGATGATGGGTTATCCAGTGAGTGGTGTGATGGTGGAAAACAAAAAGCTGCAGTTGTTGTACTTGGTATTGAATGGTAACTGCGCACAACAAAGGTCCTACTTGTATTCACTGAGCTCTGTGTTATAAGATACAGAAATGTGAAGCATATTAGACGTCATAATCAATAAAACTGCCACAGTGTACCACATCATATCTGAATGAGGCTTGATGCTTTCAAATCAAGGCTGAGGAGAGTCATAATAGTGTGCAAAGTAAAGTCTAGTTATGATATTTTCCCTAGGCTTCTGTTTGTTTGTTTGTTTAATTTAAAGCATGAGTCCATGTTGATTTCAGGTTAATGTTGACTTATGCATATGAGCATGTAATGAAGATAACCTGTTAGCGGCATACTCTCTACATCCTACAGGCTAACTCTGTTCGAAGGAAAAACTAATATTATCATAATAATATTATGTCAAGAATCATAGATGATGCAATCCCTTCTCAATTGATTAGGAGATTTAGGAAATGAAATTGATTTTCCCTCGTCCAATATACCTAAATCAATGGTTCAGAGAGTGTGTAGATCTGAACAATTCCAATTCAGTGTATAAGAGTGGCGTCCTATTTTTTTAGTGGTCTTGAAATTAGAATGTGTACAGTAGTTCAAAGAATTGAATGTTTTATGTGCATGTATTATTCTCTGGTTGCAATATTTATCTATTAAGTATATCAGCATTAACATTATAAATGACACAAAATTTCTGAAGTTACAATTATTATTAGTAAAAAGATGACAAATAAAATAAAAATTGAATGTGGTAGGATGACGTTACTAATCTTGGAAAAACAATTTGAAACAAATAAAGACAAGAATTGTGTAAATGATATTATAGTGAATTTTAGATTAGAATATATTTTCTTGCTTCAGACAATTTCCAGTTCTCTAAAGGACAATATTTTAGCAAAACATAAAGATTATTATTTGATTAATTTTAAACACAAAACATGATTAAATCAGTATTAAACAGCATATGCATTTGAAACTGTCAAATATAAATGGTTACCCGGTATCTGTCTTGTAATATGGTAAAGCCATTTTTTTTGGGGGGGGGGGGGGGGGGGGGGGAGAGGGTTATGTTATGAAAATTGATAACCGCCTCTTTGATTCATTGATAGCTCGGTCTAGACATCTCAGTAACCTTTAATTTTCACACTTAGACTGTTTATTTGTTGACTTGTGGTGGCTTAGAGACGAGTGAATTGGTTTCTATCCAATGGTTTTGCATGAGCTGAAACCCACACCCTAATCGGTGTGCCTGGTTCTTATCTGAATTCCTCTGCTCTAGCATGTTTCCTTCCCTAATGCTTATAAGTCTGGAAGTACCGGGAGTCTAGATGTGACTCATGCCTCTTATCCATGTACTGTCAAATAATCAAAACAGCAAGGAAAAAACAAAAATATACCAGCCAATTCGTCATATAATCCATACTCTCACTCATGTTTGTTTAGGGCCAGAAGGGCATTTAATGTACATCAGCTACACAAAATGGTGTATTTTTCTAAATAATTAACAAAAACCTCAAAAAATGCATTTCCCCCCTTTTTCAGTATGATGCAAATCTTGAAAATTCAGATATGGCAGAATTTTAAGTCTAGGAAAGTTGATAAAGGAAGAAACAGAGAAATTTTTCATGAAGCAATTTGTAGTCAACTAAAATACGAGCAAACATACATGGTTGTCCATGCATTTAAGACTCCATGAGTACTGTTATCTTTGCCAATCAAATCCTTTATATCAACATTAGCGGCACAATTTATGTTTTCTACCCAATTATTATGATTAGATTAGATTCGACCAGGTAAGGCATGACAAGGATGCTGATCATTGAATTTTGTTTAGTATACTCATAGTGCTCACCTGTGTCACTAGTTATTTGTCATCGCTGGAACACAGCTTCATTTTCAGGGCAAATTTTGGGGCAAAATCTGAAGAAAAATGTATTCTAATTACTCGCTTTCCCAATCCCTGCACTTTACCCTTTTTTGTTGTTTCTATTAAGATGTACATGAAATCCTTTAAAACAGTATAAACATTAGTTTACATTACATAGTACTGAAATCTCATTACATTTTAGTATAATATAAATCCAATGAATTCCGTTCCACATCTAATGTTAATTGAATTATTAAGCATAGTTTACATGCAGCATGGTGATATTCATCAACCAGTATCCACTTGTTAGTGTTGAGTGTTTATACATGTAGTGGTGGTCATATGGGTATGTTTGTATGATTCAGCAATTTATTTGTATCCTTTAAAGGTACTATGTCCCATTTGCAGGCCAAAAAATGAAAAAGTTAAATTCCAACGGCATTTGAAAAACAATGCTAATCTAAAACTTCCCCTAAAAAAGGGGGGCTTGAAAATGTCTTTAAGTGGGAAAATAACGACCATTAGTTGTCAATTCGACTTAGGAGCTATAGAGCCAGTAAGTAACAGACCATTGTATGGAATGGTCGTATGTTTTATGCTGCACAAAGATTCAATTAGTTTAATTTTGGCCAATACAAGAAGTGGGTTATTGACGTAGAAAAATGCTCCTGTACCCTTTACAGCTCATTTAATGTATGTTATTACGAAACTACGAAAGATGAAGAAAAAAAAGCCAGTCAGTCACTCAAAAGTGTCCCTTGCATAATTTGAATATTAGGACACTGCTAACGTTTAAATTTCACAGATAGGATATACATGACATATTCATAATTCCTGCAAAGTTCTACAGAATTTAATGTTGGCTGCAAAAGGAACATAGTATCTTTAATACTTGGTAAGATTTACAAACTGTATACATGTTTAGTTATTTGATTACAGTAGGTTGGAAGTAAACCTTTTATGGACAGCAACATGTGGTTAAAATGAAACTTGATCAGAAACGAAGGAAGAATAAAAATAGGCTTTAGTGCATTGAGGGCAATATTTTGCTTTTGTGTTTTATCAGACATTGATGTGGAACAACTGTTTGATAACACTAAACAGAAGAAATAGTACAGTATATGGAAGGATCTGAACAAATGGAATTAGCTACATATACCTGTAATATGTTCATGTGTACCTCGTCTCTATTTTCACTTGTTGTTTGTTGATTGTTTGATGTTATGTATTATCTGCACTGTCATTGTTTGTTATGTTGAACATACATACTCACTCATTGCTTGTTTGTTTGTCTGTTTGTCTGTTTGTCTGAAATCCTTTTTTGGCTTATGCCCTTCTCCTCTCACAACCATCTCGGCACATTTCACCCCTTGCTTTGTCACATCAAATCATCTGCACAGTGTGGGGCTTCTGAGGGAACCCCAATGTGGAATAAAGTGTTGCGAGGAGAGGACTTGTTGTTTGTATGTACACATCATCCAGGCATGCCCAAACAATCTCTCTCACTCCCACCCCTACCACATCCTTGCCCCTACCACACCCTAACCCTCACCCCTATCACAAACTCAACCCCCTACCCCTATCACACACTCTAGCCCCTACCCCTATCACACACTCAAGCCCTTACTCCGCTCTCTACCCCCTACCACATCCTCACCCCCTCCCCTCCGACTCCCTCTGACTCCCTCCCATCATTGCTTTAATAGTCCCTTGCATTCATTGTATGAGAACCTTAACAGCCTCTAACATTCCTGGCCATGTTTGGGTATGAATAAGCAGGAAGCTGCCATGATTTATTTCCAGTTGGTGACTATTTATTTTAATACACAATTTGCTAAACACAATCTCTAATTGCATAATTTAGGTACTAGTTTACATCCAGACTCTGTTTAACACCTGCATTTGTAATATGAGCCAGTATAATGATAGGATTTCCAAAATATTAAATGTATCCAATCAAAGTTAGAATCAATTTTAGCAAAGTAATCAAAATCATTTTCTGTTTTTAAAGTATCTTTTCAGAATAGAAGAGGGTACTAAAGCCATTATTATTATCTTTCAATTGAATATTCAAAATAAATGTCCATATGGTTTCCATTAGATAGTGTCTGGTTAAATTTCTGCCATACCAGAGGTACACTAATGGAGGGAAACTCTTTACAAATGCTAGAGGGAAAATATTTATGTGTCCATTTTCACCTATTTTGCATGTAATAGCAGACCCATAGGCATACTGGTATTGCAAAGTTTATTATCTGTGAATAATCTTTCACTACTAAGATTCTTTGATGCAGGAGCCTTAGAAATGTCATGTTCCTTGTGTTTTGCTCCTGTTAATCCAAATAAGAATTTACAATATACATGTATGAGCAAGCTGTTTGTCTAAACTCTATTGAATCCCTAATCAATCTGATAATATTGAGCCTTCGTGCTGTGCATGACTATCTGTATCTCTACTCATTTTGATATCCTCTCCTTTCACTTTTCACATTACAACTTTTTTTTTGTTCTTGTTACATGTTGGTATGTTGGTACATGTATGTTTTTTGTTTTTTTGTAGTGACGTAACAATATGTGCACTTCTCCTCTGCATAATTAAAGTGCCAATTATACAGGCCACACAAGCACATGTACTTGCACGTTTATATATGCACAAACAAATGTTTGGGAACAATGAACTTATAAGATTGATAAACAAAGTTTATTTTTATAGATGTAAATATTTTGTTAGGAATGTCTTGAAATTTTAATTGGTCATGATCATAATTGTTTTTTTTTTTACTTGATAAAAAGTTGTATCTGCTTGTGTTTTTACTACCGTATTCTGATAATAATTTTGTGGGCGATTCCATTTATTTTGTTTATTGTGTTGGAGACTGTTTGTAATGAGTGTTTCTAGGTCAATTGTGTGATTAATGATTAGACTATTCATCAGAGCTTTCACTGTGTCTCTACAATCCTATTGCTCAAATCCTGTGTAGATGGAAGCTCTTTACCTAGTCTCGACTAAACTGAACTACGATGGCTTACCCTTCCCCTTCAATACAATAATCCCTTATTTTTCCCTCGACATCTGACTCACGTGATGAGAAGTGCTCCCCCTTTTGCCCCGACATAGAATCACTTTCTGCCAGTGCTTTGTGGAAAAGTGGGCGCTATCCGATCATTTAATTTGGGTCTAATCTGGCGGATCATGTGTTGCTATTTCTGGATTGGCAATGGGTTTAGTGTAGTTGATTGTGATTGTGATTGTATGGGAGCTCATATCATAACACAGGACTAAGAGAAGATGAGGATTTTTGTAAGTAATTTGCTCTTGCCATCTGCTCCTTATTCGTACAGGGTAGGATTTTTTTATTTGTTGAAGTATTTGAAAGTTTAGTTATTGTGGTATATTTTTTCAATCATATTGATGCAATTCGATGATGTTACTGAATTTTTTATAAACATTACAAATGATATCATATTCATTGCATATGTATTTTGTCTATTTGGAATCAGAAGGGTGTTTACTATGTGTTAAAGTCTCATTAAGATAATGCCCTTTTAGCTCGGAGCAAACAATTCCAATATTTTCTTTTTAGGAGGGAAAAGTTATGGTCTTGCTGGACCATTAAGGTGGATTGCTGGGATCGTTTTTTAGTTCAACTGGAAACTAGTTCGGATTTTGATGACATTAACTACCAAAAACGAGGGAAATTAACCATATACATCGTAACAGTGAAATAAACCATGCATTAGACATGTACATACAGATATGTATCTTTAAACTTTGTTTTTTTAAATGAATAGTATAAGAGGCTTAAATCACAGACGAGTCTATGTTTATAATGTACAGATACGATGGCTGCATTCCTGTAACAAAGACGTGTTGTCTAGGGAAAATTATAACATGTTTGCTACAACTAAAATAAAAATCAACCTAAGACAATTTCAATGGCCTTGTATTTCACCTTTTTAAAATGTACAAACATTATAAAGACATGTATATTGCATAATCTGAACATGATTTCTATGGGACATACAATAGGTTATTGAAATTGAAATTGAGTTGATTTTTGTAAAGTAGTTGTGAACGTGTTATATGTGAAATGTGATTTACATTATGATCTTTTTCTTGTCTAACAAAGTGAATTTGAAGAGAAGTTAATACTTCCAGAAAGTATTTTGTTAACAAACAGTTTTTCAATCACAAGCACTGATACATGTATATTTCACTATGAGTATCACCAATCATATACACAAGGGATTATCCATATTTTTCCTGTGCGAAAGACTATTTCAGAAATGTAAATATTACTGTAATTCTGGTCATGATTAATTACAGAGATTGTAAAATTGTTAAAGAAGCTTTCTATGTCAATTTAGGGGAATGAAACACTTTATAGTGGGTTAAATTTAATTGAATTAAAAACTCTGATGATCAAAACATACACCGTACACTTGTACATATTTGTAGGATTAATCATATCACATGGCAGATTATAATCCTATGTAACTGAAATAGTGTAACTTAATCCATGTGGGTATCTTTATGACCCTCATTTATCCTAACTGTTAAGTTTGAGAAGATTATCCTATATACATAAAAGTTCATGTTTTTACTTTCACAGAGAAGTTTTTAAGTGCACCTATTATGATAATAGTTATCTATGCCATTAAACTAATGTAAAAGCAATATGAATTTATAATCTCCATGCTAAAATTATGGTGAAATATATTTTCAAAATATTGAGATCACCCTTTAAATTTGTCCAACATTAAATTATGCATTGAAGAACTATTATATCAACAAAATTTTACATTGATTTTAATGAAAGTGTATATGAATGATGTACATGGAGGGTGAAATCTGGATTTGTTAATATTATGTATAAGAAGATCTGAGTCTCTTCTCAAAAGGAAATGTCATTATTAAATGCCATTATGGAATGCCATGATTGATAGTAAATTAGCTCAAAACAGTGCTTTAAGATCTTTGAAGTATTAAAAGGTAGAATAACTGAGTGATAAATCCTCTTGATCTAGTGATTACATGAAAATGAAGTTGAAGATATCCCTGTGTAGCATTAGTTAGTTGCTCTTCTAAAAGCTAAATCAAACACGTTTTGTAACCAAGCTTTTGTGATATCATTTCCTGTCTCTAAAGTAACTCCCTAGATGTTTCAGCATGCACGACTTGCAACCCTGATTCTTTATTTCAGTTTCTTCAAAATGCCAAATGCTTGTTTCTTTCGTTGTAGTTTAGACTCCAAATTCTTCATATGCTGACCAGTCTTCATGCATGTTCCATGGACTTATAAACTAAGTCTATGCATGTTCTACAGGGTTTTTCTTTCTTAATGAACTCTTTTTCTACCACTCTATATAGCTAGTAATCTCTTCCTGTCTCTGTATTTCTCCTTTTTTTCTCTCTCTCTCTCTCTCTAAATCTCTTTCTCTTTCTCTCCCTCCCTCCCTTCATCCATCCTTCCCTACCTCCCTGTCTCTCTCTTTCTAGTATCTTTTCCCCCATCTCATTTCCCTTTCCCATTCTCCCTCCCCACCCCTCACTCCTCACCCCCTCACTCTCCATCCCTTCTCACTTCCAACCCTCACATTTTCTTTACTCCTCTGTCTCATTCTTCCTCCTGTATATATGTACATCTCTCAAACTCCTGTCTCCTTCTCTTTTCTCATAACTCCTTTCTGCTGCTCCTCCTGTGTGACATCCTGTATGATATGTCTCTTTTGGTTGAGCCTTGGTTAGTAATCATGTCATAGAAACTCAACCTAATTAGACGTAACTCACAGTGCTTCATAAATCCTTGCAATGCTACTATTGACCATGCTGATTCCTGCTTCAATACACCCCAATTTCCTCAATTTGTCTAAGATTGATACCATAAAACATACATTCTGTATTGACCACTTAATAAAGGAGACAAAAAAGGGGGTCTTAAGATTGGTTTCTTTAATGCAGGTGTTGTTGAAAAACTCTGCTTAAGGGAAGCAATTCTTTGTGTGTCTTTATAGATTTGTAGCCTTTCTCTACAGGTGGTGGCTTTAAAATTTTACCATACGAAAATGGGTGATCTGATAATGGGAAAAAGAAAGAAAAACAAAATTGGTATAAAACTTGATTGCAGTATAATATGCATTTTTTGTTGTATATATTTTGAATGAGTTTTGAGTGAATTACTTCTCTCTAAGATTGGGTTAGGATTAAAAAAAAAAAAAAAAATTCCTTCCAGATTGCTTGTAAATTTGCCACACACCACTTTTAATAGTGACACTCAAGCCATTCTTGATACCCACGCAATATTATGTGATTGGTAATCACATAATATACATGTATGGCGTGGCTCTTGTATAAGGATCACCACACTTGAGTTGGCTTGCAAATTTGAATTTAAGGGTCATACACTTTTGTTCTAGTATATTACCTCCAATGTGATTGAACCGGCACCACATTATTGCTGTTTTCTTCTATATTATGCAGTTTAATTAGGCTACATCAAAGAAAGTTTTGATAGTGCAATAACACTTCAGTCACATTCTAGTTTAGAATATACACTGTAATATTTCACAAGTGGCACTTGTGAAATACAGTAGATATAGTTGGTTAATTTGTAATGTTCTGTTTCTTATGTATTTATATATGTATTTATTTTTATTTTTTAATATATATTTATATAATAATTCCATTATAGTTTTTGATGAAAAGTGTAGGATCTCATTATACATGAGTACCACTTTTCTCCTTGTTGTTAACCCTCAAATATTCAGCCCTTGTTTTTAATTAAGTTTAAAATAATTTTATTTATAGTAAAGGGTTTATTATTATGAAATCCACAGGGATAAGAGGCATTTATGATCCAGGATAATATCTCTTGCTTTCTTCAAGTAAACATCCAGTTAGTAACAAAACCAAGCATTAGTTCCAGTACAACATTCTTTATACCCATATTCATGCTTTATATTTGTATATTGTACCTGTCTTAATCCCCTTAATTGGCCTATTCAGGCCTGAGTCAGTAAATCACTTTGAAAATAGAATGAGTACCGGTAGGTGCAATGGTGTGCTTCAAAATTCTGTGTCTTATAAGTGACACAAAATTCAGAGATACAGCTAGTGGGGGCCATTGTTTCAAACAGCTGTTTTCTATTTTACCCCGAAATCATGGCCCTATGCCATTCACACATGTCAAGTAATCAAAGTATGAAACAATTCTGGATTAAAGCATGGACCTTCTATGATTAAAGTAACTTATTTTCAGTGTAAAGAATTTGGTTATCTTTGCAAGTAGCATGTATTTTGATGGAAACAAAAGGGCATGTACATGTATATTTTTAGAAACTATATGTACCATAGCCTCACAGCGTTAAGGATCTTTTGGAGCAGTTGGTTTCTGAAGAGAAGAAACAATGGTATCGTGTTACATCCATAGTTGAATCAATCAAGATTTAATATTGAATCTATTGATTTTGTCTACATGTCACACATACATAAACATATATATCCTAATATATAGTAACTTGCTTGATGTTCAGATGTCATGAAAATATTACTATTACACTGTACCCACAGTTTTATGATATTGATGTAAACATGTTTTCTCCTCATTATTGAGTATTACCCATTATACATATAAAAGTACACATATCATGTACCATTTGTTAACACTGCATCGGAATCTAATTGTTCCTTACTGCACATGTATCCTCATAATGCATGTGTAACTGTCTTACTGACATTGAATTGTAACTAAAAGATTTAATTTTACGATCCCATTTTATTTTCTCCCTGTCCAATCCTATATCCTATTCTGCAGACCCATGTTCATAACACCAATGTGCATCTACAATATATACCTGCCCCCTCTATTTTTGTTCATTGCATATTCTTTATTTTCATTTGTTTTGTGTTATATCTTGTTTGCTCGAGCAGAAAGCAGACGACAGTCTTAACTTCGAGGAGCAGATCTTGGAGGCAGCTAAAGCCATCGCCGCGGCAACCAGTGCTCTCGTCAAAGCTGCTGGCTATGCGCAGAGGGAATTGGTGCAACAAGGAAGGGTAAGAAGATTCATTGTGCACCTATTTTTTTGTAGAAAAGAAAAAGAAATCTTTATTTTTGTAATACCTATTTCAGTCATGAATTTAGAAAGATAATGGTCATTACTTGTTATTACTTCCTGAAATATACTGGCAGTGTGAACCTGTTCATTCTCATTATTAACATGTATATCATCTGTTGAGAGCCAGAAATCTATTACTACATCTATTATAAGGATATGAGTTAACATCCTTCTGGCTCTCAACAGACACATGTATTTAATGTCAAAAAGTGAGATGTACATGTAGTCAATCACTTGCCATCATCCTTTAATATTAACCATGCAAGGATGGGCCCCATACCTATATTTATGCATCCTTCAAAATAGACTTGACAAGTAATTGTTGAAGAAATATTTGCCTTGATATTACAATCCGATCTCATTGTTTTGTCAATTTGTTTTTAAGCGGATTTGATACATTAATCATGTTAAGATGTGTTATTGGCTGAGCACCAAAATGAGAAGATTATGATAATCTCATATATGCTATTTTAAAAATACCACAGTTCTTCAATAGAAAACAGATTTTTAGAGTCTGAACAAATATTATGAGTTTCCAAATACGATGTTATTTTGTTTTTGTTGCCAGCGTATGATATTGTACCGTAATGTCACTCCAGAAATTGACTAAACTGAAAGGGGTGGTGTAATTCCTACATACATTTGGACAGTACACTCATAGCATACAATGTACATGCATATAAACTATGCCTTTAACTTATCCCTGCAATTTGTATGGTTCTCCTTTTCATTATGTTGTTCTCTATGCAGGATATTGTTCTGCAATGTTACTCCAGATATCAACTTTATTTCAACAGATAGAGTGTACATACTTATACATGTATGTAAACAAGGTCTATTCACATGCTCTCTGATTTATTTTTAGAATCTCTATTTAGATACCTTTCTTATCAATAATTTATAGCAAGCTCTTATGTATGCCCATGACTTGACAGTTGATTTTGTGCATCCTTTAGGTGCGTGCTAACCCCTCACCATACAGCGAGGATGGCCAGTGGTCGATGGGGCTCATCTCTGCAGCTCGTAAGGTCGCTGCGGCCACCCAGGGCCTGTGCGAGTCGGCCAACTCGTGGTACAAGGTCATGCCAGTCAGGAACGTCTGATTGGATCAGCCAAGCAAGTCGCTAGCTCCACCGCCCAGCTGCTGGTTGCATGCAAGGTTAAGGCCGATACCTTCAGTGAATCCATGCGAAGACTCCAGGTACGTCTAATTACATCATCTGATAATAACAATCTAATGAAACTGAACCCATGGGAGACATGATCTTAGCAAAATTTGGATTAAACCTGTTGGAAATAGACATTCAATGAAAAAGTAAAGCTGTCTCTAGTTGGTTAACTGTCAGTTATGCATTCAGTTGAGAGTTTGAAGGTTGTCAGCTAGTATGTATGATTTGATCGTGAGAGAAATGGAATATTCTCTTTAAGGAGGAAATCTTGGATTATACCCTCTAAAATAACTGAGTTGGTACAACATATGTGTGATATTCATTATCAAATGATTTGTTTCTTCATATGCCTATGCCTTTCACAATGATCTCAGTATCTCACTCAAACTAAAGGCACTCAGGCACCTAACTATGTGTAGAGAAGAATCTCAACTCGTAGCTCTCAAGCCAAGCTTTCAAATCTCACTGCCTTTCCTATACATATGCATGTCTCTATATGAATAATCATCTATCTATCTGTATGTACAATCAGGAATCAACTGTAAATTTACTCAATAGTTGTTGCTTGCTGTGCAATGAAAAAGCCCGGCAAAAAAGAATGGTACGTCAGAAAACTGGTATTAAACCACCTTTGCACGAGGCAAGGTGTAGACACTCCATGGCACAGTAGACTTGAAGAAAAGGAGTTTCATGAAAAGAAATAGATACCGTATGCCTTTATTTTCAATGATTTTGTAAAAAATGAGTAATAACCTGTAAATATAAACCAAACAAAATATCCCCAACAGATATTAATAATTTTCCCTAAATGAAAAACATCAAGGCCCCATGGTTCGCTGTCATACATGAACATGTATCTATGACTCGATAAATTTTATGAAATTTCTACATGTAGTTCTCAAAGTGTACATTTAGATGCTACTGCAATTATGCATATGATTTGTTCATCTTTGTTTGTAGGTCAAATTTGATGGGCATTTGTTTTAAATTTCAGATAATTTTCTCAGATTCTCATGTTCTCAACCTTCAAGGGATTTGGCAAACGTGCTAGATTTGATCAGCTAATATGATTTCAAAACTCGCTTCCTAATTCTTGAAATCTAAACGTCAATCAAAGGTGTCTTTTCTGATGCTATCTATTAACATACAATCACATTCCTTTGAAGTTTTAGCTATGACATGCATGCGTCATTCATCTTTAGATCTGTTGTACAACACTCTCAAAGTTTATGGCACAAAAGTGATACATCCGTGATGAAAATAAAATGTTATTTTTCATCAAATTTCTGCCACGTAGAGTTCACATTGTGTCTAAAAGCAGTCATCACTTTCAAAATTGACCCAAATTGAATCATTGTAAATGGACTTGTCATTTGATCTGTGAAAGTGAAGGGGAAAAAAAGGCAAATGTAGGCGTCTATAGAGCAAGTGTTCTGCAAATATTAGAGGTTGGATGCATTTCTCAATATAGCACATCAGGCTTGGAAATGAGTTGTCCCTGTTGAGTGTCTTCATTAGTACTTCACCATGCTTTGCACAACGGAAACAAGATATGAGGAAGAGTAAAGATAGATGTACTTAGAGGGATGAATTCTCTCTTTCTTAATATTACATTATGTATGTAGGAGGATCTATACATGAACCTGCACACATTACTGAGTGTTACATGTGCAAATATGACTGAGGATAATGCAGAAATTTCTTTACTCGCTGATAATATGTCTTGTGGGTGTAGGAGGTGATAGAAAGATCTGTTCAATTCTCTGTCCATTTATAATTTATGGATAGCAATAAAATGTATAGAATGGAGCCATTAATGTTATGGAGTTTAAAAACTAAAAGCTTACATCTCATTGCAATTAATTTACTCTATGTGTGCCATGCAAGATGCTGTTCTATGGGGTTTGAAAGCAGAGCTTTTACAGTAATGAAGCAATCAATGAATGAATGATGTCCTATAGTCAAAGTAATGACTGCTTTTATGCTTACTAAGTTACAGCAATTATCACTACTTTGTGACCCCGCACAGCACCACAAAACCACCTAAAAGTCGCATAGTGTGGTTTTCATTTCGAGCACAATAAAGGTGTACTTGGTCAGCAAACAGTTTTCAGCATTTCATGAAGAGTATATTTGTTTGTAAATTTGGAAGCACAAAACAATTTTAAAGTGGTATTTTGGTAGTATTTTGTAGACCTATGTTTGTCTGATTTCGAGTTTGTTGTAGTAGTTTTGATTTATTGAAGACCCATGCTACTGGTCTCCTTTTGATCTCCAATAACTTTAAACCAGAGGAAGCTATTCCTTTAAGACATGTGGATCAGAATGTGCTTAATTGATGTGCCAAGTTTTAGGAAAATCTGATGATACCTTCACAGGGGTTTCTATAGATTTTAACCCTCCTCTTTTGTCACCTTGCACAAGACCTTGGGAGTGAGAATGCTTGAATAAACTTCAGCCCTTTAAGCACCTTTTTCTCTAAAATAACATTCTACAGGGCTAGACATTCTTCTCTTTTTTAATTGAGTTAGGAAAATCTCATTGTGATGAGTAATATATCATTTTAAAGCTGAGAATGTCCTCTTTGAGAATCAATCCTAATCTAAAGAGTCTTTTCCTGCGACTTTTTAGTGTTTGTGTGATGCAGGGGTCACATATGGTCTTCTCAAATTCATGCATATGATTTTTAATGAAACATTTTTTTGTTCTTCTTTGTTCCTCTCTACCTACAGGTTGCTGGTAATGCAGTCAAGCGTGCCTCAGACAACCTGGTCAAGGCTGCCAAAGACTCCCAGGATGCATCAGAAGATACGCAAGGCATTGAGATCACAGACCGCATGGTGGGCAACATCGCCATCGAGATCGAAGCCCAGGAGGCCATCTTGAAGAAGGAGAGGGAGCTCGAGGAGGCGCGAAGGAAACTTGAGATTATCCGTAAAGCCAAGTACGCCAACAAACCACCCACGGACTCTGATTGATCTAAATCAGCATCATACAGCTAGGTTATAGACAGTTAATCGTAACAATATGGATATCATTTATGGAAATGATAAACATATTATGTTTCTGTTCTGTATGCCTTATGAAGAAAAAAAGTATAAAAAAAGTGAAAATGAAATTTGGCATGGGTAAACTATAACATGTACAAAATATTAATGTTTTAAGTAAGACAGTGCCATGCAAAAAACAATATTGAATCCATGAACATCAATATAATATTTTAGATTTGTATGCATAAGTCAATAAAGTGAGTAGTAAATCAGTATATCATATTAACTGATCTGAGCAGTACATTTGATGGAGAAAAATATCCTATTAAACAAATGAAAAAAATATAATTTAATCATGTGGTCTTTTTCTTGAGCTACTATTATGCTTACGTTTGGTGCGGGAATGAGGGCTCTGCCTCCTGAATTTAATGTCAGTGGTCAAACATAGTAACGGAAATCATGTGACAGAATATTTTAATATTATTTTATCAGGAAAATGTATTATTCTGCCTACTTTATGTATTCTTTTATTAGAAAGGAAATTAATTAATAACAATGTCATCATGCTTGTCATTTAGTAGATGTGTGTAGATAAGTAAATCATGTATCAGATCATATTATTACTTTGACCTTTGTGTATATATTATATTACAGGAATTGAACCATCTCTTTTATTTTGATGTATTGCTTTTGTTGACAAAGAAAAACAGCGACATGTCTTGTCTAATCGTGCTCATGTAATGTAGCAGACATTGTAATAATGTGTAATAAGAAAGAAAATGTTTAAATGACTTTTATTATACACTACCATTGATGGTACATGAATGTGCTCCAAAATATATTTCCTTCATGTAGAGCAGCATTTGTTTTTGTCCACTGTAGCAAAATTTGCATTTATTTTAATTAATTTGAAGAGATATAAAAAAGGACTTATTTTCCTTCAATGCTTTCATGATGGCTTGTAAATTAATCATGATCTATCTAACAACGATAAAAGAATTGATGAAGCCTGAATGACATGATATCTTGATTATGGTCTTCCATCTTCAGTCACTTAAAGAGATATTGAGTTTTCAAAAGATTGATAAGAAAAGTGCAGATAAAAGAAGATTTGTGTAAATTTTGTCAGGAATGATTATAGCTTCCATGTCTTTGATGCTTTCATTGATATCACGTACAACAAGATGTGATTGTTAGTGTGTGTGTCTATATTTGCCTTTCATGTGGTTTATTAACAATAAAGATGTAGTAATTGAGTAGCTTTGTTAACTTCGTAAGTTTGCTTTTATTCTTTCCTACTTAGTTGATGTTCTGGAGCTTTCTCACTCTTAAAAAAAAATAGAAATAGATAGAAAATTCAGTATAATGCAAGTTGCAACTCGATTTAAATGTGTATTAATTAGCATATATGACCTGTATGTACGAGGATTGCTAGTATTTATATAGTAGATTTTGTTGTTATTTACTGTAAATGTTTGGAATATCCGGTTATATTTTAAATCAGTCCTTAGAATATGTAGAAGTTGTGTACATTGATTAGCAAACATTGCAATTTGTGTATTTGGATGTTATTCAATTTTTGTCATGCTTATATAGATCAAATTATTGGGTTATGTGAAATTAAGAAAATTTATGATTTTAATAACAGAAGCTGATTAATCTTCTAGAAGCTTAGAAGGTTCATTACATTCTCTTCAGCTGATTGGATGTTCCTAAAAGCAAAATGCTCTCAAGTTCCTTTTGAAAGTGTTTCTTAGTTTTGTTGAGAAAATGATATATTTTCATAGTAGAACGTGTCAACGAATTTTGTATGTGTATACTGTATATATATTGTTACCCTTTAAAATGCAGTTGGAAGGGAGTAATTCAGTCATGTGGAAATGCAAAATTCATGCAGATATAAGTCATTGTTCAAGAAATGATGAGAGACTGACAATGTGCTTCTTTGCATTAGTAATACAGAAGAAAGTCTTGTTTTTACCTGTCAAGTGAAGCAGCAAATTATACAGTGTAGCTTGTAAACTACACATGTACAATTATAAATGGGATACATTGCAAACATGGATTGGATGTAACTCTGAGAATGATGATGAAAAAGTAATTGTAAAAACTTGCCATAAATATGTCATGACGCAAGCAAGGACGTTTTTTTGTTATATTTACTGAATGGATTGGTTAAGAAATCTGTGAAAATCAATGGTAACAAACAGCTAAGAATGTAAGTAGATTATTGTATATGTAAGAGAGGCACAGGCAAGTGACTGGACGATTCTAAGTAAGAAGAAAATAAGTCATGTCTTATCTTGGAGTGATAACATTGGATACTGACTTTGGAATGATTTCTTGGCAAGCCAAGTTAACTAAAAAACAAGGAAATAAAGAAGTTATTATAATAAATGACAATGACTTATGAATTATTGTATAGTACACTGTTGACACATGATATGTGATTTTTTTTTTTTATGCAGATAATAATGCCTGTGCTCATCAATTGCCTATTGTAAATAATTTCCAGCTTTTGAGCAAAGAAAAAAAACATTTATCTCTAAAGGTTATTTAAACATTTTCTAGCTTTCTATATGTGATGACACCTATTTAGTTTCACCTGTTATTAGGTGTTAATCTATAGCCATAATTGTTTGTAGTTTGGAATGCATTGTTTTCCTTATAGTTCTAATATTGCTAAGCTATATATTATTTGCATGAATGCTTGATGTGTTTGGGTCTAATTAGTTTTGGGTTACTTCTAATTCTTTTTCTTTTCATGTGTGTTTTCATCAAATTGTTATGATTTTTGAAATGATTTAATCAAAGAATTATTGATATGATTTCATTCCTTTCAAAAGGAAAACAACCTTTATTTAAATGCAATAATATTTTCATGACAGAACTACAGTTAATTCATGGGGCAGACTTAATGCAGAAAAAAAAATTCAATCCTTTGCTAAAAAAGATAAAGTATCTGTTTTGTTTACTCTTTCTCTCTAGATTTTTTTCATGATATATCACATAATTATATGCCTGTATGATATTCACGTTTTTGAAATAAAACAAAATACATCAAGGAACATTTATACATAAATGAAGAGATGTGTGAACAGCTCTTGACTTGTGATTTCTGTGACTTTGTAAGATACACTAGATGTTTTTATAAATGTAATGCTTCCTGAGACGAATTTAAATTGTTTAAACATATTTGTGGCTTACACCCAGTAAGTCAGAAAAAAATCTTGGAACCAGCGGGATTTGAACCAGCATCTACTGCTTGCTGGGCAGCGACTCTACCACCAGGCCATCACTGGTCCATGCCACAGTCAGGATGAACTAGAAACAAATACCGAAGCTCTCCTGATTCATTCTGACTTATTAACTGGGTGTAAGTCACAAATATATTTAAACACTGGATGTTGTTTCATTGATGGTGGACAATACAGAGAAATGAACAAACAAACAAAATGCACAAACTGAAATCATGTGAAATGTATCCATACATGTAGGTAAAGATACAAGTCGGTTTTCTTTTGAAAAGCCTATTTTGCTTAAAACTTGTATAATATGTGTTTTCCAATATTTTGAAATACGTGGCAGAATGGAGCCACAGGAATAGGACAAAATATATGTAGTGTTTTTTTTAATGGGCAATTATAGGTAGTTATACCATGTCTGTGCCGGACATGATATAACTCTATTCATCCATTACACATCATCCCAATTTCACCAGACCACAAAAAAAGCATGATGAACAAACCACGTATATTGTAAACTTTATTCCTTTTTCTCATTTATTCTACATAATATTACTTATGTACAGCATTTGTACTTAAACGCCTTTTCCTTATACGCAAGAAGAAGAAATCCCAACATGTTGTTTTTCCTTTGTCGTATGATGCTTTATGTAGCTGTCTATTCTCTTATTTTATGTGCACCTTCATTATTTGATTTATCTTTTTATATTCTATACATGCATACTAAATTTACATGATGATAAATTCAACATTTGTCTTTGATATTAGCGTGATAAGAAAGGCCTACATTTGGAAATATTTGGGGAAGAAAGTGATAACATTGAATTACAGTCAGTGGGCATGAAGCACATTACGTTTGCAATGTTCTGCTTCCATTACGATGAATGATAGTTTCAAATGTAATAATTATATGTTGATACATGTAGTTATATTAGTACAACCAGCTCGAGGTTACAGATCTTTAGAATTCTCAGAAATTATAAAAACACGTCACACTGCTATACTTATGTAAAGAAATACATATATTAAAGTCAAATATGAAAGTAAACAATGAAATTGAATTACCTCAAGGGAAAATGTGAAAATGAATCTCCAAATTCCAAGGACAGTTTGGTTCCATAGGGAATGAAAATTATTATTCTAAACCTGAAAAAAAGCGGTCTTATCATGACGAATTTCTGTTCAAGTAGGTATTACAGTACGCGGTTGGATGACCGTACATTGAATAACATTTATGTTTCCATTCACAGCAGATATAAACTGATATGAAATCGTATACAAATTTAATAAGACCGATGATGAGATATACACCTTATGTTTTTACAATTCATTTTCAGCAGGCAATATCAATACACACTTTCTTCAAAAGTTGATAATGTAAAAGGTAATGAAAATAGCATTATATTATATCAACTTCTACAAACTTTGTTATGTAAGATCAGTTTATTCAAATGAAAGAAGATGTACCATTACAAAACATGGAGTTTAGAAGTAAATATTGTGGATGATACTAAATGCAAAGGAGATAAATTTTCATTTGTTTGTACTTTTTTCACTTTTGAATGGGAAAAATTGGGCTCGATACCGCGTGTTTTAATCGCATTATCTTGCTGACCGTAGTTTTGTCTATTGCCACGCGTTTTTAGAAGCAAAGCCCCTCCCCGAATAGAACCAGTTCCTTTGAGTACTTCTCGAGACGAATGCTGCAAGTTAGTGTGAACGAAACAGAGTATTATGAAATAACCTTTCCAAATATTGATCCACTTCAGAAATACTGTTCCATTAAAATTTACTTTTATTTAGGGAATACACGTCGAGTTCAATTTGCATTTGGTATTTGTCTTTTTTTTAAATAAAAGTAGCACGCTTTATTTGATGTAATCCTTTTTTCCATGGACGCCGTAGTAGGTCGTAAAATATATATATTTTAATCAAATTAGATTGTTGAAAACTACTAGTGTTTCACAGCTTTCATCATATACAGTCCGACAAAATTGTGAATTGCTTTCTCGGTCTGAAAGTTATGATATTTTAAGAGGAAGCCTGATTCCTTTTATCGGGTGGATTGGATTGGAGTGGATTTTGTTTTTATCTACGACAGCAAAGAATGACCTTGTTTCTACGGTCACATTGATGGGTAAATCAGAATGTGCTCTTATTTCATTATCAATTTAGGATTACATTTTGAAAGTATATTTGTCTCGATGTTAGCTCTCATTTGCTCGTGCTACTCAAATGGTTTTGATTACTTTTTCCCTTCATTCTTATGGCCCCTTTTAGGAACTGAAACTCTCTATAATACCTCATTTACCTGGGCGCATTTACTTGGTTTGAATCCTGTGATTTCCCGAAACTCAATGAAAGAGATAAAGTATACTTTTGTTCAAGATGGTAATTAAGAAGTTGAAACCTCCAGAGTTTTAGATCACCAGATAATTAATTCAGTGCGCTATGAAGAATCGTTCTGAACTTATTAGCAATCGTCGGAAGAATTAAGCGATTGGTGATAGTATTTTGAAATAGGATTTCATGTTTTCTTTGTAATTTTAAACGTAAATAAACACATCAGTTTAGGCACACAAAATCATAATCTTCTACAGCTACTGCTCTTCGCCCTATCATGTGACCAAAAATCACTCTTTTGCAATTGAATTAAGATCAAGAGTGCTACTCATATCAAAAGAAAATGCTCGTACTACGTAATGCTGCTAAAAATTAGACTGTTTACTGTTGCCCGTTTGACACCGCACTATTTTACCTAACCAATCAATTATCATTCTTATCTTAGTACTAAAAGAAACTTATTATGACAAGAGACACATGACATGTTGCTAAACATTATTATATACAAAGGTGTTTTTTGATTATTTTACTCAACCAGGCAATAAAGCAACTTTCTTTCTCAAACGCTTTCTACTTTCTACATTGATTCTGTCGAAGAATGAAATCATGAATGACCTTATAAGCTGTTCTTTACACCATTCCTGATAACATAAAGCAGTAAAACAAAACACGTGATACAAATTTGTATCTAGATACACTTTTTTCTTTTCTTTTTTTTTTAAATTTTACTATATCACATGTTATGGGCGTGAGATAGATAAAGCTCCAGATATGCTTCTGTGCAATGCACGATGCATTCATAAAAAAACACACTAGGGGTGTATCATAAGGACGATTATCAAGACCAAATGACTAATATTGTTTTGTATACTACGATTGTTGAGCGTCTTGGGCGTCTTTTGAAAAATGCGCTGTAATAAGAAGGACTGGAACTGTGTATGGGTGAGAGACGGGGTGCGTAGGAGGGTGTTGGTAGTCCTTCTTAAAGAGGGCATCCATCTGTAGTATAAGATGCTGGGGGCGATGTAGTGGTGCTGGATGTTCTCACCAATTCACTGCTATACAAAGAGAAGAAAAAGGCGGGGGAAGAGAAAATGAAAAATACGAATGGATACGTGAGGTTTCAGCTAAAGCGATCAAACGTGGTATAAAGGCGGTTTTATTTGTTTCGTAATTCATATATTTCTTGCAATGCAACATTCGAATAAACTAGATACGTCATATCGACCATGTCTCTGCATATTGTATGGGGCAGACAATGGGTTATTGCACTGACTGTATGTGGCGAAAAATGCAAGCAAGAAGCGAGAAGCTGGCGACAATAGATCTACACGTAAATTTGATGTCATAGGTGTATTTATTGATTGATTGATTGATTGATTGACTGACTGATTGATTGATTGATTGACTGATTGAATTATTGATTGATTGGATTATTGATTGAGTGATTGATTGATAAATGTATTTATTATTATCGCCGTAAATAATCAAATTTTACTGAATACGATCGCAACTAATTTTGAAAAGTCAACCTAGGCAATATCAAAAGCTATTATTATTATTATTATTAAGTAATCCGAACAATATCCATGGGATATACAATAAAGGATTGAAATTGCCCCCGGCTTGATATTTCGAAATAGTTGTTATCATGTTTTAGTTACAATCAGTATTCCCACGTGATGATGTTAAGCAGGATTTTATTTTATAATACGCTTTCCCTTTTAAAAATCAAACGTGTATGCCTTACCGTTCATAAAGAAAATATGTGCTCACGAAATTGTGTTGCCGTGCCCCTCTTCCTAATTTATACCCAAAAGGGACCTTGAAAATGTGATAAACCTTCAATTATGTTTCTTGCTTTTTCAAAGATTTTTAAAAATTGAATTAATACGTTAGTAAAAAAAGTTGTTTATCTCTTTCTTCCCTTTAATTTTCTATTTTGTTCTCTCTATAGTTTTGCTTGTTAGAGGTTTTTCGAAATTGTGCCCTCGTTACAAAACCCTCGATTTGCAAAATGGAACGAAGAGGAATTATCATACTGAACAATATATTGACCATGTTTACGGACAAATTTTTTGAAAGTTACACAGAAAAACCTTTCGGATTTTGTTTCATTAAAATAATATTTTAATAATAATAATCTTTAGGTCCACTCCAAACGTTATTCCACACGCGCACACACACACACACGCACACACACACACACACACACAATTTAATCTCAATCCCATTAGAGTTGGTATCAATATACCGATGATGATTTGATAAATATACTGAAAGTTTCTATAAAATAGTATTTTTGTTAAAATTAGGACGGCCATTTCGGACGCTTTCTCCAATTTAGAGGTGACCGCAATATATTTTCATGAAACACATCTGAAATATTTTGTATTAGTATACAATCTTTTGGAAAACAAGGTGTACTCTGTAAAGTAGTGGTAGCTATCTGTAAAACTAAGCATGATATTTGACTCAGCCTTCCGCTTTGTATGGTAATGTATCTGAAAGTAGACAGAAACGAGGTGCTAGGCATGACGTGATGACTATAGTGAGATGTTTCTCATGTCATTCATAAATTCCAGTTCTTAGATAATATCAGAAGATAAATTATTTATAGATGAATATTTGAAGGTAATGATATAGTATTGACAAATCGCAACGTTCTTTTCCTGAGCTAGAGCCCTTAAGCCATGCTTGGTAAGATTAGGCGAGTGGCAAACGGAATGAACAATAAATCCTCAAATCCGCATGCATCAGTCTACTACAAACTTTGAAATAAAAAATAATAAAAGGAAAAGAGGAATAAGGTAGGTGGAGAAGAAACAAGTGACTAGAGAAGAAGATGATACGCCCATGCAGTACAAAACTCCTGATCGATGGGCATGTTCATACGCATTTCATTCACTAAGTAAGACTGGTGCCCTCACGCCCCCCCCCCCCCAACCCTTGATGCTAGTTGCCCATCAATTACTGAACCCTAGCTACTCCACTGCTACTATTTTTAATTGGTAAATGAGAAGCTTGTGTTTCTTTTTATTTACGATTTTTGTTATTAGATTTGTGCATTTGTGTCAATAGAAAACAAATCTGAAGTATACAATATCAATGACAATAATGACAATATTGATAAAATGCACAAACCATCTTTAGAAATACTAAAAAGGCCCCAACAGAGTAATGCAATCAGATGTTATTACAACAACAAAATCGACATACATAACATCGAGCTAACTGATTAAAATCAAATAATGTAAGCGGAAAATAGCATTGAGCACTGCGCAAAAATTCATGATGAGAATATTAATATATAAATGCAAATAGAAAGTTTGTTCTGGATAAAAGGTATGCATTGTTTGAACATAATCTCTACAAACAAAATGCGCGCAATAAAATAACCGGTCAATGTAATCAAGATTAATATATTCCTAAACAGATCATACGACTGGAAGAATGTGAAATTGTTCTTTACTATGAAAAAAATGTTGCATTTATAAGTGTAACTGTATTATCGAAAATGCTTTTCAGAGAAGCGTACCACGGCTGACTAAGTTCAGCTCTGCTCATGCTTTGCGCTGGTAACATAGATATCACGTGATGCACGAAAATAATAAAGGCGACATTAATCAGAAAGCACTTTCCCTCTCAAAATAGAACAATTTCCTAGAACATTTATGATGATAACCACTTTTATTATTGTACACATTTTAGTATTTATGGGTCAGTCTGTGTATATTTGGGAGTGCAGGCATATGAATTTCGTTATTTTCTCAATGGCTGATTGTTGTAAAAATCGTTAACTGTGAATTGTACTACAGCTATGAATATGGTGTGCTCTTTCTTGTTGTTGATGTTGTTGCGATTGTTCCTTTTCTTTGTTTTGCTGTGGAAGTATGATATAAATGATAAAGCGGTGTACATGTACTAATGCAAGGTAAATTGCGGTAATACAATTTCTCAATGTTTAATGAAAGGGATTAATTTTTTTCGTTGTTTAACAAACAAAAATAGAGAAAAAAAGTGTTCTGTTGCTTGTGTTTTTAGCTCTTTCAAAAATTGTGGGTCCTTTTTACTGCCTCCAAACTTTTCACGAGATGTACCCGTCCCCCCCCCCCTCTCACGTCTCATTATCTATTGAATGGAGCGTGAATAGAGACTGTTGGCGTGGCATATACATTATTATATATCTAATAAAATTATGTATGATATGCGTAAAAAGTGTGGCAAACAGTCCATCTCATTTTCTTTCTCTCCTCTACGGAAGATGATTCCAATATGTACGTCTTCTGATCTCATATCTTTATTTCTATAGTTTCCTAGGACATTATTAATGTATGTATTTTGAACATGATATCAATTTTATAGCGATTTATCAGTCATAATTATTCATTGAATTTTACATGCCTTCTAGATGCCTTCTATATACCCCTTACTTTTATGACTGGTTAATGAAGAAAAAAACATAATCCTAAATCCCACTTGACCTTTTTTATGGATTACTGATTTTTACTGAAATATACTACGCTCTATTGGGGGACAGCAATGTGGCTTTGTCAATTTCTATATAAGAAAGAAACAGACATCATATTTGTCACTTCATTTTAACCCTTTTATACGTTTATACAATACTACCTTTTGAGAATGAAGCTTTATAATCACGTTGAGATGATTTCTCCACTTTTCTTCTACAACTTTATTTATTGTAAGACATGTGTAGCAATCAAGAGAAACCGGTCGAGGTTTCATTTGTATTTCTTCCTAGATTGGTCTATAAATAATTTCTATGAATAAATTAGATGATGATGGGATGACGATTTAAAACATTTCCCAGTACGTATGTGTATATTTAGCTTCACTATCAGAGTCTAATATACTGTCAAATGGAAACGTTATCAGCATTCTTTTTAAGGATATTATTATTATTTATTAGAGTGGGAAGGGGCTGGTAAAGCAAAGAGAAACTATGCTGAGATGAAATGATAATAAAAGTCTTCTCGCTTCAGCAACAAACAAAAAAAAAAAGGGGGGGAGGGGAGCTTAATCGAAAACAGCACGTATCAAGTTGTACCAGAAAGGTCTTTAGTACTTTCTTTTCGCTGGTTCCGAATCGGAAGTGATCCGTCCCAACCGAACACAATCAATCTAATTTGGTATTGAGTACAGCGGCCGACATGTAGTTTGATAACACCGCGCCTCGTTCATCAATGACGAAAGACCTACTGCAGAGAGAGAGAGAGAGAGAGAGAGAGAGAGAGAGAGAGAGAGAGAGAGAGAGAAGGGAGAGAGAGAGAGAGAAAGTGAGAGAGAGAAAGTGAGAGAGAGAAAGAGAGAGAGAGAGAGAGAAGGGGAGAGAGAGAGAGAAAGAGAGAGAGAAAAGAGAGAGAGAGAAAGAGAGAGAGAGAAAGAGAGAGAGAGAGAAGGGGGAGAGAGAGAAAGAGAGAGAGAGAAAGAGAGAGAGAGAGAGAGAGAAAGAAAGAGAGAGAGAGAGAGAGAGAGAGACTATTTTAAGAGATTATGGAGAGGACTAAATGAATATAGAGGGGAAACATACAAATACAGGAAAAGAAAGAGAAAGATAGTGAGTGAGAGAGAGAGAGAGAGAGAGAGAGAGAAAAAGAACGAGGGGAGGATTTAAGAAATGGATGCCGTTGCATATAGAGTTGCACAAAATTAATATTCGATGTCCAAACGCGCCGAATGAAGAGAGAGAGAAAAACTATATTTTCAGTAAAATTCAAATACCTGCAAAGTAAGAGTCAATAGGTCAATATTAAAGACAACATTGCAAAAATAGTTTGAATCTCAATGCTGAAAATGTTTAAAAAAAGAAAGTGAAAAGAATAAAAATACCGAAAGATAATGTCGAAAGAATGGAAAACGGCATTAGTACAAACAGCAAATTCTGCTGCATATCAGCGGTAGATAATTATGAGTAAATTCTGATTAATCACGTCCACATCTCATGACGAAAGGACATGGTCAGACAATGGGCTGGTCGTCCCGTTTTACTCCTTGGCTAAAGTAAAATGGATGACTTAAGACTATTGGAGCGATGAGGAGAGCGGTCGTTCGTGACCGTTTCAAAACTCGCAGCAAATTGGAAGGGACAAGTACGAGTAGGCTGCAATTTGGGATGAAAATACCACCGGCGGGGGCAGAAGAACGGCGTATTAAAAATGATGATTACAAGTAAAGACAAGACAGGGCCAAGACAAATATGATCATCTACCATTCTCATCTACAATAGATACCTATTCTTCATATGATTTTCGAGCTCAAGGGAAAAAAACCCGGCTTTTTTGTAATGGGTAGATATTAGTTCGATATTGAAAGCATGTAAAGGAATCGTTATTTTTACTTTCCTCGACTTCGCAGAAAAACAAACTTTCTCGGATATCATTTTTTCTCTTGTACTTGATATAATGAGAGATGTATGTCAGTGAGATTATTAAATGTGAATTGTTAATGCCGCCCATATATAAAGTTCCTAAACGTTTCTATTGGAATTAAGTCAATTTCATAACAGATGATAAGAATGCAAGTCTATTGCTGTTACCGAAGGATTTCCGACGATGACAATTTTTTACCTCCCACACGACAAAACATTTAGGCGGAGGAACCCTGCCGTTCACACTCATTCACACTCATTCACACTCATTCACAGTGTGAATCACACTGTGAATCACAGTGTGCTCCACAGTGTTAAATTGGGGCTTTTTCACATTGTGGTCGATTCGTTTCACACTGTGGTTCACAGTGTGGATAACCGGAAAAGGAAATTAGAACACACTCATTCACACTCATTCACATTCACAGTGTGCTCCACAATGTTAAATTGGGGCGTTTTCACATTGTGGTCGATTCGTTTCACACTGTGGTTCACAGTGTGGATAACCGGAAAAGGAAAGAACACACTCATTCACACTCATTCACAGTGGGAATCACACTATAGCTATTATAGCTTTTGAAAATTGATGGCATTGGTGATGATGGAAAGAGTGAATATCATGACCATGTTATGACGGCCAGATTCTTTAATCAATCTCTTATAATTACAATCCCAGTCGCAAGCCAGATATGATTCTCTAGACTTGGTGTATAATTTATTTGAAGCAGGTTGTAGAGGTTAGTTAAATGAACATATTAAAGATGGTCTTCACTAAGGGAAAGAAGATGCTTTCAATTATCTTTCCCACCATACGGTGAAATTCATGCAGTCTACTTAAGCTATTGAGAAGAATAAAACGTCATATTATGTTAACATGGTATCATACGCATTATCCTTTCGTGATCATTTTTTTTTCTTCTCATTTCAATTCAATTTCTGTTTTATTGTATAAAATGAAGAAGAACATGGCAAAAATCCGGAGAACAATATTGTCATATTTATAGTAAAATACAAGAAAACAGGAAATAAGGTTATATACTCTATATTAACGTATAGTTACTAAAACATCTAAAAAGAAGAACGCGACTTCATGCATTTAAAAGATAATGTTAAACAGTATTATTCTTACTCATAATGTTTGTTTAGGCTATATTTTTCATACAACATGGTGAGCTCCGAGTCAACATTTGCTTAGGAATTGGCGCTCAATGGTACGATCAATAAAGGGACTTAGTAACATTGTTCTGAAGAAAGAAAATGGTGCTCAGGTAGTGACTTCAATGCCAGATGTACAATTAAAGATAATCTGAAATTTTGAGTGAAAACAGACCATTATTAATGATGAAAATTAGAGAAAAAAAATTATCTGATCGATTCCTAAATTCTCCCAAACATATTATTATAATTAAATTAAATTTTAGGTGAATGTAAATCGTCACAAAGCAACGAACTGGCTCTATCTACCACTCCAAACATTTAAGTGTTAACTTTCTAAAAACCTGTCTTAATTTCATGGAAAACGGTTGGGAAAATTGGTTTGGAGAATTTACTGTTAAAGGGTTATACATTGACGCCTTCAAATAAAACCATAAATATCTTTTAGGATTTATTGCATAATAGAGGGTTAGCAGTTAGCACAATAGCAGGAATAGAATAAGCAACTTTTTGAAACAAAAATTATGCTGTTTTTTCATCAACCTTCAACAATATTACCGATTCACTTTAAAACCGCTTTATGCTACATGATTGCATAATTTGCCTAATGAGATACCCCAAATAATTTATGTAGGGCTCCGTTTGCAATTCAGACATTAATTTGTTGTTGTTGTTTTTATAATAGGATATGAAGAGAAATTTAGTTTATTTTCACAGACTTTTTTAAACAGTAAACTAAAGAGCAAAATGGGATATTTCTGATAATTATAAAATGCCAATAAGGGGGAAATCCGATAGGTAAAACGATGCAGCGAATTAGCAAAGGTTTTAAATGAAGGGTCCGTCTCAGTCATCAAAATAGTGAGGCATTCCTCTGATGAGCTTGGTATAAAAAGTGCTTTGCTCTATCAAGAGGCTTTCTCTGCCTAGCATGATGCTCGCCATACCGAAACATGACACAACTAATCCCTCAATTACCTCGACAAAAAAACTTGCCCAAATTGGTCGGGATGTCCCTCTAACTGGCTCTAATATGATGATGACTATCTTTGGATGATGTTTCTGATTCCTCAGTATCAATGCTGACCTTTCTGAGGAGGAGCTGCAAAGATTATATACCGTTCCCGCCCGAAATTTCGGGGGGAAAACATAATTCTGCACGCAATGAAAAAAAATGGGGGAAAACCTTCCGCGTTTGCAATTACGGCGCGCATGTACACGAGGTGAAGGTTAGGTTCTAATACGAAGCACCGCGTAAAAAACAAATAATGACACAAACGTTCTCTTTCATGTAAAATTTGCTTTCTTGGCTAGTTTTATAGAAATCTTGTGTAATGTAATTTGAAGTCGCAAATGGAAGTTTACGATAAACAATCCTCGATAGGAATTGGAAATAACAAGGATTTCGATCTATGCCTGTCGAGCCTTCCATCACATGAACATCAAAAGATCGAAGATATGGGGAGAGATTTCACAATAGGCGAAATTTTCAATCAATTTATTTGGCTCAAATTTTGCGAATAAGTACATGCGACAGCTTTTCACAATGACCTTCTCTTAAGATGTATACGATGCCTATCAAACAAGCGTTGACACCCAACATAAATTTTGTTCAGGTCTTTTCTTGATGAACGAACAAAGTGTCTAAAATCTAAAAATCAGCAGTGGCAATTAAAGAAATGGAATAACGAATCCGTCAAAAAGGTTTCTTTATAAAATGAAAATGGGGCGATTCTGCGAAATGTGTATCGGACGACATAGATATCTCATCTTTATTTCGGTTAACAAAATGAAAACCATTTAAAACGTTTATGCCTCTTACTCTTACTCTTACTCTTAATCATGATATAATGATTACAAAACAACTTTCTTTTATTTTGTGTTGATTCAGAAGGATTAGCCTATTTAATGCACTAACGCCTCCTATAGCGTCCAGTATTGCTGCTAGAAAGAACGGATTGTCCCCATTTTTTTCTTTTGGGGAAATCCAAAGGCTTGCTTTCTGGAGCTCAAATGCATTTCGAATATTTCCAGATTACTTTCTTTTAAAAACTAATTCCATACCTGAGAGCTCGTCAAATAAATTCAGAATTTGAAATGATGAATTATTTTCCGATAAAGCACTGATGACATTTTACAATGAACTTGTAGAATTGTGGGGGCCCTCGGATAATAATAAAACAAGACTTTAAAAGCGTGGGCAGCACTACCGTATTGATTGGGAAAAGGTAAAATTCTAAGCTGTGTAGATAAATGATGCCACGTGGTTATTTAGTATGAAAGATGTAGATGAGTGACCCAAAATGCGAGTTGGAAGGTATCCATGACAGGAAAAGAGATTTTCTCTACGTCTAATCAGATCTTTATCTGCAAATTTACATTATATCGGTTGATATTTTACTGGAATATGAGCTTTAAAGACTCCAAGACTAAATAAACAAAAACGAGTTGTAAGATCTCTCAAAAACTAAGTAAAGACAATTGACAAGATATCTATAGTGCAAATTATCGTAACTCGAGTGATATGTTTCTGAAAAATTGATTCAAACTCTATAAACCTGAAAGGATATACGCCTTGAAATGAATTGCAGGACCCCTCAAACACTATATAAAGATCATTGGTCGCTTACCTACAAGCATACACATACTTTCTGAGCAGTCAGGTAAACCAAACTAACTTTCTGAGCGATTTATGGTGAGGCAAAGACGAGTAATTACTACAAACGGCAAAGGTAAGGGAAGAAAAGAGGCCTGATGTACAATACAGCTAATACGTATCGTATGTGACGTCATAATGAGTAGCATGATTAGACGAAACGAATGCAGCAATAAGAGTAATGCATGTTTTGTATGTAAGAAGTAACCTTGTTTCGCAAAGGCTACCGGTGTTTGTCTATCAAGACTATAGAGGAGAAAAATAGGATTATGTTTTTGAAGCTATTCATGCGGAAGTGATATAATCCCTTTTTAACTAAATTCTGGTATTGGAAGGTTTACCTTATGATACTTACTGTCTTGGAAAGGATGGACATCTTCGCCATAAAGCTCATCCTGACTGAGATTCGGTCTTCTTTCCTGTATTGACTTCCCATCACTGAGATCAAACTCATTACTTAATGCTCTCAACAACCGAAGGTTTTTCGCTATATCTGGACAGAAAACGGGTGTTAAGACAGAGAGAAAAGGACAAAATGTAGGTTGTTTAAGGTTATTTAAGGAAATTATCATGTGCATGACGTAATATGTGAAGTAATCTATAAAGCCTCACGGAGCAGTGAAAATCGAGGCCAATTAGAAACGGAATATAAACAAAACACTTTAACAAATGGGTGTGCTAGATAGCATCAAGTTTATTTAGATCCATGATTGTTTTGATCGATATGATGTGGTTGGTAAGATGTCAGAAAAATTGCATCATCTTTTTGACTTGTTTTATCAAGCATTAGATGTTTTTGTTTCGTTTTATAACGATGTGAGAAACTAACGGAAATCTTATAATTCCATTTCGCATAATTCAGGGAATTATGCTCGCTCAGCCGTTCATAAACTTAATTTACATTCCCTTAACTTTATTTAGGACGGTATAATTTTGAAATAACACTGAATAACAGATGAATGTGCGTTGTTACTAAATTTTATTTAGCAACGGAAAGTAGACACTATGTATGAAATTGTCTGTACGATGCATTTCATGGAGCTACGTTTCCGAAGTATCATTAGCAACATTGCCCTCTAGACCATTATTATTCTTTAAGTTTGGGGAAGCTTTAGAATACTCAACAGACAAAATCAGCTCCTAAGAAAATATAATTTAACATTATTATATGACCTACTCTCTAAAAAAAATCGAGTGATCACGGACGTCACTCCTCTGGAGAGTGAAAATGTAGTGAAAATAGAGTGAACATTCACTCTTTTCTTCTTAGAGAGCACTCTAAAATCAATCGATTTTCACTCCTAAACAAGTGATCACGGACGTCACTCCCAAGAAAGTGAAAATAGAGTGAAAATTCACTCTTTTTTAAAGAGAGTAGGTTTACAGGGTTTACAATCTACATAATGTAACCTACATGTCATTTCAATAAAAAAGGGATACGCAATAGGAAATTATTCTCTTATTACTGTAATACGAATTCCAAATCATCCAAGGGGTTGTCTCAAATTCAAGTCTTGCAAAATCATAATTTCTGTTTTCAAATGTAGCGCTCGTCCTACTTTGAGACTGCTTGATAGGGTTGTGATCTATTGCAGCTGCTAGTCAGCTCTTTGTTTGAAGTAAGCCGACACAAATGATATGAAATCAACTTGATCTTTGAAAAAAATGAACGAATGCAACCCACAGGGGCTGAGTAAATGAAAAGAAACTAGTTCAAAGCAGATGGAAACATCTTTCTTTCAAGTCGATTGCTCGACAAATTGCCAAGACTTAACAGGGTCACTGTAAAACCTTAAGCACATGGAAGCCTATATTTGGCTGGATATTTGGGTGGTGGTTATATGGAACACCTCGTTAGCAACGTGCTGCTCATTTTGTATCACTTACGTCATTTAAAAAAACTACGCGTACTTTCGAAAATATCTTAATCAAAAAAATTCCTTCTCAGCCTGGATATTATAGATATAATTGCGAAGACAGACTCTAGGTCAAATCGGGGATTAGAATAACATGGCTTGAATTATTGGAGTATTACCAAATTAATTCTTTATCACCGACCCAGCGCATCCATGCAGCATGCATGTTTTTAAAACAAAAATGTATTTTCGAACATTTAATGAAAAAGACAGTTACATGCATATCTATAGCAGCTTCTGTCAGAAGGTAAGTCATTTTCTAAGCAAGGCAAATAGAAAGATAAGAAGAAAAACGATTCTTTAAATCTACTTACCTTCTTTTTCTATAGTCCGTTTGCCCATTCCTGCAACAGCGTGCATTTGTGCCAATTTAGCCGTAAAATTTGGCGGTTTGTTTCTTTTCAATCCTCCTGTAACATGGAATAAATAGGTAAAAAACAAAACAGAAGTGTCAAAAGTACAGTAGCAGCGATAGTAGTAGGTACTAGTAGCGATAGTAATAGTGAAAGTAGTAGTAGTAGTGAAATTCGTATTGATATTGTTTCGTAATTATTATTACTGATGTTATTATCATTATTATCATTATTATTTTCATTATTATTATTACAAGTAATAGTAGTAATAGAAGTTAAAGAAGAATAAGTAAAACCAGATATACGATTGAAGTCGACAGTGGTGGTGTCGCTATCGACTTAGAATCAGGAGTAGAAGCGAGATATCATGCCACACACCATTATTTTGCCTTGAATGTCACCCAGTTAGTCACTGTCATTGTCATAACCAGTAGCCTAATATGATTTAGTTCATATATAATCACGGGTTCTCTAGGGGACAACTTGTAAGAACAGATTGAAATTATCTGCAAATGAGCGATGATCAGCTCCTCGTCTCACGGGTAAACACACACCGATGTCAACGAACTATATTCCAATCTTGATTTTCCCTACGGTGTGGCAGGCTCGAAATATATTAGGTTAATCCTACTGGAATAAAAAATATAATTGAAAATAATGCACCAAAGGTAACAAAATGCCCACTCAAAACATAAATATTATACCGTTGATAACAGAAACAAGTAGCCGTATGTAAAATGCACATATCGACACCAACGATTAGAAAACTAAAGATGTAGTTGTAAAACTGTTATAAAGACAGTAGGCATTGCATCATATTCACTCATTGAAGAACATCGCAAATTCTTATGGTTATGAAATCGAATATAATTATAATTCACATCGAATATTTTCATTGTGAGCGTTATACTTTTTTAATTATTGGGGACAAATATTTGTATGTACCTATTAATTGCCAAATATACAAGTTAAGGCTTAAATGTAAAAACCGTTAAAATTGATGTACGCTAGCTATTTTCTGTAGAACATTTCTTATAGTACATGTGGGAGGAATGACATTTGGGGCGAAAACCTTCAACCATTTCGCGCCATACCGGCTCTGCCTTTAAATGTCCCGGGATTTGAATGTATCTTTTCATTCACCTCGAGGGAAGGGGTGTTAAAATGTTTATTTGCATGAAAGGACATGCGAGACCATTTGAAGCTTGTAGCGCTCGTTTTTCTTTTTTGGGATGATGACGTGATCAAACATCTTCACTGCAAGGCGTTTCCATCGCGTGGCATAATCACACGTCATGTTTCTCAATAATTCCAATCAAACCAAACTCCTTTACTTCCAATGACGACACATTATTGGCAAGGGAATCAGAATAGGGAGATATTTCACAACGTTCTCTACCTATTTGATGTTAATATGTCACATTTAAGTGTTCCTTAACAGTCACTTGGTGGGTAGTAATGAATAGATGTCGCAGGTGCAGCAACAGGGATGGGGGAGCCAGGGGGAACACATGGTACTTCTGAATTTTAAGAACCCCTATAAGATCATTTTGGATACCTCCCACGGTAGCCTACACTATGGCCCGTGTTCTACTGAAGTCTTAACCCGAAGCTGGTTTAAGCTTTGTTATTAATTGGGTTTAACAAAGAAAATTAGTCTTAGGTCTAAGTTATCATTTCTTTTAAATGATCCTAGACCAAGGATCGAGTTTAATTGAATCAGTGGAATACGGGCCTTTAAGTTTAGTAGTAGCACAATTTAGACAGATAATCCTGTTAATAGTAAGGACTCCCTTTTATGTTAAACTCGGTGTTCCACTAAGTATACTAAATTGTGCGAATTGTGCGTTGTCGGTTTGATACATTTCCTCTTTTATGGAATTGGAGTTTTGAAATTTCATCACAGCCAAAATGCTTATGCATTTAGATAATGAAATAGAATATTAAAACATGTGTCTTTACTGAAAATGTTATGTTGTGTTCATGTTAATGATAAACATGCATTTTCCCTGCATAAATTCTATTAGCATGATATCTTGATGTATAAGAAGAAGTGCATTATATCTTGGACGCGTTTCCAATATTTAAACCCAAAGAAGCGCATGAACATCAATCATGTGTATTTATAGCCTAAGCATACTGAATCAGAACCAATGAAATAGATAATAAGTTATCCGATTCGAAAGATTTGAGCACATTTCTTATAACGACGTTCACGAGCGATCTATGACAGTTCCTCTAATATTAACCAATCCGACATCCGATGAAATTTCATAAATGTCACTTGTCATTTTCGCATCATATCCGCCTCAGCATGAAATCTTTATTAAATAATGTTTGATGCAAGGTATTGTAATATCGAGCTGTAAATACATTGTAACTGCATGGTATCATTGCTAGAGATAGACATATTAATGAAACGACCCCCTTTTCTAAACAAAACAGAACAGTTATAACAGCTGGAATGGAAACGATTGCTTTGAAGACATGTGAGTTTTAAAGCAGACTGAAGACCGTGTGTAATCTCTTCTTACCGATTTTAGGACAACATTATTTTCATGTCTTTTAGCACCGTAATAATAAAGGTCACACATATCTATACTGATAATAATACACAAAATCTTGTACCCTTTACATTCACCACAGTCATCGTCTCTTAGTGACCGCTCATCACTTCCCAAGAATTTTGTTTCTTGTTTGTATTTTGTATCACCTATTTCATTTTCCTATAACAGTATTCTTGTTTGATGTATGACAAGTATCTTGCACATTCTCCTGAAAAAAAATCTCAACTTTATTTAGGCATGGTTTCGGGCAGACCATAGAGCGGGACTGCCGCCGCCTATAGAATAACATGATTAGCGGATATCATGAATCTTTATTGTTTGTTTGATTCTGGCACAACATGAAAACAAAGAACAATTTCGAGATGAAAGCACACAGGAATGCCCCTTTCATTTCCTTCTTTAAAAGGCAAGTTCAATGGAGTACCTTTTAATAAATATTTTAAGAGATTTTTTTCTTTTCTTCACAGACATTCTTCCACATAGATGCTGATATAGATTTATTGAGCCTGTACCTGCAGACTATGACAACCTGGGATATTTTTGTCGGCAAAGGTGAGAGTGTCTTCCTTTGACTTGAGCACCGTCTTTTCCTGTCCGACGGATACGCCTGCTCGCCAAATCCTAGTCTCCATGGCACAGAATCAATCCAATAACGTGAGGTCGATAGAGTCAAAATCAAAAGCCTAGCTTTAAATGTCATCCAGGAATCATATCGTCATGATCATTTCTCCGTATACAAACTTTCTGAACGATGATACCCCGCTTCATAAATCTGAAATTTCAATTATGTTTCTTTGTTACAATTTTGTGTTTTTTTTACCTTTCATCCGCATGAGCAGACAAAGACAAGATTGGATCGTGAATAAGGTTGATATTGCAATATTAAGATAGACTGTCATCCTGTTTATAGTGTTCTATTCACCTAAAGTGGATTTGGGGTTAGGGTTTGGGTTTAAATTTAATCCGAAATGAAACAAAGACGATGAGAAATGAGAAACCCTACACAAAGAGAATTTATAAATTTTCATTGGCGATTTTTATCGTTACTCTGATATGTATATGATTGAAAATAGACAGAGCGGAGAATCGAAGAAAATTCTCCCAATTATTGTGACCGATTATTCCACGTTTATGCTGTGACTTTAAAATTATGTACAACTGTAACAAGATACATTATAGGAACTATATCTGATATCAAATTTTGCTCATGATGAAAACGTAAGGGAGCTTAGGAAATCCGAGCTGTGACATTGAATAATTATTGATGATGTCAATGTATATATATGTTCACTTAGTAGGTGTGTAGAGAGAGAGAGAGAGAATTAAAATTATGTGTGACCTCCCCCAAATGATACATATTAAATAACGTTGAATAAAAGTTGACATTATATATATATATATACTTCATTTATTTATTGCAACCATGTGTTGGATTTCACAAAAGTAAGTAAGCATTAGTAAACACACAACTGGGAGAGCAAAAGTGATATGGATATGAAAAAGGTGGATCGGAAAAGGGTTTGTATAACTCAGTAGCCGTGCTGCACCCTTAAGGCCCGGTCACACAGAGGGGACGCATGGGGGACGCACGGCCGGCGCATGGAAAATTTGCAATTTTGGCCAGTGCGTTGTCGTGCGCCCAACTTTTGTCAAAGCTATACAGCTAGCTGACACCAAATGCATAGCGCGCTGGACGCATACAGGGCGTATACAGGGCGCACACAGGGCGCACACAGGGCGCACACAGAGCGCACATGAAAACAACTTCCACGAATGCACAGCGTGTTGCTAGCGCGCTGGACGAATGGTCCACGCATGCACCGCGTTCTACGACGCACGGCCAGCGCATTGGAAATCGGAAAAGAACGTGTGCCTAACTTTTGTCATAATTTTGGAAAAGCTAGCGAGCTGACACAAAATGCACGGCGTGTAGCTAGCGCGCTGTGCGTATACAGGGCGTGTGCTCCGCGTTTGTCTGGCGCTGGTCTAGCGCGCTCCAAGCATGTCTGGCGCTGGTCTAGCGCGCTCCGGCGCATGTCTGGCGTGCCTTTGGCGTGTATATTCATGCGTCGAGCTCGGCGCACGTTTTTGAGCATGCTCAAAAAATCCCGACGCACACAGCGAATGACGACGCATGCATAGCGCTGGTCCAGCGTTGGTCCAGCGCGCTCGAGTAACGAATGATGACGCACGCCTAGCGAACGACAACGCACTGGCCCAAATTGCAAATTTCCAATGCGCTGGCCGTGCGTTCCCCATGCGTCCTCCCTGTGTGACCGGGCCTTACCAGGACGTCAAAGCACGAAAGCATTTTCGGAATGTTAATGACAATGCTGTTCCACGTCACTTTAGGCAGCATTGTAGCTCCTCGGCACCATTTGGAACCCTTGTGATGATGCCTGAAGGAAACAAATCAATGACGATTTCAAGAAAAAGGCAATCATAACTTTGTTCATAATATAACAAAGATATTCCATGGTTCGTTATGTATCTAGAATGTTATGAATGTAATTTACACTGCCCATGGCATATCGCGTGTGTTTAAGTGTCGTTGTTCCGCATTCTAACTCATCGTTCGTCTTCTCATGTCTTAAGAGTGATAATGAGTTTTCGAAGAAAAATAGCTTTATCGTTCTGAATCTCCGAATTCCGTCTAGAATGTAATTATCTCTAACATATTTCGCAGAGAATTAATATCGTCGCAGACATCTTAGTTTAACCTCTCTATATTTTCCCAGAAAATTCCATAGATTCTAACTATATTCTTAATCGTTCTAGAGTTCCTTTTGCTTTTCATTTTTGTCTGAAGTTTGGAAAAATGTTTATAGAACACGATATGTATTGCCCCAAACTATAAATGTGTTTTTTTCATTACTGTTTGCCTGATTTGTTTATACTTCTCCTCTTCTCCTCTATCTCTTTTTTTGGGGTACTTCATGTACATTGTGATTATTATTTAAGATGTATGTATCGTATGTCTGTTTTATTATTGCGACGCACCACAAGCCCTATGCGCGAAAATCAACCAAAGGCAATTTATGTAGCCTCGTCTATCCCCTTTTGAAGAGTGTGAACCTTACAATAACCAGTAACTACCGTATAGATGTGTCGTAGTGGAGTGGTTCGACCACTTTACCGGAAATGCAAAGGTCATGGGTTCGACCCCCCAGCACGGTACTTGTGTCCTCTAGGAAGGCATTCATCTACATTTTCCATTCCATACCCAGGAGAGAAATGGGGGAGCTAATAGCATGAAAAAGCCTTTGTGATAGTAATAAACACATGTCCTAATGTGACTATATGGTAGAAATACTCCTCATGAAGTGGAGATGGTACACAATGTGTATGAAAGAATCCGGAGACTGGGTTAATGAAAATAATATATTTAAAGTGCTTCATTTTTAGTGCTATGTAAACTAGACTTTTGTATTATTGTTATAGATAAATATAACGCAATAAGGTGATTCGTACTATTTCAAATCATTTGGTGGTATATCAGAACCAGAACAACGTTTTTTTTTTTTTAAATGACCGAGTATGAAGTTTGTAATGTTAGGGGATAATAGACTACAGTCATGCAGACTATGGCTTCATTTTGTTGCCATTTCGGTGTGTGAGCCTTGAATGGTGGTAAGATTGGAGCTAAGCGCGCACACACACATTCTTACTCCCCACACCCACACACACATTGCCACACCCAGTCCCACACACGCATAAAACCATCATAGTGTGATATAAAGCCATAACTGCCAGTTTATAGGATGCTAAGGCGAATGGGTAGCTGAAGGGCAACTCTCAAAACAGAAATTTACTAGCAAGGAAAAAACAGATCATGGTTGAATACACATTACTTGTATAATTTATATCCTAGAACGATTTTTGTCTTGATACAAAGTAATGTAGCTGCCACATTTTATGGGAAGTTTATCTGCGGGGGCGGAAAGACATAATCATCGTAGCGTAAAATATATGACAGTTATGAGATAGAACAGAGAAGAATGAACTCACACCAGTCATAATGGTAGAAAATTATTGAGTTACCGTACTTCAAGTTGAGAACATGCCTAAGATTCACATTCACGTTTACAGAGGCGCCCAATGTACTGCCTCTATCAAGCTGTACAAGACATGCAGTAGCAAACTATATATATAATTATACATGTATTTAGACCTTCTTTTCGGCACCAGATTTTAAACACTTGATATTTGTATATATCATGTCAGACAATAACTAATTTATAAACGTCTACGCCCATATAGGCTTCGTGGGCCTGTATACGTTAACTATAACAGCTTCCCCTGTTACTGCTGATGATAGATGTCTCTCAAATTACTCATATTAATTATATGCCCTGAATTTACAAAGAATCAGCCCTATGTCTAACAATCAGCATTTTATACAAACCATTATTTTGCACAGCAATTTAATAACACTTACCTATAATGCTACTCGAACGTTTATAAATGACTTACTAAATTACTTTTAAAAAACACATCAACATGTTCTTTTATTTAATAAGGCGCTGGAAATTGTGACTTAATATAAACAAAAATCAAATTGAAAGCCATTCGTCATGTTGATGATAGCTGCTCAACCATCATCTTGAACATCTTTGAGAATCAAATTACTCACTGAAGCACATTTTGTTTAAAAAATGTTATTCGTTATCTTTCAAATGCCATTAATAAATTTTCCAGAACATTAATCGTGATGTTATCTTTCATATCTTCTTGGATCTTGGATTCTTTTCCTCCTAAATACTCCGAAGAAGAGTTTTGACTGGAGTGGTGACTGGATGTGGTCATATGTATAAGTGTTTTCAGAAAAGCACTTCCAACTTTGCCCACAAATAATTTCCATCGTACGCTTTGTAAGCTCTTGTAGAAATCCATTATAATTATAAATAATTTTTTTAGAATAACTATTTAGAATAGTAGTGACATCCATCAAAATCATATACTATATTCCTTAATCTTTTACTTGATAATAAGTGCAGATACGGATCAAGCATATTGTAGATAGTTAAGGGAGCATGAACAATTATTTGACAAAAACAAAAAACAAACAAAACAAAACAAAAATTGGACAAGCAAATTACAAATTAAAAGAAAAACCAACAATCAAAACAAAAGTAAAAACAAAAAAGACATACTCTAGATTCATAAAACTTATATTTCCTACATCCACCAGTGATATAGCAAACAAACCTATTTTTGTTAAAGCCAACGTAAATATTTTGCCAAACCCGTTCTGAATCTCCGATACTCCTAAACGGGTCATTTATATCAACTCTCTGGAATGTATCGTCTAATATGGGAGATCTTGATGTGAATAAAAACCTTGTTTTACTTTTTAGAAAGTACCGAAAGAGGACTGGTGTACATCAGGTATCGCAAACTGTCAACAAGTAAAAAGTAGGTACGATTTGATTGAGCGTTACGAGTAATTAATAAATACTGCAGTTACATGACATCCATCTACATAATAAACTTCAATATCATTAAAGCTTTTTCCTCCTAAAGACTTTGTTTTTGAGAATGCCTGTCATTTATATAAATCATTTCAATACCGCGAAGCCTGTCGAAAATGTTCATAAACTTTAGATGTCGTGAATGTACATGCAAGATTCGCTACTCTCTCAGGCTCTCTCTCTCTCTATATTGACTAAACAAAAAGAGGATAGAAATATTTATAGTAGACTATGATACCTAAAATAGCGGAAAAGAAAGAAACATGGTTATTATAAGCGAATCATTACATGCAAATCATGTATGTCGCTGAATTTCATCTCAACTACTCAGGCAGAAGAGGAGAAAAATATGTCACTTTAGCAATAAGGAAAAGAGAAGATAATATAGATGTATATATATATTAATTAGCATATCTACGCTAGTGATCCGGTCGAGTAAGCCAGACTTATCTCAATGATCCTTAAAGATTACCTACCCTGCCATTGATTTATTATCACTATTATATTCATCTGAAATGTCACAGCAGAAAATACACTTCCACATGAATATGTATTTTCCTTACTATTTTGTCTCTGGATAGAGAGAACTAGAAACCTGAACAAAGTCTAACTTTCAGGTGGAAAAAAAGAAAGACCATTTAATCCACTAATGGAATCGAAGTGCTTTCTGTCGAAATCATTCCTATTTCATAATAGAAAGAAAACGAATTGCAACCGAAATGTAGAAATAAATGTAATGAATAACATTTTCGAAGCGGAATCCGTTCAATCTATCACTCAGGCACTTGTGTAATTATGTTGTATCCTCCTGCAGAAACATGATGAAGAGTCATCATTACACATTCATAGAAGGAAAGCACCTCAAAAATCTCACCTTGAAGGCATTTGTGGGAAAACAAATAATTATATCGTATAATATAGATACGTACTTCATCCCTATAGAGAATTATGTTAAAAGTGGGCCTCGGGTTAATGTACATGAGTACTTGATAAAACACTCAATGGTTTACCCTTCACCGTGATAACAAGAGCACTATAAAGTCTCGAAACCAACCCATTTTTCAAGTCTTACTCTCTCTCTCTCTCTCTCTCTTGGTCCATCTGTGCAAAGCCGAACACTGGCCTTTCGATTTCTCGACAAAACAAGACAAAGTCATATTTTCTTCTGAATGATTCGATTGCAAAGGTCTCAAGAGAGGTGTAAGACAGTGATGACATATTGTGACCCTTTGAGGGGAATATTTAAAAATACTCACGTGGTGGTGAGCCAAAAAAGGAACAACATATTTTAAAACAACAACTAGAAACGACAAAGAGACAGAAAAAGGAAAAGGAAAGAGAGGGAGAGAAAAAAAGGAGAGAGATAAGGAGAAAGAGAGAGAGAAGGAAGGAGAGAAAAAATGAAAAGGTGAGTGATCTCGCAACTGTGTTGCCCCACGACTGTCGTCTCAGGGCATAGCACACTTGCGAGCTCATCTCGGGCCATAGTTTTTACCGTGCTCCTCAAAGCAGTCACATTTGTATAATAAACCACATGTCTAGATTCTAGGCCTCTGGTTGGTCAAATTTTCGGGCACGAAATTCACTACGGACTGCCAGGCGGGATGGTAAAAAATATTAACCGGGCAGAGATAATCTTTGTATACGCGCATACGTAGCTATGGCAATTTAGATGCGTGAGCGCGCGGCTGGCACCATATCATACATGTACACCGAACGAAGTTTCGAAAGAGTGATCGTTGAAAATTGCATTACGGTACCGTATTTCATGTGTCTGTAAAATTAATTTCTGAGTTAACGAAGGATGCGGTATATAAAACAAATGTGTTGTCTGCTTCTATTTCGCGTCACGGTTTAAATCATGGCCTTCGGTGATCTCGCAACTGTGCTATGCCCCTCGACTGTCGTCTTTGGTCATAAGCACAGTTGCGAGCCCATCTCGGGCCATAGTTTTTTTTTCCGTGCCCCTCACAGCAGTCAACATTATTTTTTGCAGTCAGAAGCAAATTTAATGCCTGCATATTTCACCAATCAGAGGACTAGAATTTTTATATGCGGTATATGAATAAAACAATGCATGAATGCATATCAGTATTTTTTTGGGTAAAATATATAGAAAAAGGGACATTCAAAAAGAAAAACTATAGCGAATTTTTCAAAAGTATGTTTGCGCATTTCATAAATATATCCTAGAAATAGAAGAACAACATCTAAATCCCCAATCTTCAATAGAATTCCAGGCTTGACGCTAGCAACGACAGGTAAAGTGAATTGTGTCAATGACCGATTTATATTCATAACTTCGCCATATCTAATTGTCTTTTTTTCATGCCATTTTATTGTGTGAATAAAGAATATTAGACGGGAACGTGGATTGAATTTTAATTCTACCAAATTATGTTAATGGTTTGAGAAGATATACAAAGTTAATGAACCAATTCATAAATTTCCTCGTCTTGTAAATCGCATTCGTATATTATTCATCTAATTTTATCCTTCCAGAAAAGTAGGAGGTTTGAATGAACTTTGTGCATAATTTTTGTTTGAAATGTTACTTATTATATTCATTTTATTGCACTAACCCTCTATAACATGCAAACATATTCTGAAAAAAGGTGTCACTGTGCAACACCCTCTTACAGTGATTAACAGTAACCATTTTCGACTTTTCCCAACAGTTTTTCAATGAAAAAAGGCATTAAAAAAATCATTCAACACTTAAATGTCTGGAATGGTATGTAAAGCCAATTCATTGATTTGTGACGATTTACATTCGCCTAAATGTATTTAAATTGGATTAATATAGTTGAGAGAATTAAGGAATGGATCAGATCAGTGTTTCCCAATTTACATCATTAATAATGGTCCGTTTTCACTCAAACTTTCAGATTATCTTGTCACCTCCTTAGCACCACTTTCTCTCATCTGAACAATGTTACAAAGTCCCTTTAATCACATTTTCCGAGAATGAAAAGGTGAAGGATATACTCTGCTTTGGACGTTTTTAGTGGAAGAGATCTATGACCTAGAACGAAATTTGACGACTTACCGTTTTTGAATATATCTGCAATAAGTTCTGCGACATCAGAATGAAAACGAAGCTATAAAGAGAGTAAGGTTTGAAAGAAACAAAAATATATCATTTTTTTTGTTTTCATACACGTTTGACATACACGTTTCGCTGCATCTTTACAGACCAGAAAACCTCAATTCCATGGTTACGTGCATCTATCGGTTAACAAGAAATCGACTATTTCAAACCTGGGTACATAAATTAACACAGCTGTGACGATGTCTAAAAAAGAAAACGTGCCCACAAAAGATTCTATTTTGTCATCCAATATCATTGCTCCAAGGTGATATAGATTCCTGCAGCAACATTTATCCTTTTTTCATGCTAATTAAAAAAACACCAGCAGACACTAAGAAAAATGAAAAACCTGTACAGGGAGGAAGTTATAGGAAATTTGATATAGTGGCTAAATACGCATAAAGATTCGGTTCGGTGTGATTTAATTCATTCACTTGCTTTACGACGCTTTAAGTCTCGGTCACAACGGATCTTACGAAAGGTTTGGTAGTAGATGTCGTGGCCACATCTTGCAACATGCCCGAAATCTATTTCGAGTGGTCACAAGCGCTACGACACATTAAAGATGGTTTGGCGTCAGAAAAAAAGACACGTCGTGGTTATATCGTGGGTGTGTGGCAAGTCAGTCGTGTGACAGTCGTGGGGCCATCGTGAGTTGTCTATGATTGCAGGGCCCTCAGGGAGAACAGTATGAATACTAATGAGGCTACCCTGGGTAAACAAGACATATTATTATTATTATTATTATTATTACAGTCGGGGGCTGTGATCAGGTCGTGGTTCACTCGTGGGATGCGCGTGGGACGCCCGCGCACCGTCATTTTGTTCTCGTGATTTTTTCAGTTGAAACAGTCCTGCCCGAATTTAATCAAAATTTGTAACCATGATGCCTCCCAAGAAGAAAAAAAGAAAATGTGCTTCAAGACTTACACATGACAGACTTGCTATGCGAGCCTCTTCCGAAATATAATATTCGTGAGACAGTCGTAGGACAGTCTTACGCCAGTCGTCAGATTGTTCGACTAAAAAAACACTTTAGTATCCACTGCAACAAGATATTTATCGCACGGTAGTCACAAGACTGTCGTAGGAATCATTCACGACAGCCACAAGACATAGGTACCACAACAAAATTGTCGAACCAAAAAGGTGGATGTCCAATTTTGCCTCACGACAGCAAGTCGATGACACGACGCTCAACATTTCGTAAGACTGTCTTGCGACGAACCCCGATGACCCACGATTAGCCCACATTTTCTGTCGTGTCGTGGCACAAATGCGTTGTGGGTTCATTGTGACCAGGCCTGTACGGATTGTGAGTATCAATAATGAAAAAGGTCTTCCGAAAAAATGTGTAAAATTCGTGATATAGCTTGTAGTACATGTATATACATCCATAATTCACAGGGACATTCCCGAACACACATATGCCCCTGACTGTTTTGACTTCGTTTGAGGGTAAAGATCTGACAAACGCCCAATAGCTTCCCCACTATTTGTATGGTTAATCGAATTAATTAAATCAAGACAATCGAATCATATCAAATGATTTATTATGGACGGCTTACCTGGGATTCAAGGAGAGGTGAAGCAAATGCACTTGATAGAGCCAACACAACGAGAGCAGCAACTGTCAATTCTTTCATCATCTTGAAAAGATATTTGAGTCTGCAAAGGAAGAACAGTTAATTATTTTAAATAAACTTATCATTATCTTGCGTAGACATGTGAACATGGGTGTCGATCCCGGGGGGGATGGGGGGGATATATCCCCCCCCAATATTTCAGGTGGGGGGGATGGCCTGTACAATCATCCCCCCCAATAATTCACCATACAATTATTTTTTTAAATGAAGAGAAAAATTAATGATGAGAGTCCGATGAGAGTAGTTAATTGTTATTACTCGCAAGATGACCATCAATATACACATTTTGCTATCTCATTTTCATAATACATACATTATATACGAAGTTAATAAGACAACCGTATATGAGACAAGAATAAATTGAATTCTCGCTCATACGGCTTCATCAGGAATTGATGAATTTATTCAATTTGTTCAATCAACAGCATATCATAGAAATGCAGTGCGCCAAATGCAAAGACGCAGCATCAAAAGCAACGAGCTAAATGTTAAGCGCGAAGCACAAAAGTAGCAATCTGCAATGCACATCAGACAATCCTGGACAGTGTAAACATAGATGAACTCTGTGACGATTTCGTGATGAGATCGGAGACAAAGAGAAAGATTTTCGGACATTAGTATGACTTATAAAATAGTTCACTAGTTGTTATGTTGTTTCCGTTCACCCTTTTTAAAATTCACGTCATTGTATCTTTATTTTTATTTTTTTCACTCATTTTATTTCCTGATATTTCCTAAAACATTTTTCATTTTTGGAGAAAGATTATTATGTCACAACTTATTTTCAGTTGGGAAACTGAATTCAGACAAGGATTAATATAGAGAACAGTACAATGAATCGTCTTCTTTCTCTAATAATTTAGCGAACAGGGCAAAGCTGTTAGGGGGGCAACTGAATTCAGACGTGGATTAAGAGTAATAATCAAATGAAACGTCAAAGTACACGATACAACTAATCGTCTTCTTTTACTAATAATTTAATAAAACGTGAAAGCTTCCGCGCTACGCGCGGAATGGGCGAAAGTGAATACAGACAAGGATAAAGAGTAATAATTTATTGAAACATTAAAGCTTCCGCGCTTCGCGCGGTAGGGGGGAAACTGAATTCATGAAGGACACGATACAACAAATCGTCTTCTTTCTCTAATAATGTAATAAAATGTGAAAGCTTCCGCGCTTCGCGCAGGATTGGGTAAAAATGAATTCAGACAAGGATTAAGAGTCGAGAATGGTACATAGAATCGTCTTCTTTCTTTAATAATCTAATGAAACGTCAGAGCTTCCGCGCTACGCGCGGGGGAAGGGGAACTTGATTCAAACAAGGATTAAGAGTCGAGAATGGTACATCGAATCGTCTTCTTTCTTTAATAATCTAATGAAACGTCAGAGCTTCCGCGCTACGCGCGGGGGAAGGGGAGCTTGATTCAAACAAGGAATAAGAGTCGAGAATGGTACATAGAATCGTCTTCTTTCTTTAATAATCTAATGAAACGTCAGAGCTACCGCGCTACGCGCGGAGGAAGGAGAATTTAATTCAAACAAGGATTAAGAGTCGAGAACGGTCCAACGAATCGTCTTCTTTCTCTAATAATTTAGTGAAACGTCAAAGCTTCCTCGCTTTGCGGGGGGGGGGGGACTCCCCCTCCCTGCACCCAACCCCCTAGGAACCGCGCTTCGTGTGCTAACTACCGCCCCCCCTTAAATTAAATCCTGGCTACGCGCTTGGGAGGGGTGCAACTTGCCACACGCTTCTACCACTTTGGTTGCTTTGATCCATTGCCGAAAATATTTTGGCACCTATCATCCCCCCCAACCACGGATACAAATCGACACCCTTGCATGTGAATCTGTGCAAATAGGAGTATACAAAAAGTTTTTGTTGTTACTCTGTGAAAATTTGAAGTATATAGAAGAAGACAGAGTCTCTGAAAATCAGGCAGAACAAAAAAAAAGCAATTACGTAATTATGTGAATTAGGTGATATGACGTAATGGGCTGTTACGAAATTTTACATTTGAGTCTACGAAAATCAGGTCGAAAGAGCCTTTCTACATCTTGAGCCGGTGTAAACATGATAAGGGGATCACTGTAATTTTGTCTACAGGGCGTACATCATATCATACAAATACTGATTGTTTTGAGGGTCACGATTAAAACTTTTCCCAAGGTGATCTCGAAACTGACTGTGCCCCGAGACAAATTGTTATATACCGCATCCCCCGTATCTATTCTATATTTTAAAAAAGACATTTCAACCAAAAATGCCTATCAAAGTATTTATTTATAACGTCAAAGGAAATTTACCCAATCTAAGAGCATGCATTGCGCGTGTCTCGCTGCGCGTGTAGGGACAGTTTCCTATCAGTTCATGTTACTGCTTTTATATCCCTTTAACTTAAAAACGTTATTTTGGTTTCCTATATGATAGCTGGTGAATAAAGTCTGTTGCGTCCTTGCATTGTATACTGCCCAGCAGGCAGTATCGAATTTAATGCCTGCAGTTTTGACCAATAAGAGGCCCATAATTATGTGGTTTCATACTTCACTAAATCAATGATCGCGTTGCTATGGAGATATTTATAATATGTTTTATTATCGTCCGCCCTAGAAATCCCAGTATCTTGTAAGAATGTAAATAAATCACTAACAGTGCTGTGGATCAAAAGCGTGTATATTTAATATTCCTTAGCATGAATTACTTCCTCTTATCAAGTGTCCTAGATCCTAGGCAAATGGAGCGCCCCTTGTCACCTAGAGGAATAACATGTGGAAGTGCAAGTATAATTTATACGTTTCTAGGATATTCGTGTGTCCGTTCAATATGTGTTTGAGGAGACAGGAACGATGGATTGTAACGGTCATTTGGACTTAAAAATTGGACGATCTCTACAGACATTCTAAAAAATGACTGTATCTCCAAAGAGTGACTATGGTTTTTCCAATTTAATATATCCTTAGTTCTCGAGAAAGAGTTTGATTTATTTTATGATCAAATACTGCAAAGTAATAATATTAGGTTTTCAATATATGCATGAATCAGTATTAACAGTTTAGACTTGCCCGAATTCTGTTGCAACCTAATACACCTGGAGGCCCCCCAGCGGCTGCTTGTACTCTTTTAATGCTTTCTTAGCGAGGCAAGTAGATTTGCCACAGCGAACTGCTGAAACATTGATCTAATGATGGCTTGTTCCATCAACGATGTGCTTTCCAAACCTACATTTTAAGGGAATGTCCCGTTTTACGTCCTAGGGCAATCTTGGTGCAGTTACCTGCGTGTCAAGAAAGCTAACGAAAACATGCCCTCGTTGAGTGTGTTATTTAGGAGAGTATCATGCTCGAATATCAGCTTAGTCATTCAAACTTAAATCATACCAGCAAATTATATGTGAATTACATTTGAAAATATCAATTCGTTTGAAAATTCATTAATTCTTTAGTACTTTTTATTTGGTGGATACGTTTCATGATGTATGTCATTGTGAGCTAATCAAATAACTAGGTAATAAACATTACATTGAAACGTGAGACTAAAAATAATAATAATCATGTAAACTTAATAACACCGTCCAGGGACGGTCATGGCGCTAGCTCAGCAACAGTTCTCAGTTAGAAATCTTTTCTTTAAAGTTTGCCCGCTAACGGTAAATCTTAACCTTACTACGTTGGTAAACAAGTACTATAATGATCTTTAAGTGTACTTGAAAAAGGTAAATGTCGACGGCCTGATGATATCCATCTTCATCTCCATGATTCTCTTTAGGTAACAGTTTGTCGAGAGGCAATCTTCTCATAATGATCTTTTATCACTTTCAGTTCTCTACTAGGTGTTCTTTATCAAATACATAATTTATCTGGAATGAAAAAAATACATTCGTATAATCAACACAAGTACATTTTCAATAGAAAAATGTATATTCTATAAAGAATATTCAGATTATGTGAAATGTCATTGTAATGTTTGCATATACTTTCTACAGGTGAAGGAGAAAGCTCAAATAAATTGCCTTAAGTTGATTTTCAAGAAAGTGTTTGCGAACGGTTATCCATAGAGACAGAGATGACGTGACTAATTACTCAATGCTGTATTGATTCTTATTTATATAATTGTTATCTTAATTAGTTTTGAGCTACCACATAAGAAAGCAACGAAAATAGAATTAAACTGCATCATCAATTTAGCTGTTCCAGACGACTATCTGTCCATGTCTAATGCGATTTCCAACTACTAATCAATAGATACGTGGACAGCCCAAATCGATCTCTTAATATTACGATTGTCCATTACCATTCAGTAGTTGCCAAGTTTATCTGTTTGTACAATAAATATATATAATTGCCTTTCTCACGATACCATTAAAATGGTTTAATACTAAATGTATATAGATATTGAATGCTCTGGGGGGTAGCTTTTACGATACATATTTTAATTTATGAGTATTGCATAACTCTGGATATTCGTGTAGACTTCAAACAAACATGCAATATACGTCGTTTAATATAATCAATATTATTAAATGACTATACAAAAAGCGGAATTTAGATATCCGTTATGTGGTCTGGCGTCTGGTGCTTCGATATTTAATATAAATTTTGCTCGCAATTTCGTCTTATTTCGGTTATATTTAGGATGTGGGTTAGAGTTAGGGATAGTGTTTGGTACAATGTTTAAAGCCTGTCTGCACTAGTTAAGCCAGGAGATATTAGACCTCCCAGCGTGGCCACTTACAGGTGGTTAGCTCGTCAGATCAGCTCTCAATTAACATAAGAAAAGGGGATCATGGGGGACCAACGGGTACCGCTTAGGCATTGTTTGCTATATAGAGGGCGCAAGTAACTACAAGTAGTGCAGTCCCGCTTTAACTTGATTATTTGGTTAGTGTAGGACATTGGCCGCGGAGCAATTATCACGGGAAAAGGCTACATGTCATGCAACCGAATTTAACATGATACGAATTAAAAAATTACTCTGTGCAGCACTATAAACAATAGGGATAATAGCAAATATTCCTCCTCACTTTAGTTAAGCGTTTACTTCTGGAAGATCATGACCCCATTTCTTTCCCTGTGAGACACTTGAAGTATCAGCCACGCACACACACTTGATGTGGTTAAATAGTCGTGCGCAGACTACATCCCCATTATCAAGATTTACCGCCAATTTAAGGGTCCAACTTGAGAAAGTAAATGGGAGCAAAACGTGTGTTCATCAATATGTCAGCAATAGGGCCAGTAGAATTGGAATGAATTTATCAGGTTCCTCTTTTTCTTATAATCAGCTTTCAATTCAATACTGCACACAAGGCAATAACTACTCATTTTGAGCAGGAAACGATTTTAAAACCTTTCACTCGACAAGAATGGCTCTGGAGTAAATCGGACATTAACATTCTAAACACGATTAAAAAAGTAGTAAATGAATACCAATGTAGATTTTAAAGCAATGTTAACATATAATTCAAGACGTTACCTTTGAAGACTCGAATCCCAATAGCATGAAAAATATTTTTGATTTATTTAGCATTAAAAAAATACTCATTACATGTTCATTGATGTAAGTTGAATTCAGTTTCCGTGCACACTAATTCAATTTTTCGTGTCATGTGCACGTACTCGCTTTATGTTGTCAACTTAGTAATCATTTTATTACAAGCAACTGACAGACAACCAATTCTGTAGGACACATTACTCCTTCCGTATTCATGTGAGTGAGGCCGAAATGGGGCAATGCATTTGTGTGGTTTTCTGATAATTCATATACAAAAAATGAATCGCGGAAAAATAAGAATATAATATTGATATATAAAAACCTATCACAAAGCAGAATTAAAAATTGAGGTACGCAAAAGGTCTAAGACGCCCTAATGTAACAAACAGTGAGGGAATTTTGTGCGATGATATCCACAGCATGCCATATATCACAATCTGTTACATCCATAGTGTAAATTGTACCGATTATCTATGCCTGGCAATTTTATGAATGTTAATTTCCTCGAATCAAAATATGCTTTTGTTGTGGCTATTACCGCAATCCCCGATATAAAGGAAACGAAGTGCTATTACTGCTGATCACTTGCATTAATTACCCCGTATTTTTGTCCTTTAATCAAGCAATTTAAGCCCCCCGCCCCACAAAGAAGAAAACCCTTCCACAACAATCTTGGAATCTATGTCAAAACTGCGTTTATGTTTAAGCATTTTCCTTGTATTTACCTCTCCTCTGCCATAGGGTTTCAAATATATTATCTTTTATTCCATTTGTAATCGACGCTCTTAGAAGGTTCAATATGGGTTATCATGTTTAATAAAGTAAACTGAGATACACTATTAAAATAATTAGACAAAAAAAAAGGGAAAAATGGACATACGTTATAATAATTAATATAATAATAATAATAGTTCGTTCTTATATAGCGCTTTTCAGGACCGCAGACCCTCTCACAGCGCTTTACAGAATTATCATTACCCCGGTCATCGGATTCAGGTTTACCCGCACACAATGTATGCACATTCTCCACTCCCTGGGGAGCATCCAGCCAAGTGTATTTGACATGATTCCAGGCCAAAGTAACATGTTAATCATGAGTATTGGGTATCGCTCTAAATCCCTGACATAATATATCAAAATAATATCTAAAGGTAAATTCAAATATTCTAGCCATAGTCGAGACAGAACCTTTAAATTCTGACAAGAACATATAAATACAATATGATATTCCTGTGAGCTGCCCAACGGAGGACCAATATTCCATAACATCCTGTGTACATGCTTAGCTATACTGGGAGAACGCTGTTCAATATGTACTTTTTAAAGAGTTTTGAATAAGACTTGGTAACATTTAATTTGGTTTTGATTTCAATGAAGCTCAGCTTGCTCCGCGGTCCATGTGCTTCAATTTTGCTTAAATGTTCCCATGGGCCTTCCTAAATTCGCGCCGCCACTAGATTCCCATGCAGCTCTCACGTTTCATAACGATAGAAAAGACGGCCATCACACAATATACTTTTTCTCCTCATATACGTCGATCCCATTTCACCGGGATGATACCAATAAGATTAACGAGGAGCAGAATATCATCAACCCCTTCCCCATCGTAAAAATTCGATCAATTTTAAGAAAGAGAAAAGACAATATAATCCGTATCCTAAACACGATTTGAAAATTGTACGGATTAATTAAGGATGCTAAACCGAAATGCACTCTAGTCTATATGATTCTAACATCAGAAGTGCGATACAGAGGATGAGTTTAAATATTTACTTTCCTGCGAATTATTTAGAACAGCGCTTTTATATTTCCATCCCTATTGTTGTACAAGTTTGCGTTGTAAACTGATTTTTTAAAAAGTTACACTCATAAAATCTGTATTTGATCAGATATCCCATCAAAATGTAGTATAGCACTTTAAAATGTCGAGCTTTCAAAGGAAAACATACTAGTGCGCTCGCCAATTACTATAAAGGACGCTTTTATCGAGAATTTTTTTTTTATTTAGTAGAAGCAAAATCGCACATTCGTTAAATGAAAGCTAATTATCATATCGCTCAATAAAATGCCTTATTCCAGTCAGGCGCGGATCCAGGATTTCTTAGGGGAGGGGGCCCAACTTTTTTTTTTTGCTCCCGAAAATTTGAAAATCGCGCCGGCCGGAAAGTCGCTCAGTGGGGGGGGGGGGGGGGGGGGGGGGGGGAGGTACAGAGCACATTTTTTTTTTTTTTTTTTTTTTTTTTTTTTGCTCCCGAAAATTTGAAAAACGCGCCGGCCAAAACTTCGCTCATAGTGAGCACATTTTTTTTTTTTATCCTCAAAAAAATTTCAATTTGCACCCCCCCCCCCCCCCTTGAGCGCCAGGGGGGGGGCCCAACCCCCAAAAAAGGTAAAAATCACGTGATTTTACATGATTTTTTTCTCAACGGGCCCCCCCCCCCTGGATCCGCCACTGATTCCAGTTCGCTGTAAACAGAGAACCTGGCACTTTTTTGTCAATCTAAACGTCAAGGAGACTGGTTTTTTGCGGGCGAGCGCAATTAAGTGTTTAGAAGTAGAATTTGCCCTTTTGCTTGTATGCTTCATATTGTTTTAAATAACGATTCAGTCAGAACGTTCCCGGTCAAGAATTCCCGGCGCCATTTTTAGTAACGAATCTCTTTAAACCCACGCTATGAACGGACGCAAGCTTTGACTCCGCATTATGCACTTTCTTTTATTTCTGGATTTCTATTCATCTTCCTTTTTTTCTTTATCTTTATCTTTTATATCTTCTGTCCCTCTCTCTGAATCTCCATCTTTGCGCGTCATGAGCTTCGCTAATCAGAGATTGGTCCAGTGATGATCAAAATGCGGGATTTGTGTATACATGCTCACACCCTTGATTTAATTATGACTTACAAGACCATAATTTGTCTCGCAAGAGCGCTTGGTATGAGGGCATGATTGACAGGTATTTGTTATGATGAGGCCGTGAGTTTTATCGCTTGGGTTGAGACCAACTCACCACACTACACGGAACGGTTTTCATCCGCCTTGCGCGGCGTAGCCGACAATTCTTGACCGGGAACATTCTGACTGAATCGTCATTAAAATATATTTAAAAAACATGAAATCAAAAGGCAAATTCTATACTTTTAAAAACTTAATTTGTATTGGTAATACATGAACTTGAAGATATGTTGAGCATTTACATGATTAGTGATTTGATGGCGTAGAATATTTAGTGTTTGGACTTAAAATATTATGAAGAAATAGTTGTTGAACTTTAACCCCCGCCATCGCACATACCGTAATATGTAAAAGAAAACTCAACTAACACTTTGTAAACAGTTATATAGGTAAGTACGATGGGCAGTGGCAAATCGCGGCATTGAACTTAATTTCCAACAGTTTAAATAAATGAAATGTATTGCACATTCTCTGTATTGCTGCATGAATATTATGACAAAAGTTAATTTAGGTTTAAGGGAAAACAATCGCTTATAAACATTGGCAAAAAACAATAACAAGTATAGGACAAACAATATATATCCAAAGACAGCGAAAGAAAGAGAGAGGTAGAGTGAGAAAATAGAGAAAAATGTTAGATAGGTTGCTTTTCCATTAATTTAATTTTTATTGTAATATTCTTTTTAATGGGTGAGTAAGTGTATGAATTCTTAATACGATTAGGAAGTAACAAGGGTGGATCTTAACCCCAAGGGGTAAGTAAGGCAATCAATTGAGGACCGTGAGAGACATTCGCAAGAGAGTTAACATTCGACAAATCGTTAGGAAATACAAAAGACTTCAGATCAATCGGAAAGTATAGCTAACTTTTCAATGTCAAGGTAGGAAAATCTTATTATTTACAAAGTTTATTTACCTACGATGCCAATGCATTATTAACCAAAAGGAAAACCTTTCAAATGGCTTACAAAGCGTCTGAGGGGCCACAGAATGAGATCCCTTGCGAGCTCCCTCAAAAAGATTTTAACTTTCCGTTCAATTTTCTGCTGCATTCATTGGTGACTACTAGAGATAATCTTCAGTCCTCCCCTGGAACTCCCCCGAGTGCGCATAGCTCCCAACGCAACCGATTAGGAAACATCATGACGTCACCCTCAAGTTAAGAAAGATTTGCCGGGATGCGATTTGAGCAAATGGATGGATACAGGCAAGGTAGGAGAATAGAACAGACACGATGGTGTACTGAGAGTCGTGAAATAGTACACATGCAACATGTTGAGAAAACTGGAAATAGGAACTCAGCTAAAAATTATATTGTCACTGATAAGAGTTTTTTCTTTATAAAACAAATAAGATGTGTTATTGAAAGGGAATAACGTTAGACTTCACTAAACTAATGTAAGGTGAGATTATTTTAGAAGGAGCCTAAGTTTGGCATCAGAACAAGATAGCATCAGAACAAAACGGCAGAAGGTAAAGAGAGGAAAAGAATGGGAAGACGTATAGGGTACGATAAAGACTAAATGGTTTGATCAGGATCTATGGAGACGTGAATATGAAGGTAATCAGGAGTGAAGTCAATCGGCAAATATTAGCGGGGTTTCCTCCAAGTGTAGGTCCTTCTGTCTTCTCGAATGACGTCTGTTTGTGTGTCTAAAGAGCATGCTCACCTCACCCGAGAGCCACTCGCGGCTACGGTTCGTTGAGGAACACCATCATGACAGGCTCGAACATGCCCTTCGAGGGATGGATGGATGGATCAAATAAAAACTCTCCACTTGTAGATGTAATAATGATTTGACAGGGAACGAAAACGTAAATATGACAAAAAATTCCCGGTACCCTCTTACCTTAAAGATTAACCGGGATTTGCACTGTCTCAACTTAATGTTGGAGTTTTTTTCGATCTCTTTTATGAAAGCTAGGGCTGCTCGAGAATCGCTTAATATTCCACAAGACAGTTTGCCATATGCGAGTCTTCTAAACATTTTGACTTTGGACTATTAGAATCAGTAGAATATTCCAGCATATCGCAGGTTATTGATATGATCGGGGCATTCTCTAGGAGGAAAAAATCCTTTTGGGGCAGTGAGATGGAAGAAGTTTAATCCTAATAAAAATACTACTGATGAAAAATGTCTTAACATAATCACGAGGAATCATGTAGAATGTTAAATATTCTATAAGACTTTAATCTGGTCTTTAATACACACCTATATAGACTATCTTTTTTGAGTTACCATTCTAGTCATCAGATTATATATCTTTTTTTTGATGGTCCTTAGAAATCGTAAAGAATTTGTTTACATGTTTATATAGGAAGAGACGAAAGGAGTATGGGTGCAAGCACGCATGTGTGTTTGTGGTGTGTGTGCGTGCGCGTGTGGGTGTGTCTGTGTGAGCGGGAAAAGTAGATGGAGAGATAGAAATAGAAAAAAGAGGAGAAATGCCGAGACGGTTCATGTCGGAAAACATTCTATAGAGCTACAGAATGACCGATTAAACCCACCCTGTTTTTCTCTAACCTTATCATGATATATGAAGTCCAATAACCTCGTTTAAGTTCCTTAACATTACGTTTTCATCGCAACATAACGATCTGAATAAAAAGAAAAAGAATATCTACAAAAGCTTTAAACATTGTAAAGAATGGCAGGGCAGAAACGAATCATTTCCTCTTAACCAATGTATATATCCTCTTCGCCCACATGAATCTCATCTCATATATCGTCATCAAAATGTCATCGACTAAGAACTAAATTCAAAGGGAAGGGAAACGTAATCGTTTGTGTTTACATCTTGATTGCCCTTTATTTGTTTCTTCATATTGACTCCGATAGTGAGCCTTCTGGGATATTGATTTTTTGCGTCGTTTGATATGTACCTTGTAAATAAATAGGTTTGTGGGTGTATGTTGACGTGATGTTAAAGGCCATGTGCAGTTGTAGATGTCAAATGTATCGTGTGATCCTGATCATCTTTTGGATGGAAGGTTTTAATTGCAATAAACGATGTGAAGAGATGAAAAGATTAAAAGGTGTAAATGCTATCGACGAAAAAACTATATTAGCGGCCAATTTACATTATTGATTTTCAATTTTTTTTTGACGTATCAAACGCTCTAAAAAGACATAATAAAAAATAACATAGGCACAGGTAGGCAAGACGCATGTTATTTATTTGACAGAAAATTGTGGACCTTTGCAAGGTATAGCAGAATTAATTGTTACCGGATTGGAGTTTACCGTTTGTCTTATGTATCTGTTTTTCTTCCACAGTCAACTTAGCCGAACAAATAAGATTTCCAACAATTCGTTTATGAATCAAATGTGATTTAACTTTTTTTATTGACAGAACTCCTAAACACAAGTGGTAGAACATTTGCTTTATTCAGCAGTCTGTATCAAGGATAGTAATCACTTGGTAGCATTTCAGTATGGAAGAAAATAGAAGTGTATAGTTAGCGACAGTTGTTACGGAATCAGCTCAATCACCCAAAGGAAAGGTAAAGGGTATCGTAATTATAAATAAATTATATATTGAATTAGATGTCCCATGGTGCACAGATAATAACACACTAAATAAAAACAAATTTCATACAAATTTATTTTAATTCTCGAAAAAAATGAAAAAGAACACTTACATTTGAACTCTGCATACAAGATGACATTTCCATTTATGAATGAGATAAAAGTTAATATGAATACATATACATATACGAGGCTAAGAACTGACCCCTGTGGCCTTTCGACGTGACTTGTATCTTAATCATAGACACTGGATAAATAAATAACTACAGAGTATTTATCACCGGGGCAATCATCGTATAATTCCTTGCCACAGGCAATTTTCAGTGACACATCTGACAAAAAGTGATGAATCTGACTGTTTCACGGAAAGGTCATCAATGTTAATGTTGATAAATTAGGGAGTCGGTTAAAAAACGCTAAAAGGTGGCGTTGGAAGATAAATATTTGTATAATGACCTCCAATCACTCACTATTAACATGCCTAATTACAAACAAACATTTGACTCCGCAGAGTCATATTCACTGTGATTAATTTCATATTAATGATTATTGTGTATCTAGATTTAATCAAGTCCTCGTTAATGTGATTAGAAAACCAGCGTCTTGAATTTTAGATGAACCGCGTTTGGCAGTAAGTACATACCACCAAAACATCCGAAATATGTGTTTAGACCCCAAAGCCCATACTCTCTATCTTGACTGGGAACGAAGCACGGTCTTGTGGTCTGGAGGATAAGTCATCAGACTGTAGATTACAATGTACGCAATTCAAAACCCAACCTAGCACTAACGTTCTTTGACAAGACGTTCATCTACATTTGCCACTCTCCACCCAGGCGTAAATGGGTACCTGATATGCATGAGGCCAAGTTATTTTGGCGTCTTGACTATAACCAGGGTAATAATGTCTATGCGCAATAAGCGTTACTGCGTGACGGATAAGAGCGCTTTATAAATGGTCATCAATATTATTAAGTACGTACAAATATTTAACCACCCAATTTTCCAGGACCCATTCATGACCTTGTATTTGGTTCTTAAAGTTCTGCCATTTTTTTAATGCAATTCCTCGCGTGTTTGTTGGAATGGTATATAAAGGTTCATTCGATAAATCCGTGATGATGAAGTATTCATCTAGAATTAGGACTTGATCACATCATCTCAAGGACACTCTTCATTCATGTCTTGTATTCGTCCTTGCTATTCAAAAGTATATAAAGTGGATTATGAACTTTGAAAGCTTTCGTTGGTGAAGCATTTCTTACAGTTTTAATATAATTTCGAGATGACGACATCTGTTGCACCGAGTGATCGCATCTCGATAAGAATGAAATGATGCAGTAGGCTGATAGTGAAAGTGTTACAAGAAAAGGTAACTAAAATATTATACGTCTTGAGGGTAATGGAGTTGTCACATAGATGTTATAGGTAATACATGTGTAAGCCTTGGGCGGGAGAAGACGAGAGCCAGTGTTTTTTTCATTCTTCTTAAAAAAGAATCTGGACATTTTACTGTCAGTAAAGAGCAAACGATGAAGTACGATCCCTCCTATATATACGTTTTTCCTAAACCAGAATGACATAGCGTTTTCTAAAATTGTCATGCATCGTCGCGCGCTCCGCGAAAATACGGCGAATGATCTTTCTCGTTATAGACAACGCCTCGTGGGTAAAAACCCTACAATTAGTTTCATCGCAAAATTTTGCCTTCACAGTTCCCTCTCTAACGAATTTTTCTTGTCCAAACCTGACTTGTGGCATTGTTCCAGCCTTTTCCGGTCTCTCACTTTCTCTTACTTTTTTTAACTCGACTTGTTAGATGGCCGCAGCAAATTTGCACTCTTGAGCGGATGCTTGGTGTCATTGTAATAACAGGACTGTTCTGAAAATAACCAGCCTTTTAGTATGAGTGAAGACACCGCTAGAATGCTTGACAAAGTAGATTGCTCTCTCTCTCTCTCTCTCACTCCGAAATGGAAGTAAAACTCGTCTCTGGATATGGATGTAAACAGTTTTTCATTAACATACTATGTTTTAAAAACCGTGTACAGTGCTATGCTCGAGAAAATAACGTCGGCAAATGACTTGACCCGTCATAGGCACGGCAAACAAAATCTGAACGGCTACAATTCTATTTTTTTCAGTACATAAATTTCTTCCGAATTGAAGTAAGCAGGTGACGAATATCCACTACACCTGGCGTCGTTATGATTTCATTGTGTTTTCCGTCAATTTAATGCCTCCCGTTAATTCTCGGTTGACGTAGATACCATTAGAAATATCCTAAACTGGAAGAAATCCACATTGTACTTTCGTGTTGCAGTGATACACGTCGTTATCTTGAATGACGTTTAGACTGGTTGAAACCATTTTCTTGAAATTACAGGGAGGAAAATACTCGTAAAAATGTAGATCTTTTCATTGGGATCCGATTAATGTCAACCAATTTTGTTCGGTTCTAGGTTAACACTTCCGGAGGAGAAATTCTGTATCAATACATCGGAGCTCCGTGCAATCTTCAAGTAAATAGATCAGTGGCAGCAGGTGCAAACACAAACTAAGGCAAGTGCCTTACTCAGTCCAAAAGAGGAATAAAATGGGTTTTTTCATTGTTTATGGTCAACATGAGCTCGAAGTCACTGAAATACTCTACGCCTTTTCTTAAAGACAAAGTTCAGTACTGGTTATTATTCCGATTACAATGTAAAATTACGGTCTGGAACGACAGTGAAATGCTACAGTGCATACGAAATAATGTATACATGGAGGTTTTGGGATGATCAAAATTAAAAGAAATAGGCTCACTCTTCAAAAAATCACATGCAATGGACACGAAAATTAGTATATGGGATTCCACTCACATGTGTCGTGAAAGTTTGACTGAAACTTTTCGGCGATTTCTCGTCATATTTCAAATAAGAGAGCATTTGAGGAGCACTACATTTCAGGGGATATTTCTATTTTAATATTCTTCCAAACCGTCATAAAAATAATGACACCAATTCACAATTTTCTTCTTGATCAGAACTCAAACTTCTCAATCATTTTTAGAAGCAACACAATGATACCGGAAATGATGTCAGTACTTTTGGTTTGATGTTTCGTCTCTTCTCAGAGCAGTCTAATATCCTCTTCAGCATCTGAAGGGTCATGGGGATGTAGAATGATTACCTTTCATGAGGTGGAATAAGGTTCTTTATCAAAATGTTGCAAAAACAATCAGAATGAAGTAGACTAAAGATGTTTAGAAGATGTTTACTGATTAATATTTATAACCGACTCCCTGAACGAGGTATACGTTCTAAAGGTACGCTTGATCATTATTTCTCACTCAAAATCATGAGTACGCTAGCTGAAGATGTCTATGGTAATGAACCACCGATGAAACATTTGACCCTGCCTCTTGAGACAGTCGAGAATCCAAAACTTCTTTACCATGATCAGTAACGTTATTTTCTTCGTTTAAAAGTAAAGAAATTGTAAGGCGAGGCACCTACTTCGCAGTATTACATCACGGGTATGATGACCAGTCACGTACGCACTATGACAGTCACAAGTACTATGTTTCGCCTTTTGAATTTGGTTACCATTGCTTGCGGTTGAAAATGTGCTAAGGGTCTATATGAGTCTAGGTGATGTACACTAACCCTTGCAAAGGAAAGATTAGTAAGGAACTAATCTACTAATGCAGATTTAGAAAAAACAATTTCACCTGGAATCACTGAGGCGCGATAGCTCATTTAGAGCAGTAATCTAGTAACCAGGAGGTCCCGGGTTCGAAACCGAAATAAATTGAGGTAAAAAGAACAGCATCAAATCAAATCAAATCTGGTGAAGCCCTACATACCTTTAAGGAATTTGGATTTTCAGAGTCGGTGATATATCATGATGAAAGACGTGCAGGTGGGCCTTGGTACAAGTGAACGCATTGGTATATTAAAGCAGTAATGAATCGTTGATCCAGTAATTGAAGGGGCACTTGCATCTAGTATGGGGGGGGGGGGGGTCTACTACCCTTTGTCTCATCTTGTCCCCTCCATATCTTTTTCTCCATTGTGACAGGGGTACGTGTAGGTCAATTTAACTTGTACATATTCCTTTTGAAAAAGGTTCTAAAAACATGCCTGTCATTTAAATGACCGTTGTGGAATTTGTATGGGCCCCTAGATTTGTTTATAGAAATACATGTAGTCAGATCTTGCAAGCTTACACTTTGTGTTAGAAGTTCTTTCTTTAAAACAAGTGTAATAAATTGTGCCCCTTTATTGAAATGGTTCTGTAGCTAGAAAGAATAAATGATAAATGAATAACATTGTATGAATGAATTTAAAAAGAGGGGTTTTTTTCTCAGAAATTTTCGGCTCGGTTGCATTTTAATCACGTATTTTATTGATTTCAAGCCTGATGACAAACCTAAAATATGTGACCCGGACGAAGTATACCTTTGGGTCCCACGCATTTCCAGATTAATAAAGTCCAAGAAATTCTTTCAAAAGTATAGACTTCCCATAAGAATTGAAATCAATTGTGAACGTGAATTAAATCAATATCTAGTTAATTTTCGCGGTTACTATATGCACCAGAAACTCTAAAAAAAAAACGTCAATATGTTGTTTTTATGTGAGTGGCATTTCTTAAAGGGCTTGGGAAGGAAATATTCTTTGATGTTGTTCTTAAAAAGCTTTCAATCCATCCATTCCAACTTGTCCACGTTATACGACACACGGCGGTTAATCTCCTGCACTAACCGAATTCCTAACTTAAACCCTGGACCAAACACTATACCTTATTCCTTAGCCTAACCCTAACTCTAAACCTAATCCTAAACCCAATTACAACATTAACTCTTTACATATACTTTTGATGAAATAAAGTCCGGACCAATTGTCGCTAGCGCAAATATTGGACCACCAACTGATTCACTGGTCGTTACCTGGCACGGAAGCGAAACTTCTTAAAATGGAACACTCCCTACAAACTCCTTACATGCATCAAGTGAATTATCAATCAGAATTCGAATTAAGAAGTTCTTTAAGGAAGATTCCCTAAAAAGGTTTTGGATTCAAGACAAATTATCAATAATCTTGAAGCTGTGTCTTTTGATGTTTGGTGGCTTTTGCTTACTAAATCTAAATATAAGTCTCATTTTCTACTATTTGATTTTTAATACAAATGTCATTTCCTCAGGCGTGAACGAAAGTTTATCAGATTTACGCGGATTAGGCTCAGTTGCATACAGACAATTGAAATGGAGTAAAGCAAAATTAAGTCACAACCAGTTTTAACAGTCTAATAGGGATAATAGATTATTTGATAAAGCTACGTCGAGAACGTCTAATGACCTTTGAAAATGACATGATTACGTAGTTGCTCATTTGTAGTTTGGAGTGGAATTAAAACTACGTCTCCTGTTCAATTTAATCGACTAACACATTCTCTATCTTATTAGTATATTCGTTTACAACGTTTCTATTAACGATTTCATACACGTAGTTGGCTTTCTCTTCTAAATAAGTATTAGGTAGATTAGATGAAAACGGTATCAGTTCGGGCGAGAAAAAAAAAAGCTGGCAGAATAAGACAACACTGCAAACTTAAAAAAAGATGAGCATTGTGAGAAAAAGAAGACAACGAATAGCATTGAAAATGCACCTCTCACTTAGACCGAGGAAATTAGAAAGGTTACTTGGATATTAAAGGGTTCTTAGGCCATCGTTTTGATAGAAAGCTGCAAATTAATTGTCATGTACATGAACGAAGTAAATTATTTTCGATTATTATTGCTAATTTACGCCTCATTATGACGTAATCGACTTTACATTACACTATCATGTTAAGATCGCGCTTGTTTAACAAAGAGAAGTATAATAATAATACAAAACGTAACATTATACAATTTTGATAGGTGTTAATTTAAATGAAAATGTTGAATTTTTTTAAATAAATCGAAATGAAACGTAAGGGTATAGCGTTCCTTCTTAATAGTATCTTCATCCAAGGTTATCTTAAATAAACAAGATCAAATTCGACTGGGTGCAATCCACGTAGGACTAAAGAGACACAATATGCACAATGATATCATATTCAATTCCATTGTCTAGCCGAAACCCATTTTTGTCAATAATTCTAACATCATCCCCCTTCGAGTCAATTGCTAGATATGGATTGGCAAAATGCCATTAGACCTAATTTCTGGAAATTGACTGACTCAAAAAGCATAGAAAAATTTGATGCTGAATAAAGCATCGGGGATAAAAGTGAATGACCCGTGGATATCCTTCAGTTAGATATCATCCTCACAGATGATTTATTTGTTTGATGAAATTGCCATGGAATAGTAAAAAAAAAAGAAGAACAACAAATAATTGAAATGATGTTCATTTTGCTTTAGGGTACGGAACAAAACCATTGGCAGCATGAATGATATGAAATAAAATGAATAATGAACGGAACCTATTTTCACGAACAAAAAATATATACGTTGGTTGAAGTTGCCGATAGCACTGAGATGTCATGTAGACAAAAATTTGTGTTATAGAAAAGGGCTGCTCAACGAGGAAAACAACATTCCTCATATCGTGAAATGTTGGAAGAAACAACAAAAATCTTAATAGTTTGAACATATTTGTGGCTTACACCCATGTTCAAACTATTGAAATTTTTCCCAGGAAGTATTACATTTAAAAAAATATATATATATTGTTCATGTTATAAGCAGCTCTGCTTGCCTAGTAAAATAGAGCAAGAGAGAAAACCAAATTATGTAATCCTCTCACTATTTTTTACCACTTCTTAATGCTAATCGGCAATTGCAGGATTTCTCATAACTTCATAATTGACATTTTTACGATATTCTTTTGCTTCTTACCAAATTGTATGATATGTTTTTAGCATTTAAATTATATAAATATGAATATAAAATCTTAAAACTTTTCTTTTCAAAAATACTTTCCAATGTGAACGAGAGAAAGTATGTTGAGCATATCTCACTCTTCTTATGCTACCCTATCCACTTTGTCTTCTTACTCTTTCTTACAGCGCATAGAGACATATTGTGATATGCGCTATATAAGTACGGTATATTATTATTATAAATCTAAGGAACGTCTGTTTTTTATGTGTGCGTGTATATTCATTGTCATTTAAAACGTGTTCAAGTGAGACTCCTTTATGATTTTACATGTAAAGACACATTTAAAAATGAATTCTCAAAAAAATTATAAATACGTTTACGTGCAAATAGTATAGTTTCCGTTAGAGAGAAGAAATAAAAATATTGAAATGATTACAGTGTTTCTCAACTGAATATTAATTACGTTGTAAGAAACAGAATCTCGATGAAGTTTTAAAAGGTCCTAGGTCTTTTAATGCTAACTTTGATTGAGAAAATATGCATTCCTTTCAAAATCATTCCTAACAATGAAATGACTCTGATCAACGTTACTTTTACCCGGTGTTTTTAAAAACTTATTATCAAGAAACAAAAGAGGAACAATTGTAATTAACATTTTTTAAGGGTTTGTGCCTTTAAGCCCGCTTGTATTTTTTGTACAAAATTGTACAAAATATGTTGACAAAGTACAATGAGGTACCAAATATAATCAAACTCAACTTCTCACAGACGTCGTTTTTACTAGGGCACATGATAAGAAATGTATTGAAAGTGCAAATGTATTCATATAATTATTATCAATCACTTGATTTGAACTTTAATTTAAAGTACCAAATTGGTTATACACCGTCACTTAGCACAGCCCCTGACTACTATTTTGAGACCCTCACAAACTTTTACAACTGAAAAACAAATCCCACCATAAATACGCGGTGAATTCCTTTTCACATGTGATCATTACTTTACTCCTACAACTGCTTAACGTTTTCATAGGAATACAAATGATCGGAAATGAGAGATAATAAACTTGACACTCACCTGTGGTCGCTATATACATATACAAAATTCTGTTGACGGGGGAAGAAAGCTTGGTCAGGCGTAGGCTCCCCTCAAAAACCAGGGCATGAAAAATCAACCTCCGAACCGTTTTGCGTTATGAATTCTCCTGGTACATGCCTCTTTTGTGTTCGGGCAAAATAAATATTAGAGATGAAATATTCTTAGTAGATCACTAATAATGTCCATCCGAGTCAGCAGTCGTCGTGGTACTCAATGCTTTGCCTCCCCTAAAAAGGATGCCTATATCTCCAAATTTCAACTCTGCATGCTAAAGAACCGAAGGTGCCGTGTGCACCTGGCCGGAACGATACCTTACATTCATTGATAGAAAAGTGCCGTGCGCAAAGAAAAAGGGAATATCTTACTATTTTAAGCGATACATGTCGAGCGGTGCATGATCATCATTTGTGAGCGCCTTTCCTTCAATGACGTAAGAAACGGAGTGATAGTCTGCTCTGATATTTAAACCTTTGCTTTTTGTTTCAATTCATGACAAAGCTGATTCTTCTCGTTGAGTTTTCTCGTAATTAGACGCCAGTGTTCTTAGCCTTGACACAACAAAGTCAGATCCTGCACACGTACGAGTAATGATGACTGCTTCCCTACATTTATGTTCCGGCAATTACTGCAAATACACAACGACCATTTTCCATTCCCATTTAACTTAGCAAACGGAAAAGCAAAAGCAAAATAACTAGTTGATGGACAGTTCCCGTAGTTGGCTTCGTAAAGTAAAAAAAAATATAAATTAATGTGACACTACATTTATGAGTAGTATTTACTGCTACCACTGCCACAACTATTACTACTTCTACTAAATAATACTAATATTTCTACTGTTCTGCTGGTGCTGCTGCTACTGCTGCTACTACTACTACTACTACTACTACTCCTCCATCACCATCACCACCACTACCACCACTACCACCACTGCTACTACTACTACTACTACTACTACAAATACTACCACTTCACCTGCTGCTCCCAAGCTGTGTTATAAACTACCAAGATTTCTCCATGACTAGCATTATCTCAATACCCTTAACAGGTATTTAAAAACTCGATATTTCCGTTAATATCACAATTGCAAAGCGCATATAAATGCATTTTTATAATGACTACTACTACTACTACTACTACTACTACTACTACTACTACTACTATTACTTATATTACTACGACTACCGTGACTACTACTACTACTACTACTAATACCATACTGGTAATACTACTACCACCATCATAAACATTACTACTACTATTGGTAGTACTACTACTTCTGCTGCTGCTTCTGCCACTACTTCTACTACAAATACTACCACTATTACTTCTTTTACTACTAAGATTACCATTTCTACTTCTACTACTGCTATCACTAACGTCACTGCTACCACTAATATTTATACTGCTCATGTTTGTTCATCGTGCTGCTGATTCTATAGTGCTGCTAATATTTAGGCCTACTCAGCTTGTACCATTGGAAAGGTTTCTTCTGTGTTTTTCCCACTACTATCTTGAAGATGATTAGTAATCCCGTTTCAAAGAATAGCGAACGAGATGGGTCAGTGACTCAACGTACATATTATTTGATTAGGTATGAATGATCATAATCATACAGACAGTAGTCCTTGTTTCAGCAGAATGAAAACTGATTAATCAACAAATTGAATTAAGACAGATGTTATTACTCGAGAGGGAGAATACCAATATGAATCAATGTATGAGGTACACTGGTAGCGTTAAGGTTAAGGGGTTTAGCTGGATTGATTCTGAGGGTCACCTAATTCATGTTGTTCCTAATTCGATTGATAAAACATTGGAAGAACGTCAACCCCATTACAATCATTCGTAACGCAAAAGATATGTTAAATGTATACAGAGTAAGTCTAGGACTAACATGATTGACCTACACAATTTTTGGAATACATTACTTCAAGCATTTAACCAAACTTGCATCTAAGTGAGGGTGGGTTTACGAAATACACGAAATGAATTATATGTGTGTGTCACAATGTTTAGTAAGATCAAGACACGGTTCTGGCAAGATCCCATTATACTTTTCATCTATAAACTGCCTGGGGAAAATGAGATGATTCATCGTTAAATCATCAAAATCATTAAAATCAGGAGTGACTGAGGACTGCAACCTAATTGTATTAACCCCCATGGAAGTGTAATATAACTGTTGGTCCTCGGAAGGAAAAAAAATAGATAAAAGGGATATGGATGGTCCTATCTTTCCTTTAAGCGTATCACAATTTAAAAGATTATGGTTAGCGTTGTCAATAATAGAAGGATTTGAGTACCCCTACGGATAGATCACGGTAGAATACACGTCCGGACATCGTAACTCTGACCTTTATGAAGGTCTGTCTCATTGTGTCTGCTTTATTAGCCAAACCTCGTCAAAATATGAACCAGCGAACAGTAATAGTGGGTCAAATGCAAAAGTGACAGCACTAAGGATTATTTCTTATAATATACATAAATCTTGCCTGTAGAATTGTGGTTAGGTACAAACCAATTAATGACTTAGACTTTTCATTTGTATTCATTAACTACATGACATGCCAAACTTACAAGACAGACAGGAGCATTGTTTTCTTTACACTAACCTCGTTTCTGGAACCCCAATGATATAGGGCTTGTGTGCTCTGCTTTCTAATGTCATTTCATCACATTTGTCGATAAGTGATTAAGAATTTAAGAGTAGTACTGTAGGTGTGTCATACTTTTTAGGGACTCTTGGAAGAATTCATTTTCTTGTAAAAAGAGGAAAAATGTGTGTTCCTTGTAGCACGGAGGTTCTATCTATGGTGGAATGATGCAGTAAACTAAAATAAGAGTTCAGACTAGTAATAATATTGCCATTCATTTGGAAGGCGAGACAGCAATGGAGGTTTTAGATTTAAACCACTTTCGTGAATTCATGCCTTTGAAACTTTGGCTTTTGAGAAATATAAAGGTAGCAGCCTTGTTTTAGCAACTGGTTTGTTACATACGGAGCCGATGTCGCATTTGATCAGTCGTTTTACCTGGGGGAGTTGCTTCAGTATCCAACGGTAGATTAAAGTTTGTAACAACTGTACATGAATTCACGGTTCGTCTTATGTGATGCCTCAGTGGAAATAACTATATCCTACATTCATACACCTGTCTCTTCTGACACATGACTGTGAGCAGGAACTAAAGGAAAATCTAACCTCAGTAGCAAACCACTCTAAGAGAAAGCAAAATAATCAGAGAAGCCTGACTGGAGAAAGTTCGAACGAAATCTGACAAAAAATAATAATGTTATTAATGATTAAACGCTTTAATCAATATACATAAAAAGGTTAACTTCAAGTTGGCTGAATCTGTAATGTCAATGTGACGTAGTTCCACACAACTTTCCCATTTGTTATAAAACACAAAATGACTCAAATGTCAATTTTTCAAAATGTAAGACCTCAAAAGGTCTTTTCTATTTAGATGACATACCAATATGCTTTCCATAATATATTTTGAGTAGTAACCCAAAAGAGAAGGCACTTGGGAGAAGAATATAAATGTATACACGGAAAGTTGTTCGTGTCCTCGTCACAATCCACTGACCAAATTATCAATTTGAGATTCGCAAAGACTTAGCAACCTCATAATTCAACAATTCATCACTTTCTTATTAGCGGCTTATTAGTGGTCTGTTTTATTTCAAATTTTTGCAATTCTGTTTCTCCCATTCTTCTGTTTTCATACAAATGAACACGTTACAAAGGTTAATTGCCATTTGACAATAAACCGATGCGTACACAAATTAGCAGACTAAATTCAAATGAATCTGTATGGTATCTCAAGACTTGTGCATGATTACAATTTCATAGTTATTATGAATAATCACTCTTCTTGAATCAGGGGCAGAATTTGATAAGTTGATCGAAAGTTATAAGCAACGAAGAAGTTTGAATTTGTTATTAGCGGGAAATTAGCAGCAGCAACCAGCAGTACTACGAGTAGTAGAAGTATATTAGTAGTAGCTGAAGGAGGTGCAGTATCAGGAGTAGCATCAGTAGTAGTAATATAAGTAGTATCAGCAGTAGTGGTATAGTAATACAAACTGTAGTACCAGTAGTAGTAGTGTTGGTAGTAGTACTATTACTAGCATCAGTCGTAGCAGAGGCAGCATCAACAGAAGTAGTAATATTAGTAGTATTAATAGTAGTAGTAGTAGTAGTAGTAGTAGTGAGACTAGTAATGATAAAATTGGTAGTAGTAGTCTTAGAAATAGTAGTAGTAGTAGTAGTAGTAGTAGTGAGACTAGTAATGATAAAATTGGTAGTAGTAGTCTTAGAAATAGTAGTAGTAGTGGTAGTAGTAGTAGTGGTAGTGAGACTAGTAATGATAAAATTGGTAGTAGTAGTCTTAGAAATAGTAGTAGTAGTAGTAGTAGTAGTAGTGAGACTAGTAATGATAAAATTGGTAGTAGTAGTCTTAGAAATAGTAGTAGTAGTAGTAGTAGCAGCAGCATCAGTAGTAGTAGTAATAGCAGTAGAAGCAGTATCAGTCGTAGCATCAGCAGCATCAGCAGTAGTAGTAGTTATATTTAATTGGTAATAGTAGTAGAAGTAGTAGTATTAGTAATAGCAGTAAGGGTAGAAGTAGTAGTAGAAGTAGTAGTAGTAGTAGTAGTAGTAGTAGTAGTAGTACTATAATTAGTTGTAGTAGTAATAGGAGTAGCAGTATGGTAAAATTGGTATGAACAGTCTTACAAGTAGTTGTAGTGGTAGTAGTAGTAGTTTAAGTTGTAATATAATCAGTAGTTATAGTACTAGCAGAATCAGATACATTAGCAGCAGTAGCAGCAATATTAGTAATATTAGTAGTAGCAGCAGAAATAATAGTAGTAGTATAGTAGTAATACTACTAGTAGGAGTGGTCGTAGAAGTAATAGTAGTAGTAGTAGTACTATTAGCAGTAGTAGTTGTAGTAATATTAGTATTAATAGAAGATGTAGTATTTTATAGTGGTAGTAATATTAGTTATAGCAGTCGTAGCAGAAGCAACATCAGCAGTAGTAGTAAAAGTATTCATAGTAGGACTAGTAACGGTACAATAGGTATTAGTAGTCTTAGAAGTTGTAGTAGTAGTACTAGTAGTAGTTATATAGTAGAAGTAGCAGAAGCAGATGCAGTAGCAGCAGTAGCAGCAGTAGCAGTAGTAGTAGTAGAAGTGATGGTATAGTAGTAGTAGTAGTAGTAGTAGAAGCAGAAGTAGTCTTGTTGCAATTAATTGCTCTTGTGAATTGTTATTTACATAAATACGTCATCACGTTTATTTTTTTAATTCATATTTATGGTTATACTTAGTGATTATAGTGTTCTTTTCATCCATTTCTTTAACGTCAACTGTTTAATTTTTTTTGCCAACACATATTCCTTTTACGATAATGAAGGTCTCCTATATGTGTTCAGTAGTTTCAGAGGCTGAAACTGGTTGTCTATATATGTAAAATAAGCAATACAAAGCCAGGTAGGTACATCCATTTTGCGAGAAGTATGTACCTTCTAGCATGCAATAGGTACGCTTCGTAGCTTCACACGATTAGATAAACATTGTACTTCCTTTCAGATTCAAACCAATTAATTGCATTTACCCGCCTTGCGTAAATACGTAAGCACTCGCTAAATGGAAGGAAGGGAGCAAGGGCTATCTTCCCCTTCCCCGAACAAAAAATCCCCCATATTACAGTCTTATCATTTCGTTTCAGATTGCCAATAGTATACTTAATATCTTATTGATTATAAAAAAATGTAGTGAGCATTGATCAACATTTTATGAAGAGAAGCTTCACCAATGACATAATCATCGATGCAAATTAAAATAGTGAGCTCCAATACAAATGGAATAAAAATAAATGTCGTTTTATTACAAGATGATGATTCATCATTTATGCTGTATTTTCCCTGTATGCCATACGTGTCAGTTACAAGTGAAATGCTGGATAATGGCTAAATTGCAATTTCTTCGTACATCCATACAATCTATAAGACAATTTTGGTACCTTCTAACTACTATTATGATACAATAGCGTAGCTCAACTGTCAGCAGTACATACCATCGCAAGGCTGCCCTCAAGAATGCTGGAAGAGCTATGTATGTTAACGGCCTTTTTGCAGGCAGCCGATTTACATGAGAAATTCACAAATTCGTGTTTGAAGGAAAATAAGAAAGCTGGAAAAACAAGGTGAGAAAAGGGAGATAACGAAAGAGAGAGAGAGAGAGTAGACGAGATGGATGGGCTGTAATTAAGGAGGGAGGAATGAGAGATAGTGATAAAGAGAAATTTAAAGAGATTGATACAAAGAAGAAGAGAAAAAGAGAGAGAGACAGAAGAAGAAGAAGGAATAGTCAAGGAGTGGGTGTATATATTTTTAAGAATTGATTTTTCGACATACATAAGCGTTTAGTTATCATAACGACAAAATTCTGCCGACTTAGGCCTTAAAAACCTATACAATAGTTTACAATAGTTCTTGTACAAAGCACAATTACGTGTGTAGATGGTTATGTCTAATAGGTTTATGGATGCCCAGTAAATCGTCATAATGCCGTCATTTAATAAGTATTAATTGATCTATTTCAACTATATTTCTAATGTACAGGTTGGAATACTTTACATTATCACATACCGCGGAAGCCGAGATTGGCCAAGAAAACTTTCCGGTCCATTGGCCTATCCTTAAGTGGTATGATGTAGCGAGAAGTTTGTCTTGGAAGACACTTTAATCACGATGGCGGCCTTATGCTAAGGGTCCTTGTCCAAAGACTCCCACACTCGCGTACTTTTGAGCTGCCGCAGAAGGTTAATCCGGGTACTTTGATATCGCCCACGTGATCAAATGACGTTTGACGACAGTGTTTGAAACCTTTAATTCGACATGGGGGTTTGCTCGGGGAGCTATCAAAACACGTTTACCCATCTCCATTTGATTGCTAGAGTATGATTGTTCGACTTCCAGGTGTAGTCTAATACGAACTAGACAAAATTCATGT